>NC_138342.1:170499053-170964053 GCF_046562875.1 Panthera onca | reverse complement strand
TCACTACCATTTGGTGTTGCCAGTGTTTTGGATTTTGGTCATTCTCACAGGTGCGCAATAGTATCTCATTGTTGTTTTAAATTGTAATTCCTTAAGGACATAGGACACTGAACGTCTTATCATATGTTTATTTTTCATCTGTATATCTTCTTTGATGAGGTATCATTTGCCCATTTTTTAATTGGTAGTTCATTTTGTTATTGGTGGTTTTTTAAATACTTGGATGATAATCCTTTATCAGATGTACCTTTTACAAATATTTATTTCCAGTGCGAGGCTTGTCTTTTTATTCTCTTGATGTTGTCTTTCACAGAGCATAAATTTTTAATTTTAATGATGTTCAACCTATAAATTATTTTTGTCATGGATTGTGCTTTTGCTGTTGCATGTAAAAAGTCATCTCATACCAAGCTCAAGTACATTTTCTCCTATGTTATTTTCTATGAATTTTTGTATTTTTGCATTTTATGTTTAGGTCCGTTAACCATTTTAAGTTAACTTTTGTGAAAGGTGTAAGGTCTGTGTCTAGAAGCATTTTTTGTTTGTTTGTTTTTTGTTTGTTTTGGCATATGGAGGTCCTGGTGTTGATAAAAGTACGTTTGCTCCATTGGATTGCCTTTGTTCCTTTGTCAGAAAATTAACTATATTTATGGGTGTATATTTCTGGGCTCCCTGTTCTGTTTCTCTGATCTATTTGTCTATTCTTTTCCAACAAACACAGTATCTTGATTACTATAGATTTATAGTAAGTCTTAAAGTACTGTCAGTCTTCCAACTCTGTTCTCCTTCAACAATGAGATGACTATTCTGAATCTTTTGTCTCTACATATAAAAATTAGAATCATTTTATTGATATCCAAGAAATAATTGGCCCAGATTTTGACTAGGATTCCAGTGAGTCTATAGATCAATTTGCCAACTGACATCTTGACAATATTGAGTCTCCCAAATACATAAATATGGAATCTCTCTTTATTTACTTAGTCCTTCTTTGATTTCTTTCATCAGAGATTATAGATTTCCTTATACATAACTTGAATATATTTTGTTGGATTTGTATCTAAGTATTTCATGGGGTGGGGTCAGAAAATGGTAGTGTGTTTTCAGTTTCAAAATCCATTTGTTCATTACTGGCATATAGGAAGGGGCCAACTTTTGTGTATTAACCTTGTGTCCTGCAACCTTGCTACAAATGCTTATTAGTCCCAGGAGTTTTTGTCAAGTCTTGGATTTTCTACATAGACAATCATGTAACCAACAAACAAAAGCCATTTATTTTTTCCTTCTCAAACTTCCTCTGCTCTATTTCCTTTTCTTATCTTACTGTATTAGCTAGGACTTCTAGCACAATGTAGAGAAAGAATGATGAGAGAGGATATCCTTGCCCCTCTCCTAATTTCAGCAGGAAACTGAGTTTCTCACCATTAAATACAAAATTAGCTGCAGGTTTTGGGGAGATATTGTTTACAAGTTGAAGAGGTTTCTCTCTTTTTCTAGTTTGCTGAAAGTTTTCATCATGAATGAGTATTGGATTTTGCCAAATGCTTTTTCTTCATTTATGGATATGGTCATGTAAATTTTCATCTTTAGTTTGTTGATATGATGGATTGCATTAATTGATATTTGAATGTTGAACCCACCTTGAATACATAGGATGAATCCAACTTGGTTGAGGTGTATAATTCTTTATATATTGTTGGATACAATTTACTAATATTTTATTGAGAATTTGTACATCTATACTCATTAAAAATATTAGTCACAGGGTGCCTGGGTGGCTCAGTCGGTTGAGTGTCTGGCTTCAATTCAGGTCATGATCTCGCGGCTCATGAGTTCATGCCCCCATAGGCTCTGTGCTGACAGTTCAGAGCCTGGAGCCTTCTTCGGATTCTGGGTCTCCTTCTCTCTCAGCTCCTCCCCCCTCTCTCAAAAATGAATACACACAAAAAAATTCTTTAATACAAAAAATATTGGTCTCTAGTTTGTTTGTAATGTCCTTTTTGGTTTGGTATTAGGGTAATGCTGTTCTCATTAAATGGATTAGGACTAATTCCCTCTGCTTTTATCTTCTAGAAGACATTCTAGGGAAATGACATAATGTCTTCATTAAAGTTTTGGTAAAATTCACCAATGAGCCCATGTGGGACTGGAACTTTCCATTTTGGAAAGTTATTTGTTTAATTCCTTTAATAGATATAAGCCTATTCAGATTGTCTATTTCTTCTTGTGTGAGTTTTGGCAGATTATGTCTTTCAAGAAGTTGGTGCATTTCATCTACGTTATCAAATTTCTGGGTATTGAGTTGTTTATAATATTTATTTAATAGCTCGTTAATGTTCGTGGGATCTGTAGTAATGCACTTTCTTTCAGTTTTGGTATTAGTAATTTGTATCCTTTTTAAAAATCTCGCTAAAGGCTTTATTGATTTTATCCATCTTTTCAAATAATTAGCTTTTGGCTTTATTGATTTTCTCTATTGATTTCCCATTTTTAATTTTATTTATTTCTGCTTTAATAGTATATATTTTTTTCTCCTGTTTACTTTTGATTTAATTTGTTCTTTGTTTTCTAATTTCTTAAAATGGAAGTTTAAATTACTGATTTTAATCTCTTCTTTACTAACATATATATATATATATATATATATATATATATATATATATAATGCTATGAATTTCCCTCTAAGCACTGCTTTGTTATGTCTCACAAATTTTAATAAGTTGTATTTCCATTTTATTTTAGTTCAAAATATCTTTTAATTTCTAAAGTTAAATTATCTTGCGATTTCTTCTTTAACCCCTGTGTTACTTGGGAGTGTGTCGTTTTATAATCTCCAAGTACTTTAGAATTATCTAACTATCTTTCTGTTATTAGTTTCTAATTTAACTCCATTGGAGTCTGAGAGCAGACATTGTACTATTTCTGTTCTTTTAAATTTGTGAAGGTGTGTCTTATGGTCCAGAATGTGATCTATCCTGATGGATGTTCCATGTGGACTTGGGAAGAATGTCTATTCTGCTGTTGTTAGCTGAAGTAATCTATAGAAGTCTATTACAGCCATTTGATTGATGGTGTTGCTGAGTTCAATTATGTCCTTACTGATTTTCTGCCTAATGGATATGTCCATATTTGAAATAAGGGTTTTGGAGTCTCCAACTATAATAGTGGATTCATTTATTTTTCTATGCAGTTTTATCAGTTTTTTGATGCCCTGATGTTGGGTAAAAACACATTAGGAGTTGCTATGTCTTCTTGGAGAATTTGCCACCTATTATTACATAATGCTTCTCTCTTTCCCTGGTGACTTTCCTTGCTCTAATGTCAGATCTCTCTGAAATTATTATAACTACTTCTGCCTACTCTTGATTAGTCTTAGCATGGTATATCTTTCTCCATCCCTTTATTGCAATCTATATGCGTCTTTATATTTAAAGTGTGTTTTTTTTAGAAAACATATAATTGGACCTTATTTTTTGACCCACTCTGGCAGTATCTGTCTTTTAATTGATATATTTAGATCATTGACATCCAAAGTGATTATTGATATAGTTGGAGTGATATATGCCATATTTATTACCGTTTTCTATTTGTGGCCTCTGTTCTTTGTTCCTAGTTTTTTGTCTTCTACTCTTTTTCTCCTTTTGTGGTTGTAATTGAGCATTTTGTATTACTTCATTTTATCTTCTTTCTTAGTATATCATTTATCCTTCTTTTTTTTTGTTTGTTTACTTTTTTCATGGTTGCCCTAAAGTTTGCAAATATGTTTGCAAATTAGTTTGCAACTAATTCAAGCCCATTTTCAGATGATACTGTACTATTTTAAGGGTATTGCAAGTGACTTATAATAACAAAATATTCCTAATTCCTCTCTCCTGACCCTGTATCATTGTTGTTATTTATTTCACTTACACATTAGTATTACTATACACATATACATTAGTTTACACATATATATACACACACACACACTTATGTGTATACTAACACTATATCTAACATATTTACTAACACTATACTATATATGCTAATACATATACAGTAATACCATATACATATGTCTACTGTAGTAATAAATACATACTAATATTGATTTATATACATTAATACTACATACTAACATATATTATATAAGCTAATACTATATGATATATGTTAATACATAAATATATATTATATAATACATTTTTGCTATTACTATTTTGAATAAACTGTCATTTGTTAGACCAATTAATAGTTAAAAAATAAAGTTTTTATTTTACATTTATTTATTAATCCTCTGATGCTCTTCTTTTCTTTATATAGATCTGAGCTTCTGACCTCTGTCATGTTCTTTCTCTCTGAAAACCTTTTAATATTTCTTGTTTGGTAGGTCTTCTGGCAACAAATTCACTTAATTTTTGTTTTCTGAAAAAGTTTTCATTTCACTTTCACTTTGAAGGATAATTCACAAGGTAGATAATTCTAAGTTGATTTCCCCCCCCCTTCAACACTTTAAATATTTCACTCTACTCTTTTCCTGCTTTCATGGTTTCAGAGGAGAATTCCGATTTTTCAATCACTATGGCTTCAAATACTGCTTATGTTCCTTTCTTTTTTTTCTCCTTTTGGCATTAATTGTATGTTGCCTCTTTTGTAGTTGCCCCACAGTTCTAAGATATCCTGTTCCATGTTTTCAGTCTTTTTTTCCTCTTTGCTTTTTAATTTTAGAGGTTTCTATTGATACAGCCTCAAGCTCAGAAACACTTCCCTCAGTCACGTCTAGTCTATAAGTGAATCCATCAAAATAATTCTTCATTTCAATTGCAGTATTTCTGGTCTCTAGCATTTCTTTTTTATTCTTTCTTAGAATTTCCATCTCACTGCTTACATTACCCATGTGTTCTTACATATTGTCGACTTTTTCCCTTGCAGCCCTTACTTAGCAACTTGACATTGGTTGTTCTAAATTTACAGTATGATATTCCAACATCTCTGCCGTATCTGTTTCTCTGGCTCTGATGTTTATTCAGTCTCGTCAGACTGGGTTTTTGCCTTTTAGTATGACATAATTTTTATTGCTAGGAAGACATGATGTACTGGGTAAATGGAACTGTCAGGGGTATACAGGCCTTTAGTAACACAGTGGTAAGGTGTAGGGGGAGAAGACATGTTCTATAATCCTATAATTAGGCCAAGTCTTTCAGTGGGCCTAGGTCACTGGGCTATAAACTTTATCAGTGCATCTCATTTTTTTAAATATGTAATTTATTGTCAAATTGGTTTCCATACAACACCTAGTGCTCATCCCAACAGGTGCCCTCCTCAATGCCTATCACCCACTTTCCCCTCTCCTCCATCCCCCATCAACCCTCGGTTTGCTCTCAGTATTTAAGAGTCTCTTATGGTTTGCCTCCTTCCCTCTCTGTAACTTTTTTTTCCCCCCTTCCCCTCCCTCCTGGTCTTCTGATTTTTTTTTTTTACTTCATTAGGTGGGACAGGAAGTTTAGAGTGGGCTGAAGTTGAGTATTTCTCTTCCCCCAGGTTGGTTACGCTCTGATAAAACCCCAATACTTTCGGTTCTGATCAAATAGCTTCTCTTAAGCGCAGGCTTGTTAAGGGCGAGGCAACAAAATGCCCTCACATATTTGAAAATGGTCCCTTTTCTTCTCCCCTTACCAGAAGCATGATAGGGTTTTTTCCCCAACTTCTGCTCTGAAAGTTGGGAGAGTTCCTGGAGGTAAAACTCACTACAGGGTGGGTAACCTCTGACGACTGAGTCCCTCTGGAGTTTTGATCTCTCAGAGTTGTCCACACTGAGCTTCCAGTGATTTGTCAACTATGGTTCAGATTTTCCTACCCTGGTACTAGTTCCCACAGAAGGTTCTGCTGTATTACGTTGTGATTCTCTATACCTGCCTGTCTTTCTCTCCAATGTTTTTGATAGTTGTTTTCTCCATTCCTTCACTTCTCTGACTGCTCTAAGAAAAGTCACTGAGTTTTCAGTTGGTTTAGCTTTTTACTTGTTAGCATGGAGTAGTCGGTTCTAAGATCTTTACATGCCAAACCAGAAACTGTAAGTCCCTAAAGTCATCTTTTTCCTTTTAAACAGTTTTGTATATCCATGCTAAACTAGATAAGGGCAGAAATGACCAAACGTTTTATACTTATACTATTGATCTTATACTATTGATACACCCAACCTGGATTCAGAGTAGCAAGAGCAATAGTTTTACTGAGAGAAGTAGCTCATTTGAGGGTCAGATACTTGAGGAATTTTATTTTGTTTTTGATATTGGCATTACCGCTTTAGATGGACAGACTTGCCTAGTTCCCTTTCTTTCTTTCTTTCTTTCTTTCTTTCGTTGTATTTGTTTTAGTTTTGTTTCTTGATCTTGCATTTGAACATGTGACACTAGTGGATAGTAGATACTCTGCTCACAAGGTCCTAAATGTTATGCTCAAGCGATACATGGCTGAAGATGTAAAACATGGCCATGTATTAGCTTAATTAATACACGTCATTCTATTAAAATATAAGAACTACAAGGTAAGCAGTAACAGTAAATTTGGGTAACATAACCCTTAAACACATACAGTTTGACCGTATTCTAATCAATCTTTTAATGCTATTATCTCAACTTCGTCCCCCCACCGCCATTCTTCACTTCAAAGTGAAACTCATCAGCTCTTATAACAGCACAGTTGTTCTGGTATCACATACACCGCTTTGCCTCTGTGACATCCCCACAGAGTTTACTTCGTAGCTATAAACCATGAGAAGTATCCATTGTCACCTCTTGGTAGAGTTGTTAGTTGGGCATTTTTTGTTGTTGTTGTTCTTGCCATTGTTAAAACTGAAGTTCTGGGACTCGCGACATTCCAAAAGCCCTCGTCATTGAAAGTTATAAAATGCCATAGCCATTTTTAGTTATGCAAAGTCATCCTTTTGAATTATTCAAATGTGCCACGCAAGTTCAGACCTCAGGCTTCTTTGTATGTTGTTCTCTCTGCTTAAAACATTCTTTCTGCAGATATCCACAAAATTCTGTCTTCATATTATTGAATCAACGGTCAGCAGACCCTCCGAGAGATCTTTCCTGACCAAACTATCTCATGTGGAGGCTGAAGTCACTTTCTATTTATTTAAATTATACTATTTGCTCATAGTAACCAATCACGCTGTTGAAACAAACCACTGTGTTTTTGTGTGGGTTGCCTTTCCTATACTGGTGTGTGGTTTTGGTCCCTTTTCTATATGACTGCATGCTCACTGCCTAACAGAATGCGTCTGACACGGAGAAAATGCTCAGCAAACCCTCCAGAATGAATGGATGCTTCTTCCAACCGTCTCTTCCAGTCTGTGCACTGAGATGACGTCACACCACATTTCTACTTTGGTGAATTCCGGGTAAAATAAAATTGTGCCTATTCTTTCATTCTCAGTGCATCATCTGGTAATTGGGGTGCGGAGCGGTCCAGCTCCAGCACTGGAATCCTGCCAAAATCCATTGTATGGCTTAGGACACGCCCTTTGGGAGGCTGAGAGTGTACCCCAGAGTTATTACCGGTACTTCTGAATTTGTACATGATCATGATGTGTTGATACCGTTATCCCTAATCCGTGTAATAACTCCAGTATACTACCCAAATATATCTGGTCAACTTACGGTAAACACTCTAGATATCACTTGGAGTGAAACTTTTCTTATATGCCTTATATTCTAAAATTCTATCAGGTAGTGTAAATATAAATTTGTATATGTATTATTGTAGAAAAAATATCTTAATTAATCATTGTGAAAACTGCTACCTATGTATGAAAACAATTACAAATTTTCAAGCAGTTGAATAAATAGAATAAAATATTTGCAGTTAATTTAAGAACACTTGATAGCTTATTCAGAAGTACTTAATATTACAGAAAACGTGGTTCTTCTACGTGAAGCAACAATATTTATGAAAAATCTGAATAATAGTAATTGGCAAAAAGATAGAGATAAGTTCTTGTCATAATTCTAATAATTTAATAATTTAATATAATAATGTTAACCAAAATAACCCTAAAGAATACTTTTTTAGTTACTTAATTCCACTTAGGCTGTAAAACTTATTTTAAAAACATCCTATTTATTGGGGTGCCTGGGTGGCTCAGTCGGTTAAACTTCTGACTTTGGCTCGGGTCATGATTTCACAGCTTGTGGGTTCGAGCCCCATGTCAGGCTCTGTGCTGACAGCTTGGAACCTGCTTCAGATTCTGTGTCTCCTTCTCTCTATGTCCCTCCCACACTCACACTCTGTCTTTCTCTCTTTCAAAAGTAAATAAACATTTAAAAATATCCTATTTATGAACTTTCACATCTATGCAGGTGGACCAGAAGCCAAAATTTCACGAAAAGGGAAATTTTCAGAATCAAATAGAAAACACCCATAGTAAACTACTTTGATCCAAAGTAATAAAGAATATAAAGAGCATAAAGCAGAGAAATATTAGAAGAAAATAAGAAGAAAATATTAGAAGGAAATAAAGTCACCTCAAATACCATTATTTTTCATTAAACAAATTTTAAAACAATAAATATTTCAAAATCAATTACAAAAGCTATTTTATCATGGTTCTGATTCTACAGAAAGGAAAGGCTAACAAAATAATCACCAAGACTGAGATAGCTACCCATTTTCAAATTAAACATTTGATAACTCATTGCAATAGCAGAGAATTTCAGTAGGCCTCTGCTCTGCTTCAGAGATTTTTTGATCCCACATAGTTAACAGCATGAATTTCCTTGAAGAAATATTCATTGAATAGATAGAAAATAGGCATTAAACTAATGTCAGGCAATTGCTGGGTACAAGGAAGCAAACGGGGTGTAGACTTTAAGAAACTGAGAAGTTACAAGCGTGCATTGCTTTGTTACCACCCATCAGCTGCGTATTCAGAAAGCAATTACAGCATAGGACGAAGAAAAAAAAAATCTGTGGCTTTAGCAGAAATATACTGGGGGCATCTATAATCTCTTTTTCCCAGCCAAAGACAAAGTATACGATGTGTAATAGATTTGGGCCCTGCTTCACCACGTATCCATGAAAAAAAAAATCAAACAAAATGAATCATGGCTATCATAGGTTAGAGAGGCCTCTTGAATAAAAGAAAGGCTTAATAATTTATTCACAGATAATTACAACAACCGAGCAGGACCTATTAAATCAATAGTTGCTTGCAGAAAATGTAGCGAGCTTCATGGAAACTGCTGAGGAACTAATCAAACAGAGGTGTCTTAAGAGTGCATGAATTTCTTACATTCCATTTCCTGCAAAGATTGGACTATTACTCTACTCAAGTAACATGCTAAAATTAATATTAAATAAAGGTCTGGGGCACAGATAATAAATCAAAGATAATTTTGTTGCCTGGAACAGCAGTTACATTGCCTTTATTTCTGCTTTTCTGACTATATGGTTTAAGGGTAGGTTTTTTGCCCGTGATTGTGCAAAACAGCAAGTGGATGCAAAAATATTAGAAATAAAATGTACGAGCGATGGTAACAATTTTAAGCCTGCCTCTGAAAACATTGAGAACACTTTTTCTTTTTTTTTTTAATTTTTTTTAATGTTTTTATTTATTTTTGAGACAGGGAGAGACAAAGCACGAGCAGGGGAGGGGCAGAGAGGGAGGGAGACACAGAATCCGAAGCAGGCTCCAGGCTCCGAGCCGTCAGCACAGAGCCCGACGCGGGGCTCGAACTCATGGACTGTGAGATCATGACCTGAGCTGAAGTCCGACGCTCAACCGACTGAGCCACCCAGGCGCCCCCAGAACACATTTTCAAGTATTGGTTAAGGCTTGAGTTTATGAGATTGCTTCAAAGAAATTACATCACATATTACAACTTAAGTTCGGAAACTAGAGGATGAAAGCCTTAATAATTGGGTGACGGAATTGCCAGGAGTCAGACACTCTTTCAACAGAAAGAGTTAAAAACAGTCTTGCTCATCCACGAATTTCCATTGAAAATAAGCACCTCTCGTGTATGGCAATTGTACAGTAGAGCGAAAGAAACAATCTTGAGGATTAAGCTACTGGGAAATAATTGGTCTCTCACACCAATGTGAAACTTACACAATTTGACTATTACACGTTCATAGCAAAGTTGTAATAATAATCATGACTTTGTTGGTAAAATGCTACATTTTTTATCGTGACTTTCCTTCTATGAGAGTAATATTTGCCTTTGGTTGAATATTGATCTTTGGGGCTGGTGTATACAGCCCCAAAAGATATGTTCAGAGCTCTTGTCATATATCAGGCTTTCTAGAAACAATGGATCAAGCTGAGACCGTGTCCCTATCTTTACAATGCTTACATTTCAGTGAGAGCTGGCAAAGAAGCAAAGGTGTGCTCTATGTCTAAAGTGGTATAACAAAAATAAAGCAAGGTAAGGAGTGGGCAGGAAGAAAGGTATTTTAGAGAGGGTGCATAGAGGAAGCTACATGAACAATTAGGAAAAGAGTATTCCTAGCAGAAGGTACAGCCAATGCAAAGACCTTAAGGCAAGAGCCTGAGTAATGTTTTTAGAAAGCAAAGAGGAGTATAATACCAAAAGAGAGAACAAAGAACTAATGGTAAGAGACAGGAAAAAAATGTACGGACTCTGAAACTTTTACCAAGGGTCACGAGAAACCTTTGGAGGGACTGAGCAGGAAGGTGAAACTGTTTGACATATTGTCACGTGGAACATAGACATTCTGGGAGGGGGATATTGGAGGTTCAAGGAGAACATTAAGACTACAGCAGTTGTCCAGCAAAAAAAAGATTGTGATGGCTAGTCCGGAGAGGCAGCAGCATGAGTGTTGAGAAGCGATCAGAAGCAGAATATATTTTGAACATAACAAAGACATTGAACTTAAAAAGCATGAGTCATGGTGTGTAACAAACAGCAACTTCATTTTGTCTCCCACCATCTATTTAAAATGGATGAAAACGGGGCGCCTGGGTGGCTCAGTCGGTTGAGCGTCCGACTTCGGCTCAGGTCATGATCTCGCGGTCCGTGAGTTCGAGCCCCGTGTCGGGCTCTGTGCTGACAGCTCAGAGCCTGGAGCCTGTTTCAGATTCTGTGTCTCCCTCCCTCTGACCCTCCCCTGTTCATGCCGTGTCTCTCTCTGTCTCAAAAATAAATAAAAACGTTAAAAATAAATTTTTTTAAAAAAATGGATGAAAACTTGGACATCCACATGACATTCCTACCCTCTGGCTCACGATTCACTTTGTTGATCTCTATCACTTTAAGGTCTTAGCGTACCTTTTATCTTTAATATTCTGTTCTATGAAGGTAAAAAAGAGGAAGCATGTTGATTGATTTAATAGGATAGGGAAGACAAGGAGTACAAAACCAGACACTGCTCCTAGGTATTCTTAACTTTTCAAAAAGGATTGAAAACTGACCAAAATGGGGAAGGTCGGGGGAGAAGCAGGTTGGGAGGCAGGCAGGTGAGTGGAAATCAAGACTTTATGCCTGCCACTTTCACTTAGGATGCAAAAAGCTGCAAAAATTGTCGCTCCCAACCTAACTATGAAAAAAGCCGAATGCTACCATTTTCTTGAGCCCATCAGTGAGCTGAGGTCTCAGAGCAACGAAGTAACTTCTGTTTCAAAAGGAAGCCTGCTCATGGAGAGACAAGACACAAGCTGTATCACCTCTAACGGCATGGGAGAACGAGGTGGCCACCACACAAGTGAATAAGAGGAAATCAATTAAAGTTTTAAAGGATTGCTAAGGTCTAAGTATGGGCTAATGTCTGAGTTTGGAATAGCTGGAGGCCCCAGACACGAGAGGAGTTAATATACATTCCATCCCCTTACACCCAGACCTCCACCGGGTGCTCCTGAGGAAGGACAGTTTGTTTTAGGTTAAATTGTGTCCCCCAAAGAAATATGCTGAAGTCTCAGCTCCCAGTACCTTAGAATGCGACCTGATTGGGAAATAAGGTTGTTACAGATGTCATCAGTTAAGATGAGGTCATACTGGAACAGGCCCTGAATCCAATGACAGGCTTCCTTAGCAAAAGAGGAGAGAGGCACAGAGAATGCCGTGTAACAGTCGAGGCAGAAATTGCAGTGACGTAGCTGCAAGTGAAGGAATGCCAAGGACTGATAGCCATCATCAGGTGCTAGAAAAAGGCAAGGAGCGATGCTGGCCAGAATCTCAGCGGGAGTGTGGCTCTGCCGACACCTTGACCTATCTTCTGACTTCCTTAATTGCAACAGAAAAATAAAAAAGCATTTCTTTTGTTTTAAGCCACTTGGTTAAAGGAGCCCTAGGAAACTGATAGAGGGGGCAGGGCAGGGCAGGGCACCAAAGAATCCTTCTTGGTGACACAGGCATGCGGGGATGATGAGCAGCTGCTGGGGAGGCGGAGGAGTAGAAAGTTCTATCTGCTTCCGCAGACCTTCCTCTCCTACGGTAAGTTCAGGGATTTGGGGCCTGCTCAAGGAAAAAGATACAACCATGAGGGGATGGTAGCACAGTTTTGTGTGAGGAGGGGAATGAATTCCCTGACAGTACCAGATCTTCCAGAGACAACCGCACGGGGTCACCACCCAGAAAGAGAATTCGGGAGAGGGGATTAGTGAGGGAGCTTGTGTCTAGCAGGATGAGGAATCTCTGGGTCAGAGAACTCCACAGTCTGTGGGGTTTTTGTTTTTGTTTTTGTTTTTGTTTTTGTTTTTGTTTTGTTTTGTTTTTTAATAGTTCCAAGGTTTGTGTTATCTGTGTCTAGCAGCTGTTGGGTGCAGTTTCATGGACTATGCAAAGGCAGGTTCTAAAGGGCTAAAAATATGCTTATTTGAGCTATATTTAAAGCACCTGTATCAGTAAAAATTGGGATTTACCTCTGGCAGGCTTTGGAGATGGTGATCCCAGCCTGGTGTGAAGTAAACCTATATAGAGAGGCCATTTCTGGCTCATTTGTATAACAAGCTATATCTTGGCACTATGTTGTTTTACAGTGTAAGTTGTATGTTATTTCATAAAACCTGAATTTGGAGCCAGCCACGGAGTATTATAATGATCCAGAATCCTATAAGTCTAATTAAGATTTCAAAGTCTGTTTGCAGCTGGTCTGCCCATTACCTGGGGGAAATTCAGAAGAGTAGATCAAAACAAACAAACAAACAAACAAAAAAAAGCCAAGACTTTCATTTGTTTAATTATCTAGTAATAGTGTCACATTATGTATGGCTCCTTTGGTACATGTCTCTGGCTCTTTATAAAACTTGGTGAGTGTTATCTAAAGGCAGATATATTAGCAAGTGCCCAGAAGACCACCCCCACCCCCGCCTCTTTATCAGCCAATAAATACCATAATGTTATGTTGTTATTTAACACCACGGACCCTAAAGTATGATAAGATTCAGCCATGAGTTCTGGTTCTTGACCCATTTGTTTAATTTGTATGGATAATAGCTGGGACATGCCTACCTGAATGTCTTTTAAATCAGGGCATCTACCTCCTCTTAAATTGTTTTAGCATTAGCCATCATAGCCAGTAAAGTAATTTATGTTTTTAGAAGCTCCCTCAGAAATGACTAGGTGGATGCAGGACTCATTTCAGCATTCTCTGGACGTTCCGAGTCATCATGCTACAATACCATCTGTTGTCTGATAAGTTCACTCCAAAATCCTCAACTGGTAGAGGATATCTCTGGTCTCAGCTAACATTTTCCATTGACGATCCGCCCAGGCCATTATGAGACCTAATACAGGCCGACCAGGTTTCAAAGCCATTAAAATCCACATCAACAAGGTAGATAAGGACTGAGGTCCAACACCTTCTCTGTAGTTCAACCCACCTTCTGCATTAATTGTGCAAGATTCTTTAAGAACACCATTTTTTTTTTTTGCATCAAATACTATAGCATCTGATTGTTAAAATTCAGCCCCTGTTAGATGGAGCTCACTCTCCACCAGATACATTCTACATAGCCAGGTAGCTCCTTTTTTTTTTTTTTTTTTAATGTTTATTTATTTGTGATAGAGAGAGAAATGGAGAGGAGGGGCAGAGAGAGGAAGACAGAGGATCCAAAGTAGGCTCTGCACTGTGAGCACAGAGCCCAACGCGGGCTCAAACTCACAAGCCCTGAGATTATGATCTGAGCCAAGGTTAGAGGTTAAACTGGCTGATCCATCCAGGTACCCCTCCTTTTTAATTCATTTCCTGGTTTAGCTACTTAAGGAGAGATTGGGCCCCAGGATAAGAGACAGAAGCTGCGTTTCCTCCTCCAAGCTAGAATATTCCCCTCCATCTTGACCCTTACTTTGTCTTTTCAGTCTTTATTATGCTGTGGGTGGTTACTGACAAAGCAGATGGTATATTATCCCAGTGACTGTCATGGTGACATTGTGCTGCCTTTTCAACTAGAGAGCGCCAATCCTCCTTCCCAGGGCCCTCTCACTCTTTATCATCTCTACCAGGGCCTTGGGCTCCTACCTCCTCTCTGGGCAGCCTCCTGTGGCAAGCAGTCACAAGCAAGGCCTAGGACAAATCTTATGGTTTGGGCCATTCAGCAGAGCAGCTACCCCTTTGAAGTCTCCTGGGATAGACAGGGATATAAAGTTCCTGGTCGTTATTCACTTGAAGTAACACTTTAGCTAGTTCAGCCCAAGGGTTAGGGTCAGGTCTCAATATCCCTGTGCAGAGAAGCTATAATGATGACATCATGATGGCATAAGTAAATATCACAGAGGTGTTAGCTCCTTGCAAAGGTTACTCTTCCAACCCTATTTAGGTGACTGGACTCGGCTTCATATCTGTGCCTTATAAGCTTGTTTACCTACCATACATGTTTCATGCCAAGCATGAGAATGTCCTCTTGTCACAGATTACCCCAAATCACCAGCTTGACTGTGAGGAACTCCTGTCACCATAGCCTGTTATAGGTTCATTAGTGGTCCATTCTTGTTCTAGGCATGCAATCTCCTTCTTCCTATCCAATGCCTACGGGTCTTACAACATCCAGCACCTGCCTAGTGGGGAACCCAGCCAGGAGGCCTGACTACTTTCCTTGGGCAGCTCAGTGCTTCTGATCCCAGTCAGTTTTAATAACATGGGTTCACTCAAATGCTGGTGTCATTGCTTGGTCAGGCTAATGAGAGGCACAGGGGAAACCATGATAAATATAGAGTACAATATGGTAGAAAGCAATGCCACACCAGACTAACATGTAAGGATCCTAAACGTGGAGTCCTAGTTGCTTAAGGATACTCAGGATCAATCTGCCGATTGATTGTTTTACTGACTGCTCATACCCCATACGAGTTCTTTGATCACCACCAAAAATGACCCAGTCCTCATTGCCACTTGGAATGAGTTTATCAGAGGCTGACTAAAGAAAAGTTATGATTACACGGTAACTAACAAACAATAAGCTTTATTTAGATGACATTTTGACAGATTTTAACGTAGGGAGGTCAGGTAAGTACGTCACAGCATGACAACTTTAAGAGATAATGGCACAGAGCCATCACCTAGAAGGGAGAAAGTGCAAGGGAGTTCTTGAGAGAGGGGGAAATTGGTGAAGAAGCCTATACATCTGGATGAGTCATTCAGCAGCACAATGGAGAGTCTATGTGACAAAGAATTCCAAAGGGCAGTAGTGGCTTGGCAACTTTTATAATCCCAGTGTTTGTCTTATCTATGGCTAGCAGATTTTGGATGCAATTTTGTAGGGTATGTAAAGCAGATAGGCTTTAAATCACTAAAAATATGCTGATTTGGACTGTATTTTTGAGCAACTTTTGTAAAAATTTGAGTTTGGTCCTGGCAGGCTTCTGAGCTAATGATGCCAGCCTGTTGTGATGAAATAAACAACATAGAACCAATATACAGAGGACATCTTTGGATAATTTATATTATACTCTCATCAGAAGCAAATCCATGGCTGCTGAAAGACAGCAGCAAACGCTTTTGACTTAGGGCACAGAGAAAGAATGATTGCTTCTAGGGTATGGAGAGAAGTAGTCTGCCTACCCATGGGGAGAAATTGGAAACCTTTCCAATTGTAGGATACATTGGAGTCCTTAGAGAAAGATGCTTGGAGAAAACATTGCTGCTTGCAGAAAGATGTAAGATAAATCCTCTACCTCTGAAGGAAGGACAGGAAATCACTTCTGGCCTAGGATCTTACACCAATACTACACAGAGGTCTGTTGTCCCTGGAACAGTGAAAATAAATTCTCTCCCTTCCAAAACCTACTATAAATAGTGGCAAATATTTTCTACAATGGAGAGGATGGGCAGAAACACTGAGACAGCCTTAAACCTGAGATCCAAGCACAGCAAGATTGACATCAAAGTAAGACTGCCACTGGATGAGGACAACAGAGGGCTCTCCTTTCCTTGGCATGAACCTCATACTGAGCCACAAGAAATATATGTCTACTTTTGGGAGAAGGAAAGGATCTTGGGAAGAACCCCCTTTGTGGTTCAGACATGTAAGGATGTTTGAAAAACTGAATGGTGGAGAAGGGTTACTGATAAAAAGTCTCTGGTATTTTAGCCCCTACGCTAGCCACAGACAATAGAAAATCACTGTTAGAAAACTTTGAACCCAGTGGTGTGCTAGAGATAATGATACCAACAATAAAACTCAACGATAGCTCAACTCCTCTGACTAAAATAAGTCATAGCTCCACACAAATAGCATGACAGATAAAGAGGCATGCTCACTTCCAATTTACCTTTGTATCCACTATATCATGTTCAAGAGTCAAATTATAACACACAAAATAAAGCAAAGAAAAAAAAAACTCGCTTTCAAGAACTAAAGCAATCAATACAACTAGACCAAGAGATAAATCAAAAGCTGGGATTATCAATCAGAGAATTTAAAAAGAACTATGAGGGGTGCCTGGGTGGCTCAGTCGGTTGAGCATCTGACTTCGTCTCAGGTCACAATCTCACGGTCCGTGAGTTCAAGCCCCGTGTCGGGCTCTGTGCTGACAGCTCAGAGCCTGGAGCCTTTCAGATTCTGTGTCTCCCTCTTTCTCTGCCCCTTCCCTGCTCATACTCTCTCTCTGTCTTTCAAAAATGAATAAATATTAAAAAAATTTAAAAAAAAAGAACTATGATTAGTATGCCAGAGGCTTCATGGAAAAGGTGGAAAACACAGATAGACATATGAGAAAATTCAGCAGAGAAATGATAATCAAATAAAAAGTGTTCTAAATAAAGACAGACAGACAGACATACACACACACACACACACACAATATCACAGATAAAAAATTCTTTAGATGAGCTCCTCAGTAGATTTACTATGGGTGACCTAGAAAATAAGTAAATATACATAATTTTTAAACAATGTAAATAAACTGAAACACAAAGAGAAAAAGAGTGAAAATAATACAGGCTATCCAAGAGCTCTTGGATAATATTTAATGATCTAACATGCATGGAATTGAAATCCTATGAGGCAAAGATCAAATGGGCAGAAATAAGATTTGAAGACACAATGATCAAGAATTTTCCAAAACTGACAAAATAAATGAAACCAGAAATCAAAGAAGCTCAAGAAAAACAAAATCAAAACACGATAAAATATCAAAGGGATGGACAAATCGTAAAACTACTAAAAATCAAAGATAAATACAAAATCTTAACAAAGCAGTCCGAGGTAAGAAAAAACAAAAACAAAACCAAATTATATACGAAGGAACAAAGACAAGAGCAACAGCAGAAATTAGGCAATTCAAAAGACAAGCTTGAAATTTCCAGCCCCACCCCCAATCTCCAGGGGGGAGAAGAACTAGAAGTGGAGTGAATGATGAGTCATGCCTAAATGATGAAGCCTCCAAAAAAGTCCCAAAAGTATGAGGTTTGGAGAGCCTCCAGGTTGGTAAACACATAGAGGCGTTGAGAGAGTGGTGCACTGGAGAGGCCATGGAAGCTCCATGCCCCTTCCCACATACCTTATTCTATGCGTCTCTTACATCTGAATGTTCATCTGTAGCTTTTATCATATCCTTTTACAACAAACTGACAAACGGCAGGTGAACTGTTTTCCTGAGTTCTGTGGGCCACTCTACCAAATTAATCAAACCTGAGGAGAAGGTCATGGGGAGCTCTGGTTTATAACCAGTCAGCACAGATAACAACCTGGATTGGCGATTGGCATTTGAAGAGGGGAAGGGGTGAGGTCCCACAGTCTTGTGGGACTCAGCCCTTAACCTGTGGGACCTGACACTATCTCCAGACAGATAATGTCAGAATTGAGTTAAATTGTAGAACACCCAGTTGGTGTTGTAGAATTGCTTGGTGTGGAGAACCACCCCCACCTCTCTCTCTCTCTCTCTCTCTCTCTCTCTCTCTCTCTCTCCCTCTCTCTCTCTCTCTCACACACACACACACACACACACACACACACACACACACCTAGGATCAGAAATGTGAGTGTGGTAGTCATGTGAGAGGAAAGGGGAAACCTGGGAAGAGAACCAGGTTTTACCTGCACAAATATCATTAGCATACAGATGACATTCAAAGCCATAAGACTAGACAAGATCATCCACAGAGAGTGTAATTTTAGAGACCAGGCACTGAGTCTTAGAAAAGTTCAACATTTGGACATAAGAAAGAGAAAGATGATCTAGAAAAGTCAAGTGCCAGAGACAGACTGTGAGGGAGAAAGAAAACCTGACAGCTATTCAAAGGTTGCTGAAAGGTAGTGAGACTTGACCATTGAATTTGACTGCTAGCCTGGAGGTGGGCTGATAATATTGACAAATGTGGTTTAATTCGACTGATGTCATAGAAATGGCCAATTGAAGTGTGGCTTGAGAAACTGAGGTGGGAAAACTCAGATCACCAGTGTAAATATACTTTAATTCTTGCTTCTAAAATAAAACGGACCAAAACAATTGCAGAGGAAGCACCTATGTGTATAATTTAATATATTATAAATAAGCATCACCAACTTGATTCCAACACCACGAAGAGAGTAACTGGCATGGCCGATTGCAGGAATTCAAAGAAAAAAATAATAAAAAGTTAGTTACTATAACTCATTATAATAACAAGTCAAAGGAGACAAAGGTATAATTGTTTATAAATGCCTCAAAAGGAAAGAGTATGGATTATTATTTTGGATCAGGGATCTGAAATTCAGTATAAATATGATTTCCTAATCTAACTAACTGGGATTATAATACTTGATTTATAGAGTTGTGGGAATTCAGTGGGATCAGACATAGGAAGCAATTAGTATAGGGCTCTTGGTAAATACTGAATAACAATTTTTCAATTATGATTTAATGAGTGAACTCCCATTACTGATTTTTTAAAGACTTTTTCTTTAACGTAATAGAAACGCTGTTTCAGCTTTATTGAGGTGTAATTGACAAATAAAATTATATATATTTAAAGTGTACAAATTGATGATTTGACATACATATTTTTTTTTTCAACGTTTTTTATTTATTTTTGGGACAGAGAGAGACATAGCATGAACGGGGGAGGGGCAGAGAGAGAGGGAGACACAGAATCGGAAACAGGCTCCAGGCTCCGAGCCATCAGCCCAGAGCCTGACGCGGGGCTCGAACTCACGAACCGCGAGATCGTGACCTGGCTGAAGTCGGACGCTTAACCGACTGCGCCACCCAGGCGCCCCGACATACATATTCTTTATTAAGTGATTACCACAATCGGGTTAATTAACACATCCATCACCTCACATAGTGACCTTTTTTTTTGTTTGTGCATGGTGAGAGGTCTACTCTTAAAATTTCAAGTACATTCTGTATTCATGTAGAGAAACATTTTAAGAACACTTGTGAAAAAGATGTTTCTGAGAATGCTACTTGCTTGCTACATTGAGAAAAGTGTTATATCAGTGAATGGATGTGACTGCCAATTTGTAATGCATGAAGAGAGGTGTTAAAAAAAAAAAAAAACAACACTTAAAAGCAGTGTTTCTGAGAATGTATTGTTACTTATAGTCACCATGCAGCACATTAGATCCCGGGAGTTTATTCATCTTATAACTGAAGGCTTGTACCTTTTGAAAAGCATATCCTCATCCTCCCCACCCCCCAGCCCTTTGTAACCATTTTATTTTTTGTCTATATGAGTCTGACCTTTTTTTCAAACCCTCTAGATCCTGTGTATAAGCGAGATCATACAGTGTTTGTCTAATTTCTGGCTAATTTCTTTTTTTTTAATGTTTATTTATTTTTGAGATACAGAGAGACGGAGCACAAGCAGGGGAGGGGCAGAGAGAGAGGGAGACACAGAATTTGAAGCAGGCTTCAGGCTCTGAGTTGTCAGCACAGGGCCTGACATGGGGCTCGAACTCACGAACCGCGAGATCATGACCTGAGCCGAAGTCCCACGCTTAACCCACTGAACCCCCTCTCACCTGGCTAATTTCACTTGTCAGGTGACCTAACATGTGCTCTATCCTGGAGAATATGCTGCTTATACTTGAGAAGAATGTATATTCTGCTGCTGTTTGATGGAACATTCCTGCATATCTGTTAGTCCTACATTTTCTTATTGACTTTCTGATCTGGATGATATATTCATTGTTGAAAGCAGAGTATTAAAGTCTCCTTTTATTATTATATTACTGTTTATTTCTCTATTCAGATCTGTTAGTATTGGCTTTACATATTTAGGTGCCCCAACGTTAGTACATATAATTTACAATTTTTTATCCTTTTGACAAATTGGCTCCTTTATCATTTTATAATGACCTGCTGTGTCTCTTGTTAAATCTTTTGAGTTAAACTCTATTTTGGCTAATATAAGTATAGCTGTCTCTGTTCTCTTTTGGTTTTTATTTCCTTCCCTTCACTTTGAGGCTATATGGGTTCTTAGAAATGAGTTGCTTGTGGGCAGCATATAGATGTGTCTTGTTTTTTTTGTTTGTTTGTTTTGTTTTGATTTTATGTTCTTTAAGTCCTTTTAGCCACTTTGTCTTTTTTTTTTAATTTTTTTTAACGTTTTTATTTATTTTTGAGACAGAGAGAGCATGAATGGGGGAGGGGCAGAGAGAGAGGGAGACACAGAATCAGAAGCAGGCTCCAGGCTCTGAGCCATCAGCCCAGAGCCCGACGCGGGGCTCGAACTCACAGACTGTGAGATCGTGACCTGAGCCGAAGTCGGACGCCTAACCGACTGAGCCACCCAGGCGCCCCAGCCACTTTGTCTTTTGATTGGAGAATTTAATCCATTTAAATTTAAAGTAATTACTCATAGTTGAGGACTTATGCTATCTTATTAATTGTTTTTTATTTTTTGCCTTCTTCGTTCCCTTCTTCCTTTTTTGCTGTATTCCTTTTGAACTGATAATTTTCAGTAGTGCTAGGCATCGATTCCCTTCTCTTTATCTGTTTTGTAACTACTGTAAGTTTCTGTTTTGCAGTTATCATGAGGCTTATTTACAACCTGTCAAACAGTCCATTTTAAGCTACTAACAACTTAACTTTGACCATAAACTAAAACTCTACCCTTTTACTCCCCCCCGTATTATGTTTTTGATGTACAATTTACATTTTTCTATACAGTGCATCTGTTAACATTATTGTAGCTATAGTTATTTTTTATTTTTATTTTTTTAAGCTTATTTATTTATGGGGGGGGGGGAGGTGCAGAGAGAGGGAGAGAGAGGATCCCAGGCATCCCTAGAGGCTCATGGGTAGACTTCCTGATGGAGTACACAAAACGGTTAGTAAGATCCTAGTCCCTCTGATGTTCATTGCCTGGCTGATGGTCTCCCAGGCCCTCCCTGCCCGCTTATGTGGGGGTAGAACACCTCCATGCCGGAGAGAGAGAGAAAAAGTCAGCCTCTTTGGCCGTGCTGTGTACCGCTGGGGAAGCTGGCTTTTCATTCGTGTGTTCTCACTTCTCCCCGTGGGACAAGTCGTGGGCCAAGACCATCTTTCTTGACAACGTGCTGTGCTGCCTTGGGGGTGAGGTGACGCAGGTAAAGTGAAATTGTTCCTCTCATCCTTTTCATTGTGCCCAATCTTGGCTTTAAAATTTTTTTGAAATATTTATTTATTTGTTCGTTTATTTATTTCCTCCAACCGTGCACTGGAACGTCTCTGCTAGACTTCTGGGTTTCCCCAAAGGGACACTTGTCCATGGGTCATTGCCACATCAGATGTTCTTTGAGAACATGATGGCAAAAAATTCCTTCCCTGCCATTGTGCGGAGAAATGTCTTAGAGGAAACAGCCAAACTTTAAAATGAAATAATTTTCACTGGTTATTTACATGATTTTCAAAGCGCTCGATAAGTGAGTGAAACAGAAAGATAAAACAAAGCACTTTCTATTGGAAGAGGAAAGAACAGCATCATGTACCTGTAGATGATGTGATTATCTATGGAGAAATCTAGAGAATGATGCACTATTTTTAAAAAAAATTTTTTTAAATGTTTATTTATTTTTGAGAGAGAGAGAGAGAGAGAGAGAGAGAACCAGTGGGGAAGGGGCAGAAAGAGAGACAAAGAATCTGAAGCGGGCTCCAGGCTCCAAGCTGACAGCACAGAGCCAGACGTGGGGCTGGAACTCACAAACCGTGAGATCATGACCTGAGCCAAAGTCGGACACTTAATGGACTAAGCCACCCACGTGCCCCTAGAGAATGATGCACTATTTAGGATAATTTACTAAGATATCCAGATGAAAATAGATGGCTGACAAAGAGTAGTCTTGCTATTTATCAGCAATTCTCTGAAGGAGTATATGAGGAAACCATGTTTCATTGATAATTCAAGTTTCAAAATATTAAATATCAAAAAAGAATAACCATTTTATACCTACATATTATCTAAATGTGCAAAACATACAGTATTTGGTATATAGTATGACTTTTTAGGGACATGAAATAAAATCTTATATATATATATATATATATCACGATATTATGATATCGTGATATGACATATATTGATATATATGTGTGTATATATGTGTGTGTGTGTATATGCATATATATATGTATATATATATGTATGTATATATGAATGATATTCCCAGATGGGAAAATGCTATAAACATAGTATTCCTCACCAAATTCATAGATGAATTTTCAAAAATTAGAAAAAAAATTCCATGTGGAATAGTTTTGATTTTTTTTTCTCTTAAGAAATTCTACACTTCTTTGGGGGAAAATAAGAGTAGATGTCAGCCAAAAAATGTCAAAGAACAAAGGTTTAAAAAAAAAAGTGACTTAATACCCTGTCAGACACTAAAACATACTACAAACCCGTGACAATAAAAAAAGTATTTCAATTAGCATAGTAGCAAACAGATCAATTTATGTAGGAATTTAAATGTTATAAATACCATCTTCTAGGGGTGCCTGGGTGGCTCAGTCCGTTAAGCGTCTGACTCTTAGTTTCCACTCAGGTCATGAGCTCACGGTTTCGTGAGTTTGAGTCCCTTATCAGGTTCTGCATTGACAGTCAGAGGCTGCTTGAGATGCTCTCTCTCTCTCTCTCTCTCTCTCTCTCTCTCTGCTCCTCTCCTACTCACGCTGTCTCTGTCTCTCTCAAAATAAATAAATAAACTTACAAATTTTTTTTTAAAATATCATCCTCTGAAGGCATACTGAAATGATGAATTTTAAATTAATGGAACTGGAGAAATTAGTCAATCATTGAAAGTAAATTAAATGAGAACCTTATTTTCCATGAGTGTTAATACGCACCAGATGAACTTAAGACAAACATATAAATAACGGAACTATTAATTTTTAAGATAAATATAGTTGTAAATCTTTCTTTCATGTTGGCTTTAGAAATTGCTTTTCTTTGAGTGCACAAAAAAACTGGTTTCCTAAGTTCTAAACCTGGATCTACGAGGTAATTTTTCCTCCAAATAAGTGGCATTTAATACTGGAAACATACACTCACAAGATAGGAAACAATTAAATCAAGGTTTTAAAAAAATTTTTTAAATGTTTATTTTTGAGAGAGAGAGAAGAGGGAGGGGCAGAGAAGGAGACACAGAATCGGAAGCAGACTCCAGGCTCCGAGTTCTCAACACAGAGCCTGTCCTGGGGCTCGAACTCACAAACCTCAAGATCATGACCTGAGCCGAAGTCCGGTGCTCAACTGACTGAGCCACGCAGGTATCCCTGAAACAATCCAATCAAGTTTTAATTTTCCTTCCTAGACTCATTCTTTGGGTAATAAAATGAAGGGGAATAGTAGCTAAGGACAGAGAAAAATAGAGATTTTTATGTCTCCAGGCAGAGTTGGTACACAATAATGGAGAGGGATTGGACTTTATTCTGGCTGCCTGTGTGTCTCCAACAAAATGGGGTCTTGTCTTCCTAGGGAGGCAACTGCAGTTTCACTTGAACATCTTAACAGGTAAAACTACTTGGGCTTTGATGAGGTGCCTCTCTTGTTTCCTAAAACGACTCCAGAGATCTGACCAGATGGAGGTCTTCATTCACAGGATCAACCGAGATGGTTCCAAAGCTTCTCAAGAATTACTGACAGGACTCATCTCTCTCTCTGTCCCTCTGTCTGTCTCTCTCTTTCTCTCTCTCATTCTACTTAAAATGTATTACTGAATATTCTTTTATTTAAAAAATAACATTTAATTCTAAATTCAAGTTTTTGCCTTATGATTAACCTGGGTCTATAAACTTGATATTTCATTCCTCTAATGTCTAGAAGTTTCAAGTAATTTATGGAACAGGTTGATGATCATGGGAAGTCTCATTATAAAAAAAAAGCGTTATACCACAATTTCTAACCCCCACAAAAAAGTGTACATTTGAGTACAGAAAAATTAGGTCCAAACAAATACAAATTAAAAGGCAAACTGAAAGAAATAATTGTATCATTTCAAGTATAAGAGTTAATTAATATCACTACATTTTAAAAATCTGAACAAGTAAGAAACACATAACTCAATAGGAATTTTGGAAAATGTCTAAGCAAGTAATTCAGAAATGAAGAAATTATTTATATATATATATATATGTGTATATATATACACACACATATATTATGTGTATATATGTATATATACACATAATATATGTGTGTGTATATATATACACATATATTATGTGTATATATATACACACACATATATAGCCATATATATATATATATATACACACATATATAGCCATATATATATATATATATACACATATATATAGCCATATATATATATACACACATTATAGCCATATATATATATACACACATATATATAGCCACATATATATATATAGCCATATATATATATACACACACATATATATACACATATATACAGCCATATATATATACACACATATATATAGCCATATATACATATACACACATATATATAGCCATATATATATATATATATATATATATATATATGGCTATTAACATATGAATTAAAAAGTTTCATTCTCACTAGAAATTTTTCTTTTTCTTTTTCTTTCTTTTTTTTTTTTTTTTTTGAGAAAGAGAGGCAGAGCCTGAGTGGGGGAGAGGTACAGAGGGAGAGAAAGAAAATCTTAAGCAGTTTCCACGCTCAGAGCCCGATGCGAGGCTTGATCCCACAACCCTGGGATCATGACTTGAGCTGAAATCGGGTCAGCTGTTCAACCGACAGAGCGACCCAGGCTTCATTCTTGCTAGAAATCTAAATTGATATAAATTAAAATTATACTAATTATAAAATGAGATTTTTCAAATAAAATAATAACCCTGTATAAATGGGAATTTATAGTGTAATGTTAAAAATTGTAAGCAGGTATAATATCTACAAGAACAATTTGGCAGCACATAATAATAAAAAGTGTCTATTGATTGATCACTATGCATAAAATACTCTTTTAACCTGGTAAGTGTGTTAGTTCGTGTAATCTGCATAATGATGAGGTAGATACTAGTACAAATGATATACAAATGAGGAAAATGATAGAGTTTGGGACACGGGAAGGGACAAAGCCAGAATTCTAACTGAGACAGATTCGTTTCACAGTCCAACTTCAAAATTACTGCTGGAAGATTTTAAAATAGGCATGCCCCTGACATACAAACTTATGCTGGAAATAGATCCTAAGGAAATAATCATGAGACTCTGTAAAGATTTAAGTACTAAGTTTTCCTAGCAACATCGTCTAATTGCAGAAAAGGGAAAACGTCCAAGAAAAAAAGATTATTTGAATAAGCTGAGTCCAATAAATACAAATCAGGGAGTTGTAAAAATAATTTTATAGAAGATTATGAAATTATGTAAAAATGTATGCTATATGTTACTTAGTAAAAACGGAAAGTTAAAAAAAGTGTACCTTATAACATTGTTGAAAAATCTGGACCTATAAATATCAAAGTCATGATCGTTGTTGCCTTTGATTCACAATGATTTGTTTACTTTTATCTGTATCTGCCACATTCCTATAATATAATAAAAAAGCAAATAAACCTATTATGACAGAAAAATATGTTTGAATATATTTAATCTCCTCTATGTTGATACAGTCACTGTTTCTAAGAAAAAAATAACGGAAAATAATTTAAAATCATATTTTGTATTTGACTATCTAAAAATTTAAAATATCTGAATGCTCTTAAGATAATTAAAGACAAAGGAAAAATGTGAAAAATAAATCATTCACATCACTTATCATCCAAAATATTTAGTATTCTTTAATATATTAGCATTTCTTGTGATTCACTAAGGAAAAAGTATAGCGAACAATCTGGCAGGAGATTAATTAAAAACGAAAGAGACACACACATGATCAAAAACACATTAATGTATGTTCAGATTCAGTAACGATTACGCTAATTCATTCCAGTTAGTATTTGTTACTCGTGGCTGGAATACTTCTAATCGATAAATCTCTACAGTGTGTGGGGTGACTGGGTGTTTATGTGGGGGCAGGGATGCAGTGAAAGAACGATAGGTTCTGTCAGCACTTTCTCCAAAATATATTCTTCGTATCTGTACCTTTATCCATTTTTTAATGCTTTTTTAAAACTATTTATTTTTTAGAGAGCGAGCGCACACACAAGCAGAGGAGGGGCAGAGAGAGAGGGAGACAAAGGATCGAAAGCAGGCTTCTGTGGGTTTCGAGTTCACAAACCAGGAGATCATGACCTGATCCGAAGTCCAACGCTTAACCAACTGAGCCACCCAGGTGCCCCTACTTGTCTCCATTTCTAATGTTAGTATGATATTGCTTCGGCCTTGTTTCTTTTACAGCACTTATCCATAACTTGGAAAAAAAATTGTTCTGGGGAGAGGTAAATCATTTATGTATTTATTATCTGCATTTAGCGGAAGCATTGTATAGTCTAATATTTGTTTGTGTCATTCAGTGCTATATACGTATCACCTCAATATCTGCCTAAAAGAGTAGGGGTTCCATAATGATTCACAGAATTTATGACTAAATTAGTAAATGAGTTATGAATGGGTGAAAGTGTTACTAAGTCAGTAAAGTGATATTTAAGAGAAAAAGAAATCAGAACACATCGCCATTTCAATTCACTGATACTTTGATCTATTTAAAGGTCATTCCAATGTACTATAATTCTCAAAGTAGAATCAAGTATAGTTTTGATTTAGTTTTAAGAATTAGATGTCTAAATTGCTCTCATTTAATTTAATCCATAACTTTTCTTGTTCATGAGTTAAATGCTAGTTCCGGAAAGGTCAACATCAGGCGAATATACCTTATGTGAGTTTCACGGGAATCCTTCACAAAGTAATTGATGATTTAACATTGATCCCTTGAAAAATAGATCCTGTATGAGGTATACGCAGAATTTTTAAGAAAAAAAGCTAAGCATCTGTTTTAGATTGCCTCATAAATTATTTCTTCTCCAATTTGTAGGAACTAAAATTTCTATTTAAAAAATGAGATACTATTGAAGAGATTTGTATAGTCATGTTCATGGCAACATTAGTGACAGCCAAAAGGTGGAAGCAATTCTAGTGTCAACCAACAGATGAATAGATAATAAACTGTGGTCTAAACATACCATGGTATATTATTCAGCCTTAAAAAGGAAGAGAACCTCTGACACACGCTGTAACGTGGATAAACTTTGGAGACACGATGCTAAGTGGAATGACTCAGACACAAAAAATAATACTCTACCCTCCCACTTATACGAGAGAGGTGCCCAGAGCAGTCAAATCCATAGAGACAGAAAGCAGAATGGTGGTTGCCAGGGGCCAGGGGGACAGGGGATGAGCAGTTATTATGTAATGGGCATATAGGTTCAGTTTGCAAGATGAAAAGCGTTCTGAAGATTGGTTGCACTGCAATGTAAATGTTACTTTAATATTACTGAACTACACATATAAAAATGGTTAAGACGGTAATTTTACGTTATGTGTATTTTACTACAATTAAAAATTTTTTTAAATGAGATGGGCTATACTTCTAACTGAACTAAATGAGTTTCTTCCTAAACAAGAGCTGCTAAAAAGTTAACAAATTGTTGAGAATCAAAGCTCGTTCTTTAGAGAGATCCTTGAACAGTTCTCAAGATATGAACCTTTCCAAGATGTTTTATACCTTGAACTACAATCAGGGATTGCTAACCAGGTTTCACTTAGAAAGTAATCTGAAATCTTCAAATTACACAGGTTGACGTCAATTCCGAAAGCTTGGGGAAAAGCCTTCCAGGAGTACCTATAATCTGAACTTAAAGTCACTCACCAATTGAGCTTTGCTTTTAATCAACAAAAACTTATTTCAAAAACTAAACTTTTAAAATATGCCAAGTGGCTTCTTGTGTTTGGATAGATGGAACACTGTAGATGGAACCAGTTTGAAAGTATCAGCAATTTAGTATTAGGAAGTAATATCGCTTAGCTAGAAAAGAGAGATTTATATACCCAAGAAGTGATACAACTCCTTACTAACTCTCATTTGCTTTTTTAAATGGCATTATTTGCCATGGTTTCTTTCTCAAAGTACTTTTTAAAGGTTTTCTAAGTTCAAATCAAATGTGGATTTGATGATTTGAGGTGTCAATGAAGCCTAGAATATTTTCCAATTATGGCCCAGTGTGGAAAATAAAAAACCTCCGTCCCAAGTTCACCTCAGGGCTGATACCCTGTCAGCTTGTTCGCTTAATTTGTCTGTGTCGTCACCGTGTCATCTGGACATATATTAACCCAGGGCTTTACTTTAATATGAAAGCTATTTGTCCTTTCCATTTATAGAGTTTTGCATTCCTTCTAGCAAAATACTGAGGTTACGCTAAAAATAATCCTGTTCACCAGTTTTAGATTAAGACCATCACAAGCAGCATTGTGGAGAATTACTGTAAATGTGTGCGTAATGATGGCTCCAAGTTGTACCAGTAAATTGCCACGGACGTAATTTGAAGTATTACAGTTAAATGAAAAAATAAGTTGGTTTTGGATGCAAAATCAACAGTATCTACTTCCAAAAAAAAAAAAAAAAGGACACAGAGAATTAAGGCAATCATCTGGGTAATTTACAACAAAATTTCCAAATAATCAAGGCTTGAGCGATCAGATTGTTTCATCTCCCTTTTCCATTTCCCAAAGCATGTATGGATCCAACCAGAATACATTTTCACGTTTATGTATTTCCTGAGTCATGGCATGTCACAAGTGAGAATACACAATAAGAATGCTTCCTGTCCCATTGGCATAGGATGCTTAATGGGACTTAATCACACCCAGAAAAGTCTTTCTTAAAACAAAACGTATTGCTTATGAATGACGTCGATTGCTGTCTGACGTTTCTCACAGGTGGTGACTTCACAGACGAAAAATGACTAATGCACAATACCCAAAATAAATTATATCTCCTCTCTCCCCATTTCCTACAAACACTTGTTTGAAGTGAATGGAAATAAAACAAAAACAACCGGGAGTGACAAATTCCATTGTGCATATAGTAGTCATTCCCTTCCTAGGATGAGATCCCAACCTTCTTGCCCTCGTCCCTTGCTAATGCCCCTGTCCTTTTAATTACAGAAACCATTCTTCTTGGACTTCTGCCCCAAAGAACTCAGAATCACTTTTAAGTAGTCTTTTCATTACCAACATTTCCTGGCTAGAGATTATTGAAAGATAACACCGCACATAAGGATGTTTCCATGTACTTGAGTCCTCTCTGCCCATAAAGATTAAACAACTCTCATATGTAGGGCTGAGAAGGATGTAGGGACTCTCTAGGTCACACTTCCTGTGTCAGAGACCAGGAAAGAGGCGTAGTCAAGCCAGTAACTTCTCACACCATGTGCTAGCTGCTAGCTCTCACTAACTCTTAACCTAATGTCATTGCCATTCTGCCCATCTATGAACTTGTTAACACAGCACAGAATCAGGATCAGAGAAGGTGCCAAAGCCATATAATTCTTTAGACTTCAAATTAAATATTTTAAGCCAGAAGAACGAAGTACTGACTAAAATTGGGAGGGTTTTCTTTTCTGTCTTTTTGTTTCTGGTTCCGTTTGTTTTTTAAGGAATCAGGTAAGCACAAATAGAGGAAAAACTTAAACTTGAATTTTGTCCCCTCTCCTGTCATTCTTATTGCCTTTCAAGGAGTTACTAATAAAAAAAAAGTGGGGGATTAAAAGAGCTTGAAGGAGTAAAGGGACAAGCAAAGACGTTAATGACTCCAAAAAAAAAAAAAAGGTAATTCATAGACTGTATCAAATCCAGTGTTGCCACTTCACAGCACCAAATTTTTTGGTAAGTTGAATTAAGTAAACATGAAGGACAAAATAAAATCAGACTAAGGTCTCTGGTGTATTTATTTCAGGGGGACTCTTGTCAGGTGGCATAAAATTGATTTCTGTGAATCAAGCAGTATGATTTTCCTCCTTGCTTTATCAGTTAGGAAGCCCAGAACCAAATTCTTCATGTTTCTGTAACAGCAATATAGCTCCTACCGCATGGATTTTTTTATACTAACCTTATCTTTACCACCAGCTTATTTCTCTCTTTTCACATCTCTTATTTGTAAGTTATTTCAAATCCTTTTTGGAATGAGCTATATTAAAAATCAATCATAGGACCCATAAAGCATACATTTCCCCCATGTTTCCTGACTAAAGATAAAGTATTTATAGGCATAAACTGTAAGGAAACGTTCAGGGTAAAATATATTCTACGTAGCGGTGAGATGCTGTTCCCGAGCTTTCACCAAGAAAACTTTTCCTGTATTCTTTTCTATGTAAATAACTCCACTAGGACTTGATAGAAGTTACATGAAAATTTGCAGAAATGAACAGGACCACCCTTAATGGAGCAGAACCTGGCTTCCTCCTCCAAGCACAATATGCTTCCACAATATGCTTCCTCCTCCAAGCACAAAATTAATTTGAAAGCTCATTAAAATAAACACCAAGCCCAGCCCTCCTGGCAAGGGAAATGTTTTGGGAAATGGTCACAGAATTTTGGTCCGAGGGGGCTGGGACAGGAAATGTGTGTGCGCCTGCATAGCCTTCTTCCCCTAGGTATAATCAAAGCCTTCTAGTCGAGAAATTGGGCTCCGTAGAGCCAGAGGAAAAAAACCCCAGGGATTGCAGATGTCAAATATACTTGGTATTACTGTGGTCAACAGTATTCAGATAAAAGTCCCTTCGTTTGTTGTTTTTAAAATTGTAGTAAAAATATATATGTGTGTACATATACATAAATATGTATATATATTCATATTTATATAATATAAAGATATATTTATATAAATTTAAATATATATACATATATTTTAAATATAAAGATACATCGTTATATAAATGTATATACATATATATTTTTAAATATAAAGATATATATTTATAAAAATATAAATATATTTATAACATAATTTCCCGTCTTAATCACTTTTAAGTGTACGGATTAGTGACATTCACATTGCCGTGATGCAGAATTCTTTGCACCTTGCAAAACTGGAACTCTGTTCCCATTTAAATTGCCAGTCCCCATTCTCCGCTCCTTGCAGGCTCTGGTAAGCACTCTTGTACTTTCTGTCTTTAGGAGTTTGGCTACTCTAGATACCTCGGGTAAGTGGAATCATACAGTGTTTGTCTGTGGCGAGCTTCTTCCGCTTCGCATCTCGTCCGCAGGGGTCATCCATGGTGCAGCACGTCTCAGAATTCCCCTCCTTTTTAAGGTTGCGTAATATTCTGATGTCATGTATATACCACAATATGTTTATTCGTGAATGCATCAAAGGACACTTTGAGTGGCCTCCACTTTCTTGGCTATTAGGAATAATGTTGCTACGAACAAATATATCTTCAAGTCCCCGCTTTCACTTCTTTTAGGCATACATCCAGAAGTGGAACTGGTGGATCATATGGTAATTCTATTTTTAAAATGTCTGAGGAACTGCAATACTGTTTTCCCTTAGTGGCTGCACCATTTTGCACTCCCACCAACAGGGCGCAAGGGTTCCAATCTCTGCATACTCACCAACCCTTGTTCTTTTCTGTGTTTGTAAAGTAGCCGTCTTAACGTGCGTGAGGTAGTATCTCAGCGTAGTTCCGTTGCTTTTTGAAACGTCTAGAATGTCTAGAAAATGTCTAGGGTGTCTAGAAAAGTGCTCTGTACTTCAGCCAGTACATGTCAGAGGACAAAAGAGAATTTACTCAGCGATGAGTAGGCTTGCAAATTGTTCATAAGAGACACGATCCTCATCAGGTAGTCTGACTTGAACTTTGTTAATAACATGAAAACAAGAACTATTATTTCTTCAGCCTCAACTGACAACTGTGTAAATTATCAGACCTGGCTGGTTGTGATTAGTCATGACTGTTGAATTTCTTCTGGAACAACAATAGGTGGCAGTAAATACGATTGTAAATGGGTCTATTTAAAGACAAGGGAAAGGTTCCAATTTGTCCTTTTTGCTCCTTTTCGCCCTAAGCATTTTGCATTTGATAAAACCCAAAACACATTTAGCCCCAAGCAGCAACTGCCCCCCTCTTTAAACACATGTGTGTGTCTCAAGAGAATGAATCCATATGTTTCTGATTCATTTACAATTAATTCATCAAAATGTTGTTTTGATGTCCAAGAAGCTTTATTGAGGCTCTCTCATGAGTCTTTTTTCTTAGAAACAGGAAATTATGCCTTGCCAAGAGCCAAACTCAAAACACACCAAAGGGTTTTGAGCTGAGTTTGAAACGTTGGGACTTCAACATCTAAGTGACTGCCAAACTTGGGCAAGAACATCTCTTCATCTCTGCATTCAAGCCAAACCAACATTTAATGTCCGATTAATCTCTGGCTCTTGAGATGCCCAGCATGACTTGAACCTTTTTGTATGAGCACCATCAGATTCCAGGTGAGCAGCAAAGCAGATTGATGATGAGAAAGTAGATCAACAGATATTTTAGAAGTTTACACCAGCAAGACACGTGAGTTTGTAAAAATGTCTGTCAACACCACATCCACCGACAAACTGCCGAATAGTCTCCCTTTAACCACTCCGCCTTGTTTCCTGTTTGTAAGCTATCTCAAACAGGATGGCTTAACCCCAGGTGATGTTAAACACCAGAGTTCAGGCCGTTCTCTTCCCACATGTTCTCCCACATACCAAACTTAACTTTTACAGAGATCAATATCATTCAGTCTTCAGTGCTTCAAGCATTCATTCTTCAGCCATCTCTAGGATTCTGATCTTCCACTTGAACTCGTACAGTTTTCTGTCCTATGTCAATCCTCAGATGCTCCAATCTAGCCAAACGGGTCAGCTTTCTCCACAATTCACTTATGCCTCCAGAGCTTTGGATACCACCAACCATCCTTCCTGCTTGAATCTCACTTCCTCTATAAGTCCATATATCAACCTCAGCCTGATAACATCTCACCTCTCTCTGAAAGCCTACAGCACTCATCTTCAGTGTATGTGGTCATTACTATGTACTCCTCTGTAAAATCTCTTTTATTGTAATTAGATATGCATTTAAACATGAATTAACCCGACTTAAATTATTTTTCAAGTACCTTATTGCTTTCACAACTAGATGCTACCATTTTGTGCACTAGGGAGAGCAAATCGTGGATGAGAATTTTTGAAATGACATAAAACTGATTTCACTTTAGACAATCCCACATGTGATAAAATATATAGAAAAATGGTTTAGTTTATGTATGACTGTAGTTTTGTAAGTATAAAAGCTACAGATGATGGTGACATAGGAATTTCTAGAACAACAAAACTTAACAATGATATATAATTAGTATGGAGGGGAGGGATCAACTTGAGATCTAATTCTGCTAAAATGGGACTTATCAGGTTTGTTCCTGAGTTGCCTTAACGTCAACTCTAATTATCAGAGAGGAAAGGAAACAAAAAAATAAAATACTTCTTTCACTTTAGTTCAGTTCAATGAAGAAGAGCCGGTCGATGATATGAGAGTGTTTTCTAGGTTCTCCAGAGAAATACAGAACCAATGGCATATATATGAGATTTATTATAGGATTTGACTTATGTGATTTTGGAGGCTGAGCAGCCCCACAGTCTACTTCCCAAAAGAGAGGGCAAAGTTCTTGTGTGATCTTTATTCCTCTCCTTATATCCTGTAACTTTAAGATGTAAAATTAACAATACTTAAATACTGATATAAAGTCAACTCATCTTATGTTACATGATGAAGGAATAAGAGAGGAAAAGAAAACAAAGATATTTGCACAACATACATATGTACACATATAAACATATTCATACCAAAATGAGGAGGAAATATGACAACAACAGTCCTCATTTCTGTAACTGGTCACATGGTCATAACTAGACTTTATAATTATCTTTTTCTAACTATCTATTCTATTTTCCCTTTGCCTTCAGCAAAAACTTCTGCTTTTTGAGATTCTTTACCTGGTGGGTGACCCAAATGTTCATTCCTGAAGGGCCTATGCCATTTTTAATTCTGCCTAGATTGAGTTATAGTTTTCCATTGACCTTAATCATAGGGTATGGTACTACTAAGAGATGCCCTAAGGGATCTCCTGTATTCCAGACATAATCTTCCTTACTTCCATTATAGAGCAGTAGTCAATTTTCCCTTTTTATATAGGATTAATCACCCCAGCCAGCACCATAATTCTTTGCTTTTCCCTTGATTCAGAGGCATGAGAAGCCCAAAGTGACCTGGTGACAATCTTAACTTAAAGTTCAATGGAATCATTGTTTCTCCTGGTAAAAACACGCCTCCCTCTGTAACTATGACCTCTAGGCCAGCAGAGCATAAAGTCATACAAACAGGAAGCATAAGTTCTGCTCGTTGGTCACTAGAGGTAATAGTGAGGGTTACCAGTCCCATTTCCACTCTTTGATCTCTGGACCCATGAATCCCAGCTATGGAAGAAATAACACCGTATATTCAATGCTGACTCAGAACATACACAGCCTTATGGAGAGTCTTTTTCTAGCCCTGCCAAGTCATTGTCACCTAGCCAGCATTGTGACAGAGTCTTCAAAAGGTCATTCCATTGTTCTATCAAGCCAGCTGCTTCCGGATAGCAGGGAACCTGGTAAAACTGGTGAATTCCATCAGCCACACTTACTACCCTACTTTGGTTGTGAAGTTCCTTGATCAAAAACAATGCTGTGTGGAGTACTATGACAGTGGATAAGGCATCCTGTAACTCCACAGCTGGCAATTTTGGCAGAAGCATTGTGTGCAGGCAAGGCAAATCCACATCCAAGGTGTCTGTTACAATAAGGACAAAACTATTCCCCTTCTTTGTTGGAAGTGGTCCAGCATAATCAACCTGCCACAAGTTAGCTGGCTGTTCACCCCAGGAAAGGTGCCATAATAGAGGCTCGGTTTGGGTCTTGCTACTTGAAAACTGCGTGCTCAGCCATGGCCATGGTTAGATCAGCATTGATGAGTGGAAGTCAATGTTTCTGAGTCCGTACGTAACCTCTGTCCATGCCACCATGACCAATATGTTCAAGAGTCCATTGGAAGATGACTGGGATGCTAGAGAAATAGGATGACTGGAGCCCACAAAGTGGGTATCCTCTTGATTATTAACCCCCCCCCTGCTGAGGTCACACTTTGATGAGACACAAATAGCTTCATGTATTTTGTCAATTCAGAGAGGTCTACTGACTGTCTCTTCCCTAAATTTCTTTGTCAACAATTTTCCAATCATGTTCCTTCTAAGTCCCTGATCATACAGCCCAACCATTAGCTGCAGACCGTGAATCAATATATATTTGCACATCTGGTTATCTCTCCTTGTGAGTGAAGTGTACAACCAGCTGTGTTTCCTGAATTTCTGCCCAGTGGGAGGATTTCCATTCACTACTGTCCTTCAGGGATGTCCCAGAAAGCTGTCCACTTTTGGATGGTGCTTACATATCATGTAGAACCATCTGTAAACCTGGCTTGAGTCTTCTCTTCTTCTGCCAACTGACTGTAGAGAACCCCTCATAAGACAATAAGTACAGGTTGGGAGCGAGAAAGCCACGGAGCTAGAGTGGGGACCGTGAACATTGGGGCCACTTGTAATTTATGCCTTCAGGACCTGCTTGAGCCAAACCACATATATACCACTTCCACTTGATCATAGAGTGCTACTCGGCAGGCTCAATTTTCTGGCTTGGTGGGTCAGTGCCCAGTTCATGAAAGGCAGCTCATGTCCTATGGTAATTTGAGGGCCTATGATCAAGTATTCATTCTCTTCTAAGGCCAATAGCAGGCCAAAAGGTGTTTCTCAAAAGGAGATTAATTATCTTTAGATGACTGCAGGGCTTTTCCACAAAATTCTGAAGGCCTGCTGCAATTCACCTACAAGGGCCTGCTAAAGGCTCAGGATGGTTTCCCCATCTGTCACCGCAGGTACCCTTCGATCTGCTGGATCACATGACCCAAGGGGCAGAGCTCCTGGCCTGGACAACAGCCTGGACTTATTGCATAGCCTTCTCTCGTTCCCGGCCTCACTCAAAACCAGCAGCTTTTCTAGTCACTAGATAAGTAGTGTAAGATGTGTTCATCCATATGAGGAATATGTTTCCTCTAGAATCCAAAGAGGGCCTCTAAATGTACCTTTTTCTTCATTGTAAGAGGGTCAGAGGCAATGATTTGACCTTCACTTTAGAAGGGGGATATCCTAACACATCCCACTAAAAATTCCACCTAAAGGAGAAAAAAAAAACAACCCTGAATTTTAGTCCATTTCCCACTCTCTGATAAGCAAGTGTCTTATCAATAAATCTTACGTAGTTGCTACTTCTTGCTCCTGAGGTTCAGTCAACATAATGTCATCAATGTAGTAGACCAGTGTGACATCTCCCGTGAGAGAAACGTGGCCAAGTTCCCTGAGAACTAAATTCTGACATCGGTCATATTCCTGAGGTGCGACAGCGGAAATGCATTCCTGGCCTTTCCGGCTGAAAGCAAACTGCTTCCGTTGGGCCTCGTGGGCAAACAAGAAGAAAAAGACATTTGCTAGATCACTAGCTACACACCAGGTACCAGAGGATGTGTTGATTTGCTAAAGAAATAAAAACACATCTGGTTCAGCAGTGGCAGTTGGAGGCACCACCTGGTTAGGCTTCCAATAACCCCCTCTCATTCTCTAGGACCCATCTGTCTTCCTCACAGGCCAAATAAGGTAGTCAAAGGGGCATGTGGTGGGAATCAGGACCCCTGCACTGTTCAAGTGTTTCATGGTGGCACTAAGCTCTGCAATTCCTCCATGCAGTATAGCTTTTGACTTACTATTTTCCCAGGTAGAGGCAGTTTCTAGTGGCTTCTACTTGGCTTTTCCCACCATGATATTCCTCATTTAATAAGCCAGGGAGCCAATGTGAGGATTCTGCCAGCCACTAGTATGTCTATTCCAATTATGCGTTCTGGAACTGGGAAAATAACCACAGAATAATTTCAGGGATCCTACTCATAAGCCTCTACTTTGATTAGAGGACCACAGTGACAATTTGGGTCGCCTGGAATCAGTGTCATTTCACAGCCAGTGTCCAGTAGGTCTGATTATTTCCTCTTCCCCAATGTACAGTGTACCTTAGTAAAATATCACAAGCCCTTTGGGGGAAAGCTGAGAAAATGAATAACAGTGTAAATTTGGGGCAGTATACCAGGATTCTTCCTCAAGGAGACCTGACCTGCCTTTCATTCAAGGGGTTCTGGATCTGTAAACTGGCTCAAGTCTGGGAATTGACTGAAGAATTATGACTCTGTTTTTATGATTCAAGTTAGACTTTTGTTCACCTGACCTAGAACTTTTCTGCTTATACAGATAAAGTAAGAATTTAGTAGGCTTCCCATCTATTTCATTTATAGAAACACTATGATTAACTAGCCAAAGCCCTTGGTTTGTGCATGTCTGACTATTCCAGTTGTTTCTTTGATTCTTCTATTCATTATGATAACTACACCCACCTTGCCTTTGGTGTGCCCTAATTTTACCTCTGCCTACACAGACCTGGATCCCACCTACTCCTATCGTATTTAGGTTTTCCAGTTGAGTGACTCCCACTGTAAGGTCTGGCCTACAGAGAAGAATGATCATGGAGCTCTTCAAGATGCTGGGACTCCCCTCACAAATTTATTTCTCAAAGTGTTGGTGAAACATATGTCCTCTGGACCATCTCAGGGTGGGTATGTCTTAAATCCACTCCAACTTTCCCATCCCTTTAAACTTCTGAATCCCTTCCTATGCATTAAACCAAGGGAGGTTAGGCATTTCCAACTTTCTCAAAGGGCCGTCTTTTGATTCATGTTTCAGTCAATGAACCAAAGTGCTAGAATCCTTTCTAACTCCCTGAGCTGCAACATTAAAAGCAGAAGCTCTGCTTAGGGAGTCTGTATCAGTAAATACTGCCTGATCCAACTTCATATGCTTCCGCTGTTATCCCATACCTTAGTATCTACTCCCATACATGTTAACCTGGTTTTCTGCTTATATACTTTAGAAAATTCAAGTAATCCCTTTGGAGTGTAGGACACTTCCTCATGGGTCAAACTTTGTACCTCATATTTAGGGTCCAGCTGGGATTGGAGTCTAGAAGCAAAAGAGGTGATGGGATGGGTCTTGAGAAAAATAGGCATTTTTTGCATGGTTACTGCTTCAGGGGTGACCTCAGGCAATGCAGACTTAATCCCCTCAGACAGAAGTGGAAAGGCTAATATTACTGTGGGTGGGTAGTATAATTCCCCTAGGTATGGAGAGACTTCTCCAAAAGACTGACAGAATTTAAAGACTCACCAGAATTTAAAAGTTCAATGTCACCAGCTTCATCAGGTGTTTCACACTGATCAGGTGTTCCACTTTTTTCTCAATAAATAATCTCCACTTTAACAGTAGACACTCCGTGAGAATGGAAGTTCAACTTGCCTTGTAATTCAACCTATCACAGGAAGAGGTTCTGCATTGATTTACAGCAATTTTAACCCTTCAGCTACAAGACACAAGTCTCTTCTTCAGGGCACCCATAGAAATTCTTAGGTCATTTGTGGGGCATTTGGGGCTGGAAATTAGAATCTTGGAGCTTATATTTTTCTTCCATCACTTTGCCCATCAATATTAGGAACAACAGACCAATGTAATTGCATTCCTTAATTTTCCAAAAATGTCTGAAAGTCTCATATACAGAGTCACTTAGCTCCTTGCTTCTTATAAATGGTCGATTAGGAATATCCAATGCAGATGTTTTGTATATTTCTACAAACAATTCATGCCATTGGCTATCAGTTCACTCTTTACTACTAGAAATAGAGTGATCAGCATCTTTAAATCTAGGATTAGAAAGCCAACTCCATAAACTCCAAAACCAATTTAGAAAGCTCATCCCTAAAATTCTGTTCCTCTAGCACCACTCACAGTACCAAAATCTATATTAATTGGCGTTCTCCAGAGAAACAGAGCCAATAGAATATGAATACACACACACACACACACACACACACACATACACACACACACATTTTATATATGTTTATATAAAACAAGAATTGGCTGACACAATTATGAAGGACATGAAATCCCATTGAGACAAGGAACCTAAAGGGATCCCATGAAAAACTGATTTTTTCCACTCCTTTTCCTGCTTTCATTTTTGCTAGGATCTACACTCACACCTTACACATGCTTTATAAAATAGACAGTATATGTCCTCCTTGTCAAGGTCAAGGATTTAATGATTTATTTGGAGACTTCTGGCACAATAGATAACATCTAATGAGTGACCAGGTGGGGTCACATGAACTTGTTCCAAGACCACTGACACATTAAGACCTCTGGCTCCAGGGCATACGTGACTTATGGAGGACACCTAAACATCAGTCTTTCTTTGTTCCTGGATTACTGAAAAGACCATTGACTTCAATACAATTCTGGGCCCCAAGCAAAAATGAGACTCACTCTCCTTTCTTTTCTGAGTCTCCTGGAAATTCTGTCTGTAGCTACACTCCATATCTTTAATAAAATTTTCTATCACTTTCTCTCCGCTCATGTTTGATTTCTATCTTGCAGGAAGCCAAGGACCCTCTTGGTTGGTCCTGCAGGACCCCCTCTGTATCCTCAGACCCAGCCTGCCTGCATCACCATGATCTGCCATCTGCAAGCTGGAGAATCAGGCACAGCAGTGGTGTAATTCAGTCAAAATCCAAAGCCTGAGAATCACAGGAGTCTATGGTGAAAATCCCAGTCCGAGTCAGAAAGCCTGAAAACCAGGAGTGGTGATGTCTGAATGCAAGAGAGATGGATGTTTAGGGCCCAAACAAAGAGCAAATTCTCCCTTGCTTGGCCTTTTTTGTTCTACTCAGGCTCTCAAAGACTTAGATGGTGCTGACCTACATCGTACAGGAAATCTGATTTAAATGCTAACCTATTCTTTTTTCTTAAAATATAATTTATTGTCAAATTGGCTAACATACAGTGTGTCAAGTGGGCTCTTGGTTTTTGGGGTAGATTTCCGCGGTTCATCACTTATATATAACACCCAGGAATACTACTTGGCAATGAGAATGCTAATCTATTCTAAAAACACCTTCACAGACACACCCAGAAGTAATGTTTTACCAGTTTTCTGGTCATCCCTTAGCCCAGTCAAACTGACACATAAAATTACCCATCACAGAGGGTAAACAGAATTTTGAGGAAAGGTGATTGTTTCAACCTAGACTTTGTGATAATGGAAGGAAAAATTCTATAGAGAAGAAAAAAGGAAATATTAGAGAAAACAGTGATGCAGTCTGGGGACATTTATGGTAAGCTGAGATTTTCAAAAAGACAAAGAGAAAGGTAAAAAGTATGTTGGAGATATTTTTCTGCCTTCATTAATCTGGAGAAGGAATTGAGGTCCACCTACCCTTGGAAGGGAAGAAGGAGCATGAGACTACACTTTGAGAATCCTTTAGTGCTAGAAGTAACCAAGAAAATAATGAGCACTGACCTTGAAACTCTCAACACCACTAAAATCATCCCACTGAGAGCAGATGAAAGAGATAGAGTTAAGGGATAGCTGTTAATCATCAATATGCTGTCAATTATAAAAATAGTTCTCCCCAGTTGGTGTCCCTGATGCTGGCCTACAGAATAAAGGAAAAGTTTAAGAATCTGAAACCAGAGGTGCTTAATTTTGAAGCCACAAACTGTGAAACACAATCAAGAGAAAATCCAATCTCTAAATAACACATAAATTGCTTATCGATAGGAAACAGCATATTTCACTAAGGCTAAGCCAGGCTACATTATGTTCAATTCCACAATGCAACAGTTTCCAATCTGAGTTGGAGGAGGGCCATATATGTGAAAAAAATCTCTGAAACAACTGCTTGAAAGAGTTGCACGTAATCAGTTCCCATCCTCGACTGTCAGTAGAATTATGAATTTGTGATTCTAAAAAATAGGTATTGGGTATTTAGATGCGATGTAAAGATAATCTGACTGATCAATATTAATGATGAAGGAGGACAGGGCAAGCTGAGTGCAAAATACGGGCTAACAGAAACACACCCCCCCCCCACCCAGGTGGAATATGTATGATATTCCTGAGATGCTCCTGGCTACCCAAGAACAAAGGAAAGGGGTTTACGTGCTTGCCATGGTAATGTGGGAAACTAAGGCAAATGAAAAATTAAATTCCCTTATTGCCTACAGCCCACTGACAAGTCCTTGAAATTGGCAGAGTGACCTCTCTCTAGGAGCTCAGCTGTCTGGATGATGACACTTTCTTAGGGGCAAAAGAGAATCTTAGCTTAATATTAATCCAACCTCAAGGATGCTGTAAGTCTACTTCCTTTATCTCAACTACCCCGAGATATATGCTGGCCATCATACTCCAAGTTTATGGCCTCCCGACATACATCTGAAGGGTCTCATGACTGAGGTTTTATTAAACAGTAATAAATGGTGTTTCCCTAGCAACAGCTAGCCCCTCAAGGTCCTGAAAACCTTGCTTTCAAAATACCTTAGAGACTTACTCAATCACTGGCTCCCCAGCCTCAATTTGAGGGTACGTAATCAGTTACACAATCCCAGTGCACTCTTCCTGCCCACGGGTCCTATCCCTTTTTTACACCAAAGACGTCTTCAAGAATTCTTTCTTGGCCTTTGGCTCCAGACCACCATCACCTCACCCCACCATCACCCCAAAACTTTATCATTAAGATTCCAAATTTAACATATAATTTATAACATAAATTTATAACATATAATTTAATAACTGATATTTTAAATTTCAAAATCTTATAAAGTTAATATGCAATTACAAGTTGAGATCTTTAGAGAAAATTATAAGATTTGGAAATTTTCTTAAGAATTTGGAAAGGTGTGTTAGAAAATCAAAAGTACTTAAAATATATCAAAATGATAAAAGTACTTTGAAATACTTTTAACGTGTTAACTAAGTTTGTATATGCTACCAAATATTAATAACACGCTTCTTAAAAAGTGTTTCCTAGGGGCGCTTGGGTGGCTCAGTGGGTTGAGCATCTAGCTTAGCTCAGGTCAGGATCTCATGGCTTATGGGTTCAAGCCCCGTGTTGGCCTCTGTGCTGACAGCTCAGAGCCTGGAGCCTGCTTTGGATTCTGTGTCCCTCTTTTGCTCTGCTCCTCCCTTGATCATGCTTCTCTCTCTATCTCTCTCTCTCTCTCTAGAATAAATAAAACATTAGGTGATGTCAGCTAGTGGAATAGGAAGACCCAGATCTTCCTTCTCCTTTGGAGGCACGAACTAAACAACAATCTGTGGACAAGTTCCCTTTGTGAGAAATGCAAAAACAAGTTAAGAAGCATTTGCACCCCCAGGTGAGTGTGAAACTAGTCCTATAAAAGCTGTTAGAAAAATTCACGGCCTTCACTCGTCATCGTCCCTCCTACCAGCACATTGCCGTGAGGTTGGGAGAAAACTCCCAGCTCTTGGGTTCTCTGTAGGGAGGGAAAAAGAACACTGGACGGTACACCCAATATTCACATATTTTGAAGGCTGCCTCAGAGTCTGACGTTTATCTTCCTGAGTCTCAGTGTTGCAAGGAAAGTGTTCCAGGTTGGGGGCCACTGAGAACAAAGGTGGCGTTCTTGGCTAGCACACACTTACACACCATACTACCTCCTCCAGGTTCAATTCAGAATAAGCAAGAGAAAATCCGTAACTCCCAGCTTCTCGCTGGAGAGGGAAAAGGTTGGTGCACGTGTCTAACATTCTGGTTTTTCAGGGGGCTGCTTGAGGGACTAATTTCTGTTCCACAAATTTGGACCGCTGACAGAAACTGAAATACTCTTAGAAGCCTGGGGGCTTCTACTGAGAGAAAAAGAACTGAGAAGCTTTCCGCAGCTCCAGAGAACCTGCAGTACCATAGACAGGCATGAGAGGGAGCAAGAGATTACAAGTTCCTGAAAGAAAGACTCCGCAAATTCTTCAAACTGGCAATTTACACACACACACACACACACACACACACACACACACACACACATCCAAAGAGGCATCCATAGAAAAGGATGAAGAGGTCCCCATAATCTCTAGCCAAGCTGACTGGTGAAAGTCTTTCCCTATATGAAGCCAGCCCACAGATTGAGAAGTGGTATTTTTTTTTTTCAAATATACTGATCCCAACACAGTTACAAGATACATGAAGAAACACGGCTCATTAAAAGGAAAATACACACACACACACACACACACATGCACATACACAAAAATTAAGTCTAAAAAAACTGAGGTGTATGACTGTTCCAACAAATAATTCAAAAGAAACTTCATAAGGATGCTCAACAAGCTCAGGAAAACATGCATAAGCAAAATAAGAATACAAACAAAGAGATAGGTAATATGAAAAATATCCAAACAAAAAGCAATTTATCACATACGAGGGAACTTCCATAAGATCATCAGCAGATTTCTTAGCTGAAACCTTGCAGACCAAAAGGGAATAGAATGATATATTTAAGATGTTGGAAGAAAAAAACCTGTCAGCCAAGATTACAATACCTGGAAAAACTGTCCTTTGGAAATGAAGGAGAAATAACAACTTTCATGGATAAACAAAAGCTAAGGAAATACACCACTAGACCTGCTTTAAGAAAATGCTAAAGGGAGTTCTTTTAAGGTGAAATGAAAGGATGTTAGACATAACACAAAAGCACACAGAAGTATAGAGCTTGCCGATAAAAGTAAATATAGTAACAAATACAGAATACAGCGTTCTTTTTTTTTTCCTTTTTTTTTTTTAACGTTTACTTATTTATGAGACAGAGAGAGACAGAGCGTGAATGGGGGAGGGTCAGAGAGAGGGAGACACAGAATCTGAAACAGGCTCCAGGCTCCGAGCTGTCAGCACAGAGCCAGACGCGGGGCTCGAACTCATTGACCGCGAGATCGTGACCTGAGCCGAAGTCGGCTGCTTAACGACTGAGCCACCCAGGCGCCCCAGAATACAGCGTTATTTCAATGGTGGCATATAAGTCACTTTTAATTGTAGCATAGATAAAAGGAAAATGTATTAATAATAACTATAACACAAGTATGTTAATATGCACAATATAAAATACACATTATATAAAATATATAATATGCACAATATAAAAAGATATAAGTTGTGATATCAATCATGTAAACTGTGGTGGTAGGAGGAAGAGATAAAACAGTAGTTTTTGTGTGCAGTTGAAGCTATGATATGCTTAAACTAAATTGCTGTAACTCTAAGCTGTTTTACGTAGTAAGCACAGTGGTAACCACAAAGAAAATACCTATAGAAGATACAAAAAGAAAAAGGAATCAAAGAATATCACTACAAAAAGTCAATACAGGGGTGTCTGGGTGGCTCAGTTGGTTAAGGATCCGGGTCTTGGTTTCAGCGCAGGTCAAGATCTCACAGTTTGTGATTTCGAGTCCTGCACCAGGCTCTGCACTGACAGTAAGAAGCCTGCTTGGGATTCTCTCTCTTCCTCTCTCTGCCACTGCCTGACTCATCACGCATGTGTGTGTGCTGTCTCTCCTCTCTCTCTCTCTCTAAAATAAATAAATAAACTTAAAAAAAAAGTAAACACAACACAAAGAAGACGGCAAGAGACGAAAACAGGAACAGAAAAACTCTAGACAGACATAAAACAATTAAGAATGGTGGGGTGCTTGGGTGGTTTACTTGTTAAGTGTCTGACTCGATTTTGGCTCAGGTCATGATCTCATGGTTTGTGGGTTTGAACCCCTGCGTCAGGTTCTGCACTGACAGTGTGGAGCCTGCTTGGGATTCTTTTTCTTCCTCTTTTGGCCCCTCCCCTGCTCTCTCTCTCTCAAAAAATAAATAAACTAAAAAAAAAAAAAAAAAAAAAAAAAGAAAGAAAAAGAATGGCAAGTAAGGAAGTAAGCCTTCCTTATCCATAATTACTTTCAGTATAAATGGATTAAACTCCTTGATCATAAGACATAAAGTGGCTAATGGATTTTTAAAAAGACTCAACTATCTGCTATCTATAAGGGACTCCCAGGCACTCACAGTCTGGAAACTAAAAGATTTAAAGGGATATTGCATGTAAGTGGTGAGAGCAGGAGCAGCTATTCTTAATTCATACAAAATAGACTTTAAGTCAAAAACTGTGACAAGAAGGGTGCCTGGATGGCTCATTCAGTTGAGCGTCCGACTTCGGCTCAGGTCATGATCTCATGGTCTGTGAGATCGAGCCCCGCGTTAGGCTCTGTGCTAATAGCTCAGAGCCTGGAGCCTGCTTCGGATTCTGTGTCTCCCTCTCTCTCTGCCCCTCCCCTGCTCATGTTCTGTATCTCTCCCTCTCAAAAATATATAAACATTAAAAAAATTAAAAAAAAAAACTGTCACAAGAGACCAACAGGAGCAATAATTCACCAGGGAGATAAAGCAATTGTAAACATTTTTCCATTTAACATCAGAGAACTCAAATACATAAAGCAAAGATTGACAGACCTGAAAGGAGAAATTAACACGATAGATTTCTATACTCCACTTTCAGTAGTGGATAGAAGATTCAGGCAGAGAGAAAATCAATAAGAAGATTTGAATATTGATTGTTAGGTCAATATTATAGAACATTACAGACATTATAGAACATTCTACCCACCAGCAGCAGAATGCAAATTCTTCTCAAGTGCACACAGACTATTCTCAATGATAGATCACATGTTAGCTCATAAAACAAGTCTTAACAAATTTAAGAAGATTTAAATCGTACCAAGTGCTTTTTCTGGCCACAATGGAATGAAGCTAGAAATCAATAGCAGAAGGAAAACTGGAGAATTAACAAATATATGGAAATGAAACAATACATTCCCAAACAATGAGTCAAAGAAAAAAATCTAAAGGAAATTAGAAAATATCTCGAGACAAATAAAAATAAAAAAGCCAACATAACAATACTTATGGGATAGAGCAAAAGCAGTATTATGAGGGAATTTATAGTGATAAGCACCATTAATAAAAAGGGAGAAGGGTTTCAAATAAACAACTTTACTTCAAGGAACAAGGGGGGAAACCCAACTAAGCCCAAAGTTAACAGAAGGAAGGAAATAATAAAGATTAGAGCTGATTAAAGCAAAATAGAAAAAACAGGAAAATAATAGAAAAAAATCAACGGAACTAAAAGTTTTTTGGTTTTTTTTTTAAGATAAATACAATTGACAAACCTTTAGCCAGACTAACAAAGAAAAAAGAGAAAGACTCAAATAAATAATAAAGAAATGAAAGTGGAGACATTATGGCACAGACTGGATTTTCATGCCCCCTCATATTCATAAATTAAATCCTAATCCGCTATGTAAAGATTTTAGGAACTGGGGCCTTTGGGAGGTAATTAGATCATGGGGGGCTTCACTGTCATGAATGGGATTGGTGTCCTTATAAAAGAGACTCCAGGGAGCTCTTCAACCCTTTTTTTTAATGTAAGTATACAACAAAAACGCAGCCACCTAAGAAGCAGGAAGTAGGCTCTCACCAGGTATCATATTTATCGGTGCCTTCATCTTGGACGTCCCAGATTCCAGAACTATAAGAAATAAATTTCTGTTGTTTATAAGCCACCTTGGCTATGGTATTTTTGTTAGAGCAGCTCAAACAGGCTGACATATTACAACTGACACCACAGAATAAAAATGATCGTAAGAGATTACTATGAACAATTATATGCCAACAAATTGGATAATCTAGGGAAATGGTAACTTTCTAACACATACAACCTACCAAGACTGAATCATAAAGAAATAGAAAATATGAACAGACCTATAATTAATAAGGTATTGAATCAATATGCAAAATCTGCCCTCTCCCCCCCGCTCCAGAAAAAAAGTCTAGGACCAGATGGCTTCACTAGAGAATTCTACTAAACATTTAGTGAAGAATTAATACCAATTCTTCTCAAATTTACCCAAAAAACTTGAAGAAGAGGGAACACTTTCTAACTTGTGCTAGGAGGCCAGCATTCCTTTGATACTAGAGCCAGAAAAAGACACTACAAGAAAAGAAAACTATAGGTTAATGTCCCTAATGAGTACAGATGCAAAAATTCTCAAGAAAAGACTAGCAAACAGAATTTAACAGCACATTCAAATGATCATACACTGTGACCCAAAGGGATATATCCTTAGGATGCAAGAATGATTTAGCATATAAAAACCACTGACAGAAAAAAGGATTTAAATCATATGATTGTCTCAATAGATATAGAAAACCAATTGTCAAAATTCAATACACTTCCATGATAAAAATTTCAACAAACTACAAATAGAAGAAAATTACCTCAATATAATAAAAGCCATATCTGAAAAGCCCACATCTAACATTATGTCCAACAGAGAAAAACTGAAAGCTTTTCCTCTAAGATCAGGAACAGGGCAAGGACGCCCACTCTAACTCCTATTTAACACAATACTGGGAGCCCTAGCCAGAGCAATTAAGTAAGAAACAGAAATAAGATGGATCCAAATTAGAAAATAAAAAGTAAAATTATCTCTGCTTACAGATTACATGATATTATATGTAGAAAACTCTAAAGATTCCAAAAATAACTTTTAGAAATAATAAACAAATTAAGCAGAGTTACAAGCTACATAAGCAACATGCAAAAATCAGTTGCATTTCTATACACAAAAAACACACTATCTGAAAAGAAAATTAAGGGAAAAACTCATTTAAAATAGCATGAAAATTAAAACTTTGGATAAAACTTAACTAAGGAGGTGAAAATTCCTATATTGAAAACTGGAAAACACTGATCATACCAATTTAAAGAAGGTACAAACTAATGGGAAGATGTTCATGGATTGGAATACTTCATATTGTGAAAATTCCATATTATCTAAAACAATGTAAAGGTTCAGTGTAATTCCTATCAGAATCCTAGTGGCACTTCTGAAGTACAGACAAAATAATCCTAAAAGTCATTTGGATCCCCAAAGAACCCCAAATGGTCAAAACAATCTTGAGAAAGGAAAACAAATCTGGAGGCATTACACTTCCTGACTCCAAAACATATTCTAAAGCTACAATGATCAAAATAGTATGATACGACATAAAGACAGCCATACAGACCAGTGGGACAGGAAAGACAGCCTAGGCACAAATCCAAATACATATGGTCAAATTATCTCCTACAAGGGTATAAAGTGTGCACAAAGAGGAATGGCTATTCTCCTCAACAAATGGTGTTGGGGAAACTGGATATTCACATGCAAAAATATAAAACTGGACCCTTGATTTATACCACACCAAAAAAAAAAATCAACTCAAAATTGATTTAAAACTTAAGTGCAAGAACTGAATTCACAAAACTGCTATAGGAAGGCATAGATGAAAAGGTTGAAAACATTGGGCTTGGCAATGATTTCTTGAATAAGACCCCCTGAAGCTTTCTGTGCAGCAAAGGACAATCAACAGAGTGAAAAGACAACCTACAGAGTGGATGGAAATATTTTCAAACTATATATTAGATAAGGGGTTAATACCCAAAATACATAAGAAAAAAATATATATATATTTAAATATATATATTTTTTATTTATATATATAAATATATATTTGTATATTATATATATATATATAACAAATACAAACAAACAAAACAAATAACCTTATTTAAAAATGTGGAAGAGTTTTGAATAGATACTTCTCCAAAGAAGACATGTAAATGACCAAGTATAGGAACAGGTACTTAACATCACTAATCAACAGGGAAATGCAAATCAGAGTCACAATAACATCACTTCACATCTGTTAAGATGGTCATCATAAACAAAATAAATGAAATAAAAAGAAAGAAGAGAAAGAGGAAGATAGGAAGGGAAAGAGAGTGAGAGAAAATGGGATGGGGTAGAAAGGGAGAGATTAAGGGAGAGAGGGAGAAAGCAAGAAACATTAGGTATTGGTGAGGATGTGGAATAATTGGAACTGTGTGTTGGTGGTGGGAATATTATATGCTGCAACACTATGAAAAACATGGAGGTTTATAAAAAAATTAAAAATGGAACCATCATATGATCCAGCAATCCCACTTACGGGGATTTACCCAAAAGTATTGAAAATGGGCTCTCAAGGAGATACTCATACTGTCATGTTCTTTGCAGTAATTGCCAAAAAGTAGAAATAACCTTAGTGCCCATCAGTGGATGAACAGATAAAGCAAATGTGGTATACACACACTTAGTATCTTAATTCATTTTTTAAAAGAAGAAAATACTGTCATATTCGACAACACGCATGACACTTGTGAACATTATGTAAGTAAAATAAGCCAGTCACAGCAGGACAAATATTCTGATTCCAACTTATACGAGGTACCTAAAGTAGCTAGACTACTTGTGGAGATTTGTAACTAGCAATTCAGGTTCTAGTTGAAAAAAAAAAAAAAGTGCTTGAAAAAAAAAAAGTGCACCAGTTCAGCAATCATCCTCCTTGGTATTTATCCAAAGAGGTTGAAAACTTCTGTCCACACAAAAACTTGCACATACATGTATGTAGCAGCTTTATTCATAGTTGCCAAAATTTGGAAGAAACCAAGATGCCCTTCAGGAGGTGAATGGATAAATAAACTCTGGTACATCCAGACAATAGAATATTATTCTGCACTCAAAGAGAAATGAGCTAATGAGTCATGAAAAGACAGAGAGAAGCCTTAAGTGCATATTACTAAGTGAAAGAGGCCAATCTGAAAAGTCTACTTATTTCCAACTATATGACCTTCTGGAAAAGGCAAAACTATGGAGACCATAAAAAGGCCAGTAGTTTTTAAGAGGGGGTGAAGGTTGAATAGGCAGAATGCAGAGGATATTTAGGGTCATGAAAATACTGTTTCTGATATTATAATGATAGACACATGTCATTATATATTTGTCCAATCCCATAGAAAGTACATCACCAGAAGTTAACCTTAATATAAACTATGGACTTTGGGCGATTATGATATGTCAGTGTAGGTTCATCCCTGGTAACAAATGTACCATCCTAGTGAGTGACGTTGATAATGGGGGAGGCTATGCATATGTGGGAGCATAAGGTATATGGAAAATCTCTGCACCTTTCTTTCAGTTTTGTTGTGAACCTAAAATTGATCGAAAATAATAACGCTTCTATTTAAAAAAGTCCATCTGTGAATGTTCTTCACAACAGCCAACTGAAAGGCATTAAAAAACTCACATTTAACATTCATATACCATTCACTCTCCTGCCACCCAATTCAAACTGGTTCCTCCCCTATAACTCTGCCAAAACAGGCCTCCACAAGGTCAACAATGACCTCAGTGTCACTGAATCTAAAGGATGTTGCTCACCTCTCATCTTCCTGGACACCTCAGCACTGTTAGCCATGGTTGACCACACCCTCCTTCTTGGAACACCCCAAGTTGTTTCCTCACTGGCTTCTCCTTCCTTCCTTTGGACAATCATCTTCCTCTACAGGCCAATGTTGTGGTCCCTGAGCCTCAGTCCTAGACTTCCTTGTGTCTTATTAACTCCTTAGGGATCCCACTAGAACCAATGGCTTCATTTACCCCTTCACCCATTTGTCTCACAAATTGTAGCTCCAATTAACTGTCTCTCCTGCAGTCCAAGCTTATACAGCCAATGTCCACTAGATACTTCTGCTAAGAAGGTTTCAGGGAAACTTCAGATTCAACAGAATAGCTGTAGCTTATCGAAAACTTGCTATGTGCCCATATAATGAGCTCCATGAACGATTAACTGGAGGCTGCTCTAGAGAAGAACCTCTAGAAAGAAGTTCTAGCTTTCTGAGTTGGTCCATGAATCCGGAGGAGGCCTCCTTGGAAAAGTGACATTTATCTGAGGCCTGGGATGAGCTGAGTTAACCAAGTAAAGCTGTGGGAGTGGGGAGAAGGTGTCATCAGAATGTGAAGAGAGCCACAGTTAAGAACTCATGGTCTTAAAAGCAACAAAAAGAAAGGATGCCTGGATGGCTGTCGATTGTGTGTCTGACTCCTGATTTCAGCTCAGGTCATGATCCCAGGGTGTGGGATTGAGGCCTGTGTTGGGCTCCACACTGAGCATGTAGAGCCTGCTTAAGTTTCTCTCTCTCCCTGGGGTGCCCGGGTGCTCAGTCGGTTAAGCGTCTGACTTCAGCTCAGGTCAAGACCTCACAGTCCGTGAATTTGAGCCCCGCATTGGGCTCTGTGCTGACAGCTCAGAGCCTGGAGCCTGCTTCAGATTCCTGTCTCCCTCTCTCTCCCCCTTCCCCACTCACACTCTGTCTCTGTCTCTGTCTCTGGCTCTCAAAAATGAATAAATGTTAAAAAAAATTTTTTTTTAAGATTCTCTCCCCCACCCCTCCCCACTCATGCTCTCCTTCTCTCTCTGTTTCAAAAATAAAAATAAAAAGGGGAGTCTGGGTGGCTCAGTCAATTAAGTGTCCGACTTCGGCTCGAGTCATGATCTCACCAGTTCGTGAGTTCAAGCCCCGCGTCAGGCTCTTTGATGCTAGCTCGGAGCCTGGAGCCTGTTTCCAATTCTGTGTCTCCCTCTCTCTCTCTGCCCCTTCCCCATTCACACTCTGTCTCTCTCAAAAATAAATAAACATTCAAAATTTTAAAAAAATAAAATAAAAAAATAAAAATAATAAAAAAACTCACGGTCAATTTGCTCAATTCTTTAATATGGACACACCAACTTTCCTTGGTTTTCCTCTATGTCTATGCGCTAAATTAATTCCTTCCTTTGTTTCACCATGCACCTTTTTAAAATACTTTCTGTCTCTGCGTTTTCATTCTTCAGTCATTACAAGCTTACTTCACAAAGTTTGAAAATCTCCGCACACATGACGATGCTGACCTTCATAGCTCAACTGGGCTATCCCACCAACTTGTAGTTCCTGATATTATTGCTTAAGTGCTCTTCTTGCTTCTCTGCAGTGTCCCTCTCAGTCTTTTGCACTGGCTGGCTCCTCCTACCTGATCTAGCCTAGAGCATTGGTTTCCATGAGGTTATTTTCCAGAACATCACTTCTCACTTTACATACGTTTTCAGGGAGTCGTATCCTAGTCGCATGGTTTTGTCATATACATGCAGTCGGCTTTCAAATACATAGGTCCAAATTCACTGGTTCACAGAATCACAGGCCTGTCCCTTCCACAGTTTTTCTTTGTTCTCACTCACGTCAGAATGTTCCAGACTCAACTCATTGTTATCCCCGGAAACATGCTTCTCTTTGTAATATAATAATATGATCATCTCCACATAAGCGCAAAGGACAATCTTGAGAGCAGCCATAACTATTTGTTTTTCTCACCAACAAAACCCCATTATTACCAAATCCCTGATTATTTTCTAAATAGCTCTTTACTTTCCTTATTTTCTTCTCCCTGACTTCTCTTTTTTTTTTTTTAATTAAAAAAATGTTTATATTTGAGGGGGGGAGGGGCAGAGAGAGGGGGAACACAGAGGACCCAAAGCAGGCTCTGCACTGTCAGCGCAGAGTCCTATGCTGGGCTCGAACTCACCAACAGTGAGATGACGATCTGAGCCGAAACCGAGAGTCAGATGCTTACCTGACTGAGCCACCCAGGCGCCCCTTCCTCCCACACTTCTCTTACCGCAAATCTGACATTCGTTATTTTGGCTTCAGGTATTCTATAAACCTGAAAGTTCATAAAGCCTGTTTGAATGTGTATGCTTTTTCTCTTCCTAATTTATTCCGTTGTATTCTAATCACATAAAAATGCCTAAATCACATAAAAATGCCAACTGCTTAGGCAAAGGATTTAGAAATATTATCGAATTCTAAAATCATATTCAATGGTCTCAAAAAAGGTAGGAACCACTTACCTAGAGCAATCCTATCTCCAAACTTTATTTCCACATAACCGTCAATAAAAAAAATTGCAGTATAGACATCAAAATACATGTATATATTCATAAAGTACGCATATGCTATATCTCGTCTGTACATTCAATATTACAAAACCTTGGTTTCTTAATTTAAAATTGAAACGTTAATAAAAAGGCCAATTCTAATATCTTCTTTACTCACCCCAGTAGACCAGGGTTGAACATACTAAAATGCAGACTGTGACCTAGATAAAACATTTCAATCCAATGATCCCACTTCTTTGAGTTCTCTTTTTGCTGCCTTCACTGTTGCTTAAAGTGTTGTCGACCCGTGGTCTACAAGATAAATTAGTACCACTTATCATGGCTTACAAAACTGTCACAATTCTCTCTAAACCAGCATCCTACGTTTATCCCCTTCGCATGTTCCCTTGGTCCTTTTTTTCTTTTACTCATCCATTTACTAAATACACCAAGAATTTTCACACAGCTGTGAGATTGGTTCTGCTGTTCCCTCTCCTTAGAAATGCCCTTCTTCTCCCTTTCTCTCTGCACCCCCCGCCCCTGCTCGTGCTCTGTCTCTCTCTTTCTCAAAAATAAATATTAAAAAATATATTTTAAAAAGAGGGGCGCCTGGGTGGCGCAGTCGGTTAAGCGTCCGACTTCAGCCAGGTCACGATCTCGCGGTCCGTGAGTTCGAGCCCCGCCTCAGGCTCTGGGCTGATGGCTCGGAGCCTGGAGCCTGCTTCCGATTCTGTGTCTCCCTCTCTCTCTGCCCCTCCCCCGTTCATGCTCTGTCTCTCTCTGTCCCAAAAATAAATAAAAAACGTTGAAAAAAAATTTAAAAAAAAAAAAAAAAAAGAGGGGTGCCTGGGTGGCTCAGTCGGTTAAGCATCTGACTTCGGCTCAGGTCATGATTTCATGGTTCGTGAGTTCAAGCCCCGCGTTGGGCTCTGTGCTGACAGCTCGGAGCCTGGAACCTACTTTGGATTCTGTGTCTCCCTTTCTCTCTGCCCCTTCCCTGCTCACTTTCTCTCTCTCTCTCTCAAAAATAAATAAACATTAAAAAAAAAGTATAAAAAAAAAGAAATTCTCTTCTTGCCCTCCCAAACGAGCCAGTATAGTAAAGTGTTCAAGCATGAACTCTACAGGGCCAGACCACAGATATTCCAGATACTGGAATAGAGTCCCTCATACATTAGACATTAGAATTTGTACATTATAGCCATGTACATTAGTTAGCAGTTCTCTCTAAGGCCCCGTAGGTAGGTGGCTTCAACAACGGATATTTATTTCTCACAGTTCTGGAGCTTAAATTCAAGGTGCTGACAAATTCCCGTTCTTGGTGGGGGCTGGCTTCCTGGCTTGGAGACAGCCACCTTCTCACTGGGTGCTCACATGGCCTTTCCTCCCCCTGCAAGTAGAGGAAGGGAGCTCTAGTCTTTTGTCCTCTTCTCATAAGGCCAGGAATCCCATCAGGAAGGTCGCACTCTCATGACCTCATCTAAGCCTGATTACCTCTCAAAGACCCCCACCTCCAATACGGAGAAAGGGGAACCCTCCTGCGCTGTTGGTGGCAATGCAAACTGGTGCGGCCTCTCTAGAAAACAGGATGGAGCTTCCTCAAAAACTTAAAAATAGAACTACCCCACGATCCAACAATTGCACTGCTAGGTATTTACCCAAAGGATACAAAAATCCAGATTCAAAGGGGCACATGCACCCCAATGTTTATAGCAGCATTATCAACAATAGCCAAACTATGGCGAGAGCCCAAATGTCCATGAACTGATGAGTGAATAAAGAAGATGTGAGATTTATGTATATAATGGAATATTATTCAGCCATCAAAAAGAATGAAATCTTGCCATTTTGCAATGACGTGGATGGAACTAGCATGTATTATACCACGTGAAACAAGTCAGTCATGTATGGAATTTAGCAACAACACAAAACAGATGGACATATGGGAAGGGAGGGGGAAGAGAAAGAGGAAAACAAACCATAAGACACTCTTAATGACAGAACAAACTGGGAGGTGAGGAAGGGAGGTTGGTGGGGGATGGGCTGGAAGGGTGATGGGTATTAAGGACACGACTTGCTGTGATGAGCACTAGAAGTGATGAATCACTGAAATCTACTCCTGAAACCAATATTGCACTATGTGTTAACTAACTCTAATTTAAATAAAATTTTTTTTAAAAAGACCCCACCTCCAAATGCCATCACATCCAGGAATAGGGCTTTATATATGAAATGGGGGGGGGGGGCACAAACATTCATTCTACAAAATCTGGCTTCTCTCTATCAACTTGTCAAATGTTGGCCGGCTATTCTAATCATCCCCAAGTTCCCAGAGTCTCCTCAAACCTAGGGAGCAAAGTGGTGCTGGTCGTCAGCCCACAAACTCTTTTCATTGACCGTCCCTCCTCTGCCCCTTTGCTTATATTTTGTGCACTAATGACGATCCTATACCTCTCTTAATTTCTATGTGGTTATATATTTTATGATACACATATCCAATAGATTCTATCACAGCTGGAAGTGCCCTTAAAGAACAGGTAAATCAACACTTTCATTTCTACAGAGGAAGAGGCTGAAACTCGGGAAGATAAAAGAATTTACTTGACAGCCAAGTTGATTTATTCCACAACATGCCTTACCAAATGAAATCATTTCATTTCTGGATCTTTTTATGACTTGCTAAGCTCGTAAAATAAGTTCAATGAAGACAAAACTGTTTCTCTCATCTTCTCTGGCAAGAAGATTAAGTTCATGACAACAGATACTTTTGTCACTATTATACCTCAAGGTTTACATCAAATATTTATTTTTTTTAAATGTACCCTCAGTTTCAATAACGAACTTTTTGGAGCGAAGAAACAGTGTATTAAATATAGACATATATTTGAGACCAGCAATAACACACGAATTCCTATAAATAAATATAACTGTTTTCTTTCCATGTCCAAAATCTTGTGTTTAAACCTTCTTCACATTCCAGAGACTAAAGGCTCTCACCTTTCAGTGAGCATGTGGATCATCAGACCTAAAATCACGACCTTGATCTCTTACTTACTTTTGATCAACAATGTCATTCCATGATATCCAAAGAATTCTGGAAGTTTCCTCCCTTTAATTTCTATTTATGTTTTTCTTTTCTAGCCCCCAAATTCATTCAGAAACACCTGACAGAAAAATTATTAATATTTTGAATCTCACGTCGTCCCCTTCTAGTTTGTTTGCATTTCTTGCACATCTCATCCAAGAGACTTGACAGTTTCCACACGACTCTTCAGCATACGTAACAACTTGCTCCAAGATACTGCCACAGAGGACTATCTTTCCATGAAGCGTTTTTTGAATGTATGAATAGATGCAAGAAGAATGGAGCTGTAATTCCTAATTCAACCTCTGTCTCCATCAGATCATGTTGAAGTGCATCTGCTAGCATAAGCTCATATGGCACGGGTGGGTCTTATTCAATTGCTTTGTGTTTTCTGCTTTATATACCATAATACCTTGGATAAGACTGTAATAAAAATCTTATTAAGGGCGCCTGGGTGGCTCAGTCGGTTAAGCGTCCGACTTCGGCTCAGGTCATGATCTCGCGGCCCGTGAGTTCGAGCCCCGCGTCGGGCTCTGTGCTGACAGCTCAGAGCCTGGAGCCTGTTTCGGATTCTGTGTCTCCTTCTCTCTGACCCTCCCCCGTTCATGCTTTGTTTCTCTCTGTCTCAAAAATAAAAATAAACGTTAAAAAAAATCTTATTAATATTTATAAGAAAATCTAAGGGCTAAGTTTGCTGCTAAAGCCCTAATGAATCCAAAAGCCAATTAATGACATGATAAAAAAAATCATACACCCCCATATGTCTTCATCCTTTGAGTCTGAATGCCCATACTAAAATAATGGCATATCTCAGATTCTTGTAAGCATCAATATTCCCTCCCCCCCCACACACACACACAATGTAGAACCAATAAATGTTTAAGGAAGGAGAGAAGAGGTAAAGAAGGAACTTTGGGAATGAAATTTGTTTACTCAGCTCCCATGTTTATTTTGTTGAAATTTATTACGGCCCGTAATTGGTTACTTTCAACGTTTCCGATGTTGGTACCGTTTCCAAATCATAAGACTTACGGAAAGGCCACACATTTCAGGGTAGTCTGAATAAAGAATATAAGAACAGTGGGAGGCAGAGCGAGACACATGAGGAGGCAAAGGGCCAGGAAAATGTGATGGTGGACTCATGTGGCATCCCAGTACCCATGCCATCTCTCAGAAAGTTTGGCTTCAATCAAGTTGTTTTGGGAATGCATTCCTTAGAGATATGTGTCTTCCGTTATTAACTGCCCCACGCGGGCACTGTCAGGCCATCAGTGACTTCCAACGCTTTAATTTCAGATGAGAAGGCAAGGGGAAAGTATTTCAGTGTCACCCACTTTCGCAATGGAAGGTGGTTTCCTGGCTCTCGAATACAAGCACAAGTGTGCCTTCTGTGAACTGGTATCAGACAAGGGATGTCAAAGGATTCAACAGGCTGCGAGTCATAGATGGAGTAAACAGAGAATTTGACATTGAAGTGTGGATTAGTGAAACTCTATGCCCCTTTCGACAGGATTTAAAGTGCAGTGATATATTTCCTCTCCTTACATCATTTTGGGGCAAAACCCATCTCTGTCCAAGTAACCAGCCAGTTTGCCAAGGGATAAAAGTAAACAGCATCTAGCATCCCCAAATAAAAATATAGCGAATATTGTCAGTTAAGTGGAAGGAAGCTATCAGAAAGGAACTCAGAAGGCTGTAACCAGGCTATGGAAGTAAGAAGACAAATACACTAGCCTCTGTCATTTTGACATCAATTGACTAATTTGCTCCAGGTTTTCTTGAGGTTTCTTTTAGTGTACTTATAACCACGAAAGCATTTATTTTGGTCCCAAGATAAAAAGCCTTTTACGCAATGGTGCATATTTTTAAGGTAACAATGTTTCCATTGTCAAAACTGCCATCGAAGGGGGTAGGGAGGGAATCCTACCTACCCCATTTATTTTGTTGGTCATCAACTTTACCAAAGTACTGGTTTGGAACTTAACCTACGTTCTATTGCACAGTTGCTAGCCGAAAGAAGGAAAAAATGCTTCTCAAATGATTTCATCGTTTCTGATATCATGAAGAAGGAAAATATCTTAGACACCAATGTCCTAGGACATTCTATTCTCTAACCTGGTACCCAGAACTCGTGCATGCTGGATGAGACACAAGGGAAGAGGCAGATGTCCAAAAGATAAGTTAATCCAGATGTTTTTCCTGCTTTTTATTAATGCTGCACTCCAGCTGTTCCATCTTTATACTGGTAAATTCCCAACCAGCACAGGACGAAAAAGCAGAAGGTAGAGGTGTTCCGAAATACTAAGAGGCTAAAATAGTATTCTCTACGAAGCTGAAGATAACACCCAAAAACTGAGACCAGAAATTTCTAAATATTGGCAATTGTCAGAAGGTAGCAGTTGCCGAGCCTTATCCTCCTATTGGAAAACAAGACAGCAGTCTCATGACTCTACTGGCCAATGGGCAATTCTCCAATTGTCCTCGATTAAGACTGTCCCCAAGAAAATACCAAAAGAGAGATAGAGTGCAAATATGCGGGGTTTCGTTTAAGCCTTTCTCACACACGAATGAAATAGACCACAAGAATGAACACAGTTTAACAATAGCAAACAAATTAAAAGTAGTACCAGCCTTCACTTTGCTGGAAGCTACATGCGGCTCAATGATGACAAGTAAGATGTTCATTCTTAGTCTAAAAAATGTTTCCCTGGGACAGCTGTAGGGCATGGCTCAGTGGTCTGAACATCTGGTTTGATGTACCTAGACTCCTTGGAGCCATGGACTGGAATCCTGGTGTGATTCAGTTAACTCTTTATCTTTACAGAACTAAACAGAATTCCCAACTCTTTAGTGTGTGGTTCTTGGGAAGTTTTGGGAAAGATGTGCCCGCCCTGGCTCTGCTTGGAGATAAAAGAATTCAAAGAATTAAACTTGACACTTTAGCCCCAAGTTACTTGCTCTCTATTGTTTACTGTCACTGGAATATCCTCTTTGTTGTTTATGTAGGGTCTTTCATTTAAGGATTTCAAAGTACTCACGGACATGGTCTGATGACAGAAATGAGCAATGCTCATGGTTTAAGGACAAGAAAAATGAGACACAAGAATCCCACAGTATGTCAAAGAAAAGGCAATAATGAAATCTTGTCCTTGCATTCGAGTGCACAGTCATTTTATATGACAGAATGTTCCAGGGGGAGGGTGAAAGTCAGATCAATGTACATCTTGGACCATAAAGAAGGAATCTAGTGCAAGTGATATCTCCTGTAAAGCTACTGTCCAATCTGAAACAAAGGAAATTTATTAGCTTCTTTGAGTCTTGGTTGTTTTATCTCCAAACCAATGGAAATAGCGCCTATCCATTTCTGTCCAAATTTAATAGTTTCTTTGATCCTTAGTTGTTTAGCCTTAATGTTGCTAAGGAAATAATGCCCACCTATCTGGGTCCATGTAAGGATAAAATGAGACAACATCTGAGAATGGGCATAACACATAATGGGCAATGCAGAAATGTCACACTTTCTTTCATTCTGATCCACAAGGATAGCATTATAAAGTACCCTTTAAGAACTCTCTATTCCCAGGGTGCCTGGGTGGCCCAGTCAGTCAAGCATCCAACTCTTGATTTCAACTCAGGTCATGATCTCATGGTTCCCGAGATCCAGCCCCAAATCAGCCTCCACAATGACAGCATGGAGCCTGTCTAGGATTCTCTCTGTCCCTCTCTCTCTTTCCCTCCCCTGCTGGTACGTGCATGCTCTCTTTCTCTCTCTCTAAACAACAACAACAGCAAGAGGTATGGAAGAGAGTACTTTTTAAGAGTCTGATGTCTGAACCAAATAACCTGGAAATGGCAAGCCAGCAGGATTTCCCTCACTTGTGTTGTTGTCTTTAACATAGCACACCCTCCACCCACTTAGCCATTCCTCTATGCATTCAACATACACTGAAGTACTTGTTATGTGGTAAGCTCTAGGGATACCAAAAGAAAGAAGTCAGACCTTCACAAGTGGTTTAAGAGTCTGGTGGAAAGAGACAGACATGTATACAAACATTTACAATGCAGAAGGGTGAATGACACAACAAGCCATTCCAACAACTATTTAAAGGCAGCCAGCATGCGATATATTTCCTTTCATTTCCCAGAGTACTCTGCCCACATCAACTGTTCAGGAAGGCTTTTTTTCCTACACTTTGGTATTAATAATAATGGGTAGTAGCATAGTCTTCCCTACCTGCTACATGGTTATCCTCATCCATTTCAGAAAGTTGCTAAAAGGATTAAGTAAGTTATTTTATATAAAGCACTTAGCACAGTGCCTGCACACATAAAGCACTCATTAATGTAGTTGTTATTATTGTAATTATCATGATATCATAATCAGACAATCGTGTCATCATTAAGTATAGGAAAAGGTTATGTCCCAATAATCCTAAAAATGGGACAAGGACACTGGGGCTGAAGACGGGGTCACGGTCAATCAAAAAGAGTCCTTAGCCCATACAGGCTTGATTTGCTCAACGTCCACCCCAGGCTGAAGGGCACAAGAGTGCCCTGAACTAGAGCTGTTCTAAAAGGTAAATTCAACAGTCACCTTACAAGCACTTCGAAGGACCTCCTAACAAATGCCTTCCTACTATACCTATTGCAGTTTCTTGAAATCTCCTTAGTAGGAAACACCTTGAATATTCTTGGAGAAATCATGCATTTCTCTAAGGCAGTGGTCTTCAGCTAGGAGGATATTTTGCTTCGTCTCCTCAGTAGATAATTGTAATGTCTAGAGACATTTTTAATTATCACAACAGAGTAAGAGGGCATGGTGAGCATAGAAATATTGCTGGCATCTAGGAGGTAAAGGTCAGAGACGGTACTAAATACGTTACTATGCACAGGATAGACTCCACAACATATTTATCTGATCAAAAATGTCAATAGTACCAAAGTTGAGGAATTGTGCCCTGAAGAAACACCTTTTTATTCAGGTCAACGTAGGTAGACATTCCTATTCATTATCATTTTTATTTAATTTCAAGTTACGATATAAATGATTGAGCTATAGCTTCCTTAAACAAGAATAAACAAGGCAATGAGAGCTAGAGAAAGAGTAGTGGGAAACAAGGCATGTATTCTGTAAATAATAGAATTATTTCTGTAAGGAAGCAGAAGAAAACAATCTAAGAGATATGAACTTTTCTTAGTCCATATTTTTTACCCGAGGACCATCTCAATGAATTTCCTTGCACATTCTTTTTTGTCTTAATACTGTGGAATGCACACATATAAGGTGCTCCATAAATTCCCACTGTTTGATTAATTTCAACTATAAACCCAGACTTCATTTTATCATGTCCCTGAGGAAGCTCAAACTAGATTTCTGAAGATTCGAGAATTTACAGAATGATTTAACAGAATTTATGGAACCACTGTTGTATGTCAGACAAGGTTCTAGATGTTTGAGGCATATCAATGAACACAGCATTCTTGGGGGCTCATATTCAATGAAGTTACGAGTAAAGTTTAAGAAATTCTTGACCTGGAATGCCTCTATATATGGCGCATTATAGTTTTCCAACCTATTTATCTGTGTCAACTCAAAAAGAGAAATTAGTTTTTAGAGAAGTTTTACCTCCACGAGAAGTTAATCTATTTCCAAGGCAACAAAGCAAAATAGACTGCAAGAACAAGCCACTCTTTTGCAGATCATTGTTTAAGAAGTTAAGGCTTGTAATTGTGTAAGAGACCAGTTGCGAAAGACATCCAAGTTTCAGTGCATTTCTCTGGTCCAGATAAAACTGGAGATGGGAGACTGAAAGATCTATTTATTCTATGAATTGCTGTGTTTTAGGAAGAAGTTTTCCACAACAAGACAATTGATAGCTTTTGAAATAGCCTGCGTGATTGTGTTAATAATAGAAGTGTTTAATTTGGTTCTGCATTACACTTGAAAGCACAAGGCATTTACCCTGAATTCTCCCTGATTCATTTCAGTGATAGCATTTAATCACTCTTCCCATTGTCCCAGTCTCAGAAGACTAACAACAGCTCAGATTTATCCTATTCCTGCATTCTTCAAGCCTGGAAATTGTTCAGGAAGATAAATGTTACCTGTCTCACAGCTCTGCTGAAGACGTGTCCCCATAAAGGTCTCAATATCTATCTCTGGGAAGTTTTCCGGGTCCTCTTTTCCCTGTATATTTTCTTACAGGTTTTCATTTACCCAAGTACTACTTTGAGTAATAGAGCTATTTTCATGTCTCCTAGATTCTATGTTACTTACAGGAAGAGACTGTGTTCAAGTATCTCTTTCCTAGGCGGCACCTAGCACAACATCTAGTATCCAAAAGTATTAGGTAAATAAAACTAATTACTGGACTCATAAATACTGGGGATGGACTGAGGGGATGGCGGCTAAGGAAATCTTGAGAACCCAAGGAAAGCAGGGGAAAAAAAAAGTATTATTGAGCTTTCTCGGACATTCACTTTAGGCACAAACCTAAGAAAAGCAACTCTCATTTCACACCTCACCTTTTCCTATTAAACATTAATTAGAATTAAGACCCTTTTCTTTCTTCCGCTCCTTAATATATTCCTCTGCTTAATCTATTCTTCTTATGCTAAATCCTTAATATATTTATAAATACATATTTATGTGTTGAACTCATACGATGCGTGGAATTTCATGAGAAAAGAAGCAAAAAGGGTTCGTACTGGAACCTGATGGGAAGACCCTCGCCACTGAGACACATGGCATCTCTGCTTCCATTTGCTGACTTTCCAAAGAGATGCCACTAATGAGTAGCCTGTGAGCCCTGAAGCCACCACCACCAACAAACCTTGAAAGTCCTTTTGGTTCTAGAACTTGATGTGAGACACAAGTTGACCAAAGAATGTCACATATTTATACGAGCCTCTATATACTAGTGCATATACTAGATGATTTCTATCTTACCGTTCACCCCTATACTTATTTATATTTTTTAATGTTATTTATTTTTGAGAGAGAGAGAGAAAGAGAGATAGGGCACGAGTGGGGGAGGGGCAGAGAGGGAGGGAGACACAGAATCTGAAACAGACCCCAGGCTCTGAGCTGTCAGCGCAGAGCCCGACGGGGAGCTTGAACTCATGAACTGCGAGATCATGACCTGAGCCAAAGTCAGACGCTTAACCGACTGAGCCACCCAGGCACCCCTATATACATATTATATTTACCTGGAAACTAAACAAACAGAATAATGAGGCCAGTGCCAAAGACAGCTCATAAAACAAGCTCCATTGTTCCACTTTCTGTTTCTGTTCCACTTTCAGTCCGTCCACCAAGGCAGAGCATTCGTCAGGTGTTGTCCAGTTTAAATCCGATGACACCCTCACACAAGAGATCCGAGTGTGCTTTGTGGTTTAAGACCCTGAGATGAGGAATTCCCAAAGTTAAAATAAGGCAATTGCCAGTACGTTTAATTAAGATTGAATATATGGCTCCAAGAGGTCAAGTCCAAACCTTAACCTTTCTTTAGGGAAGTCCAAGGCCTACCTTCTACCAGATACACCTATGATGGTTAAAGGTCTTCAATGAGCAGAGTGGTCTGAAGGAAAAAGTAGATCAAGCAGTAAGATCTTGAAATGAGAAGTATCAGTAGGTCGGAGAAAGTTGAAGAAATAATTTAAAATATTGGATGTGGAGAGGGGTTGAACTTTTTTTTTCACTTTTGTGGTTTAAGGAGTGATTTTTGGATAGCTAGTCATCATATGAGTGATCAGAAAATCAACCAACCAGCATTTTCTAATGAAATAAACAACTTTGAAAAACACTGTGTGTGTGTGTGTGTGTGTGTGTGTGTGTGTGTGTGTGTGTGTAGTTGTAGTTGCAATATAAAATGTGTTTCTATAAAATATCTGAAGCCCACTGACGTACAGGAATGTTTACTGTGTGTGTTATAAAGTGAGACAGGCTTTTAAAACTTCCCTTGACTCTTTTTTGGAAAAAGTAAACATTATCATCACCTGGTCTGAATTAGTTCAGCACTTCCTCCTCCCAAGGGATCAACCAGTTAGATGATCAGGTTCACTATTCTGCAGGACTGAGTTGTTGCTATAGGCAAAGAGTGCTGTTAGGTGGTCTTAGAAAGTACTGTGCCTTAAATTTCTTGAGCCTCAGTTTCTTCATCTATAATATTGGGAATATGATTGGCTATTTTATAGGGTGTCAAAGTAATAACTAATGACAAATAAAAGCGTTTAATCCTGATAGAGAGTATGTGATAAATAAATATTTCCTTTCCTTCCAGCTTCTGTTCAGAGAAACAGACACCTTCTTCCATTCCCTGTTCTCCTATAAAGAGACAGGGTCACCTTTCACACACTGCCCAGAGTTGGGACACTATGACATTGTCAAGTGCTTTTCTGCTGTCAAGTTAATGAAGGATTACACCCGCCCCCTCTCCCTGGTCAGCACAGTCTGCTTACGGAAAAATCAAAAAAAAATATCTAAGAGCACTAGCAGGAATCATCTCTATATAAAAGCAATTTTCTCCAGCTTTATGACTGAGGGCAGCTGTAAATCACTCAACCCATTTGCATTTACACTGCTTTAAAAGTGGGGGGGTGGATTTAACAGAAGACCATGGGGGAGGAGAAGGAAAAAAAAAGTTAGAGAGGGAGAGAGCCAAAGCATAAGAGACTCTTAAAAACTGAGAATAAACTGAGAGTTGACGGGGAGTGGGAGGGAGGGGAGGGTGGGTGATGGGCACTGAGGAAGGCACCTGTTGGGATGAGCACTGGGTGTTGTATGGAAACCAATTTGACAATAAATTTCATATTTTAAAAAAAGGGGGGGTTGTAAATGAGATGGGAAGGGTATCTACCCACTGAGAAATGTTACCCTGGGACAGAAGAGGAAATGTTTCCAAGATCACCTCCCTGTTTGGCCAGTGACAGGCTATTTGTGCCAAGAGAGTATGAGGGAGGGGTAAGAAGAGGTTACATCGAACTCCGTCTCATGGCGTAAAGCTCAAAATTGGAATACCTGTTCTTAGAATTATCAGCTCCATTTGGTTTTTCTTTGCAAGTTGAGGGGAAAAAAGTTTACTTAGAATAGCTTCATCGTTTTTGTAATGCCTGATACATAAAACACTCACAGTGTTACTGATGGACGTCTTGGCTTTTACCATCTCAATGACATTTACTCCATCCCTGAGCAATTTGAGATAAGCTAAGCCAGCAGCTGGGGAGACCCCAGCTGTAACTAAGCCTGATGTCCTTGCTTCATCTAAGGGAGACCCCAGCTGTAACTAAGCCTGATGTCCTTGCTTCATCTAAGAGAAAGCCCATGGGGCCGAATCCAAGCATCCAAATACAGAGAAAATATTTTCCACTACCAAGGACAGATAATCTGAGCTATGTTAAACCCAGTCTCTGTGGAATTCTTACTTGAAATGTCTCACTTGGCGGTAAACCGAGGTCGCTTGAAGAATGTCATAGGAAATTTATTGAGAACAGTCTTCCGTCTTCAGCAATTATTTTACTCGAGAAATAAATGCCTGTGGCCATAGAAAGAGCAAAGGCAGCCTGTCAGCGCGGGCTGGCCTGTGTCAGTGGTCAGTCAGTCCTATGCTACGACCATAACAGGTGCTCCAGTCAGGAATGTTTCTGCAATAGTTGAATTTATCATCCGACAAATCATCAGAAAGATAAAATCATCAGATAAATGAAAAACAAAATCCTATTTTAAGCTCAAGCCAAGAGAAGGAACAGTGGTTTGCAAAAGTAGATGGAATCCAACCTTAGACCTCTTCATATTTCCAGCCTCATTTTCTGCATGTTGAGGGGAGAAGCACAGTCACAGTCATTTCGTCATTTTTGTGTAAAGGTGAATGTCCAACTGCTGATTTAGGCCTCTCCTCCCTTTAAACCAGGTTCCTCAAACAAACATTCTATAGCTTTCATGCTCACCATCTTCTTTGAGCTACCAATTAATTCTTGCTAGCCAAGAATTAATTCAATTTTATATCTATTTACCTCTCTGTCATCTATTTACCTATCTACCCATCTATCTATCATCTATGACTCTTTACAAGCCTAAATCTTTCTCACTCTCTTTTTGATCTCTTGAACTCCTTTTTGTGCTTCTCTTTGATCTTGGCTTCTTATTTATATAATATTGGCTTGTTTTTATAAGATCTTACTGTTTCTACCACCTTCCTCAACTGTAAAATGGTATCATCAAATATTACACTTATGGTTTCTCTTCCACTTCCCAAACTACTCCATTTGTTTTCTTCCTTAGCTACATGCTTATTTTCAATATATCCCTTTCCCCCATGCTGCATATGCAAAGATAAAACTAATGAAAACGTGTCCTAAAACTTCTCCCAATACCGTTTCCACTGTCTGGAATGTCCCCTTCTCTCTCCATTGACTTGGAGACTGGAATTCAAACTTGTTCTTCAACACTCAGTGCAAGGATTGTGACATTTAAAAGCTATAAACAGGAAAATTTGATTCTTTCGCCATGTGAGGGAAAAAGAAGGATATTTTTAGATATATAAAAACTAAAAAAAAAAAAAAAACAAAAACATTATCTAAATACATTTCTGGGAAAAATCCTTGAAGAAGTGTACCAAACAAGCAAAACTGAATCTGAGCAATACTCCAAGAAGGGAGAAAATGTGCCATCGCAGAAATAGTGATAAGTGAGAAACAGGCAAAATTTAGAGCAGATAGAAACATATGCTGACGCTATCTGCAAAGTGAACCGCTCCTATGAGGAAAAAATATATGCAAATAGAAGTGGAGCGTATAAAACACATAATGGCAATAATAATAATAATAATTAGTAATAATAATAAATGGCAACCTGAAGCTAAATTTTCAGGTTATTTCGGCAAAACCCATATTTTTTGAAAAAAGAGTGGATGATAAGCACAGAAGGAAGTTAAAACAAGCTAAGATCGTATCTTGTTCAAATGAGAGAGACTATTAATCCTAAAGTTCTTCATTTGGATAGCTAATTTAAAACGGGCCTGTTAGAAATTAAGTATAATTAGGGGCGTCTGAGTGGCTCGGTCGGTTAAACGTCCTACTTTGGCTCAGGTCATGATCTTGTGATTCCTGATGTTCCAGCCCCACGTGGGGCTCTGTGCTGACAGCTCAGAGCCTGGAGCCTGCCTCGGATTCTGTGTCTCCCTTTCTCTCTCTGCATCTCCCGCGCTCACAGTCTGTCTCTGTCTCTGTCTCTCTCTCAAAAATAAATAAACATTAAAAAAAAATTTTTTTTAAAAAGGGGGAGTGGGAGAGGACATTACTTTAAAAAATTTCAATATACAAAAGTAAAATAACATAATATGCCCTGACAAGGGCCAAGCAGATCAGAAGTTACAATAAAATGTGATTAGGTTCAATTTATCTATTAAAAACAAAGAATATCATATTAGGTTAAATAGTCCATTATTTCCAAAGGAAATAGACAAAACAGAATGACACAGAAAAGTTAAAAATAAAATGTGGAAAAAACACATCAGTAAAATGAAACAAAAAGGTATTTTAAAAGGTAATAATAACACTAATATTTCAGGCAACCCCACTATAAGGAAATACAAATGGCCAACAAATTTGAAAACATCCTCAGCCTCTCACATTTTAAGAAATTCAGAGTAAGGTAAAAAAGAGATTCAGCTTTCCATGTATCAGATCGGCGAAGATGTGGTTGAAAATATTCAATGTTTGGGGGCGCCCGGGGGGCTCAGTCGGTTAAGCGTCCGACTTCAGCTCAGGTCATGATCTCGCGGTCTGTGAGTTCGAGCCCCGCATCGGGCTCTGTGCTGACAGCTCAGAGCCTGGAGCCTGCTTCAGATTCTGTGTCTCCCTCTCTTTCTGCCCCTCCCCTGCTCATGCTCTGTCTCTCTCTGTCTCAAAAATAAATAAAAACATTTAAAAAAAAACATTTTTAAAAAAAGAAAATATTCAATGTTTGACAACAGGGAAACAGAGCCACTCAAACATTGTTCTGGTGACTTTATATAAACTGAAACAAAATCTGCAATTTGATAGTAGCTTCAATATATATATATATAGTATATATATTATATATATACTTCAATATATATATATTCAATATATATATATACTTCAATATATATATATTCAATATATATATATACTTCAATATATATATATTCAATATATATATATATACTTCAATATATATATATATTCAATATATATATACTTCAATATATATATTCAATATATATATTCAATATATATTGATATATATATATTATATATATATACTTCTATATATATATCAATATATATATACTTCTATATATATATTCAATATATATATACTTCTATATATATATTCAATATATATATACTTATTCAATATATATATACTTCTACATATATATTCAATATATATAGATACTTCAGTGTACATATATACTTTGATCTAGCAGTTTTAATTCTAGAAATTCATCCTGCAGATATATATAATTTAATTCTAGAAATTCATCCTGCAGATATAATATAATATATTATATATATTCAATATATATTGGATATATATATACTTCTATATATATTCAATATATATATTTCTATATATATCCAATATATATATACTTCTATATATATATTCAATATATATCTATATATATGTATCCTATATATATATTCAATATATATATATCTATATATATATATTCAATATATATATGCTTCTATATATATTCAATATATATATCTATATATATATTCAATATATATAGATACTTCAATGTACATATATACTTTGATCTAGCAGTTTTAATTCTAGAAATTCATCTTGCAGATAAAATTATGCAATGGTGCAAAGATACATACGCAAGGATATTCTTTGCTACATTTTTATAAGACCAAAAATCTACAAAAAATTCATGTTAATCAATAAGTGGGAAAAAAGATACATTTTTGTATATTCCCATAAGACCTTAGAAAATGCTTTAAAAGAATAGATCATGTCTGTGTGTACTGATAGACAAGTCTAACATATATGGAGAGTGAAAACAATTAAATTTTATAATAATACATGTAAACTCTCATTCCATCTGCAATTTTAAGGGGAAAATACAGATTTCATCTAATGCACCATTGTAAATATATTCATTAAACAGGGAAACATATATAGTCATATCTGATTTATTTCTCCTATTATCATACCTCAAATGTCTCACCAGTAAAAAAAATCCTGCTTCGGGGCAGCACCTGGGTGGCTCAGTGGGTTAAGTGTCCGACTTTGGCTCAGGTCGTGATCTCGCGGTTCATGATCTCTCAGTTCATGAGTTAGAGCCCATGAGTTCTCTCTCTCAAAAATAAATAAACATTAAAAAAAATTTTTTTAAATTCTGTATCTTCCTGGAAAGTTTCTCACCTTCCTAACTTTAAATTCTGTAACAAAACCTGGGAGGGTCTTCCTCAAGCCTACTTCCAAATACCAGGCAGAGTAATAGTCCTGGAAAGGCTGATCAATTCACCAGTACCTTCACTTTTGTCCCTGCCCTGGGGCATTGCTCGGGACATCAACCCTTCCACACACAGTTTGGTGACCCCGGTTCCATTGCTGTATCTGTGCCCTCGCTGATTCTGAGGTCTCAAAGTCTGCAGTGTGGCTGCCTTGTTTCCAAGTTTGCCAATCTGTTAGCACCCTTCACATGCTCACCTCTCACCCCCAAATCACGGCACTTCGTCTGAGTGGCAGGGCTTGAAGGGCGTTCAAGATCCCACTGCAACTGGTGTGAGAAATAGCTCCCCTTTGCCAATCCAGGCTATTCTATGGAACTCTGGTAGCCAATCAAGAGCCCTCCTTCCCCCCACAATCCACCTCCTTACTGGTGAGCCACCTTGAAGGTTCTTGGTGATTTCAACAGATCTGAGTGGCACAATCTCGAGTCATTCAAGAGGTTATAACAACATTGGGCTACAAAAAGGAAAGGGTCAGAGGTCTGGCCTTTCCTCCCATATTACATTAACAATATTCTTGGGGCGCCGGTGGCTCGGTCAGTTAAGCATCCAACTTCAACTCAGGTCATGATCTCACTCACGGTTTGTGAGTTCAAGCCCCACGTTGGGCTCCTTGCTGACAACTGAGTCTGGAGCCTGCTTTGGATTTTGTGTCTCATTCTCTCTCTGCCCCACCCAACTTGTGCTCTGTCTCTCTCTGTCTCTCAAAAATAAATAAATGTAAAAAAAAATTTTAATTAACAATATTCTCATCAGCACCTCTGTTTACCCTTCCACCAGGACAATGGGTCACTTACATTTACATAACTAATGTAGCCCACCTAAATGATGTTTCCTTTAATAAAAAAATCTTTTCCAAAGTGTCACCTTGTCCTTGATTCCAGACATAGAAGAGATATCACACATACGAGCATGCACACACACACCTTTATTATAAACGTGAATCTATTTCCTAATTCTGTTCAGTTAGTTGGCTGATTTATTACTGTGACAATTCCACATTGCTTTCATTATTGCAGTTTTAGAATATGCTGACATTTGATAGTGGTGTATTTTCAATCACATTTGGATGTTGCTTTAAAATGTACTTACCTTTTTTGCTCATTTTGTCTTTTTGTGGAACTTAAACTTGATGTTCCATTGAATTTTCAAAATAATTTTGCAATAATTGGTATCTTTACCGTATTGAGTCATTCCATCCAAGAACATGGTTAGTCCCTCTGTCTTCATTCCGTCCATCAGTACAGTTTTAGTGCTGTCTTCATATACATCTTGCATATTTCCTGTTAATTATTTTAGGATTTTGTTACCATTGTGAATGGGACTGCTTATTCCACTATATTTTCCAATTGATTGTGAATATTAATTAGGAAAGCTACTGATCATTGTATGTTGATAATGTAATCAGTCACCTTTTTATTCTCTTTTATTCTAATAGTTTTTATTTTGACTTTCTTGAATTTCCTGGGCAGACATGTTGCCTGTTAATGGTAAAAAAAAATTGTCTTACTTCTGTTGCTTATAATATTTTATTTAACTATTCTCATTTTACTACATTGGCTATAAGCTCCAATACACCACTAAATAATATTGATTATAGTGGGCAGTCTTGTCTCGTTTTTGGCTGCTTCATTGAGAAATTTGTTCAGCTTCATTGAGAAATTCATTTCTCTCTCCCTCAATAGTTAAGAGTTCACAAGTTGCTGTTATGGTACAACTGCTCAAGAAAAGTGCCAACACTCGAGGATGTAGAGAAAGAGGATCTCTTTTGCATTGTTGGTGGCAATGCAAGCTGGTGTAGCCACTCTGGAAAACAGTATGGAGGTTCCTCAAAAAACTCAAAATAGAACTACCCTACGACCCAGCAATTGCACTACTAGGCATTTATCCATGGGATACACGTGTGCTGTTTCGAAGGGACACGTGCACCCCCATGTTTATAGCAGCACTATCAACAATAGCCAAAGTATGGAAAGAGCCCAAATGTCCATCGATGGATGAATGGATAAAGAAAATGCGGTGTGTGTATATATATATATATATATATATACACATATATATATACATATATATATACACATATATATACATATATATATATATATACACATATATATATAATGGAGTATTACTCAGCAATCAAAAAGAATGAAATATGGCCATTTGCAACTACGTGGATGGAACTGGAGGGTATTATGCTAAGTGAAATTAGGCAGAGAAAGACAAAAATCATATGACTTCGCTCATATGAGGACTTTAAGAGACAAAACAGATGAACATAAGGGAAGGGAAACCAAAATAATATAAAAACAGGGAGGGGGACAGAGGAGAAGAGACTCATAAATATGGAGAACAAACTGAGGGTTGCTGGAGGGGTTGTGGGAAGGGGGATGGGCTAAATGGGTAAGGGGCATTAAGGAATCTACTCCTGAAATTATTGTTGCACTATATGCTAACTAATTTGCGTGTAAATTTTAAAGAATAAAAAATAAAATTAAAAAAAAATAAAAAATAAAACAATAAATAAAAAGGAAAAACAAAGTGCCAACACTGAACCAGGCTCTTTATGTTTTTCTCTGCATCTTCCTTAGTATGTTGGGTTTTAGTTAGGCTCACTATCTAAGGGTTGCAAAATGGCTCCTTCCCACAATCAAGACCAAAAAAACAAGAGGCAATGAAGGACAGTTTGGTATGACATTCTATCAAGAAAGCGAAGGAAGTTTTCTAGAATATACAAGAAATTCCAGGTACAACTGAATGCACAAAACTGGATCCTTTGACAATCTCCAACAGCAAAAGCAGCTTAGAAAAAAATGAGTATTTAACTGGGGGTCTTGGTCCCCAGAAAGGATATTGATGTCTTGTTTACAAAGAAGAAAGGAGGAATGGATGATGAGTAGAAAACCAACAGTGTCTGCCACACTAACTTTCTAGGGGAGGCATCTAATGTTTCAGAAATTATTAGGCTGTGTACTATACTTTTTTAATAGAGGGTTTTATCAGCTTGAGGAAGCTGTTTTCTATTCTTAGCTTAATGAGGCCTTTTAAAATCAGGAAAGACTCTGACATCTATTGAGAAGATAATATCACGTGTTTGTTTTTCCAATTAATATGTTAATTGAGAATAATAGATTCCAACTGTTGAATCATTCTTGCAATCTTGGGATAAACAATGCTTGGAATGTGCTTATTCTGTTATTCCATTACTGTATTTAATTTGAAAATACCATACTCGTATTTTTTGCATTAATACTCATAAATGAAATTGATCTGTAGTTTTCTTTATGCTATCTTTGTCAGGTTATTTTCATGAGGATTCTGTAGCAACATAAAATGAACTTCTCATCTTTTTATGTTTGAACAGTTCAGGTAGAATTACCTCTCACTTCAAAATTAGGTAGGATTCTTTTCAATAATGGAGGCCTGTTGCTTTATTAAGGATTCTGTTTTCACTTTTCTTTTGATTATAATAACTTCAGGTTTTTGTCCGTATTGAAACCGTGATTATTTTTCTAGCTTATTGAGTGATATGCTTCGTCCTCAATTTTTTCCTAATATACACTTTGCTAAAAACTTGACGCTTTTACTTTGGCAATTTTGACAATTTGCTCACACTTCCATTCCTTCTCATATAGATTTCATTTCAACATTGATTTCTTCTTTAACTTGAGAGATTTTCATGAATTTTTTTTTAGAGAATATTCATGTGACTACTAGGAAGCATTTCTTTTTCTTTTCCTTTGTTGTTGTTTTTGTCGTCATTGTTGTGGTTGCTATCCCCAAAAGTGGATGTTTGTTGTTTTGTGTCACCTAACATTTAGCAACCCCTCTAATTTAGAGGTAAGCCTACCCTGGGTGAGTCTCAGTGGAGACTTCAGACATAAGTGTAGCAGCAAGATTCCAGTGACAGCAAATAAATCAGTTCACAAGGTCATCAGGTCACCCAAACTAGACCTTCACCACGATTTCTGGGGTCTGTCCTGGCCTTCCTTGCATCTCGCCTGGTGCACCTGCCTGTAGGCAATTCCCCAGAGGTTCCCTGCTATCCTTCCAATTGATTTTTTTGTTGCTTGCTTGCAACCAAGAAGTACTTTTGTTGGTGATTTATGATATTCCTACTTTCGAGCTAGAAAATACTGTCCATAAAATTTCTGCCTTACGGAAACTTATGGAGTATTTTTTTTCTTTGGGGCCTAAAGCAGAGTCACATTTTATTAATAGTCCATTTTTTGCTGCTTTCCAGTTTATTAGGTAAATTTCACGTATCAAAGTTGTTTCTTCCATAATTCAAATCCTTCTCTCTCTCTCTCTCTCTCTCTCTCTCTTTTTCCCTATTTGGTTCATGAGCTTCTGAGATAAGTGAGCTTAAGTCTCACATTGTTGTTATAAATCTGGCCAGCTCATGGCCATTTCATTGGTGGACTCCCAAATGTTAGTTTCTGTAGGCGTTTCTCTTGGGCCAGTTTCTCCAGAGAAGAATCTTCCAGTCCTTTGCCAAGAGAGATATGAGGCTCACTGCCAGCATGCTAGCTAAAGAGTATCAAAAGACAGCCAAGAACATCCCCACCAGACATGTATTTTCTCTTGAAATACACTCTTCTCAATGTATCTCAGTTATCTTTTACATAATGCCGAACCTCTGGCCTAAGACATAGTGTTCCAACTCTTCCATGGAAATACCCTCCTGTCCTCTGAAGTGTTGGAAAGGTGGGCAAATAGTCGTTTGGGGCAAGGGGGCTGTTGCTAGGGTTTAACCAATCTTTACACAGACCTCCAACTCCCTGATTTTAGTTAGGTCCCTGGCTCCTTCCTGTCCAGGTAACTTAACTGTTTTTCCAAGATTCGGTGATTCAAATAACCTTGCTTCACTTTTGCATTTCTTCTACAAGCTTTTAGGGTTCATCGTTCTTCAATTTGCTAAACAGGTCCCACCCACCCAGCTGCTTTCCTTTGTTGCAAATCTGCTAACATCTCTGGCCTAGTCTTTCTCTCAATTCTCTTTTTCTTTATGTAGATTACATGTGTGTGTGTATTAATAATTTATTTATATGTATATACATGTATAATAGATTTCTTATAGTAGGTTTTTATTATACAATGAGATGTTTCTTTGATTTCTTTCTCTCTCTTATCTTATTTTGAAGTGACAGAAGTTGTGTTATTTTCTCTTTCCATTTTTTTAATCTTTTGTAATTTATGTTAGCTTTTTTCCTGAAAGTCAGGTAGGTTTGGGAGTAGGATGAGAAAGAGAGGTGCCTGGGGTAAGAAATATAAGGAGTAACTTGCTCCCAAGTCCCAACCCTGCATTTGCATGACCCTTATAGTGAAAGCCTCCTCTAATATGATTATCTTAGATGCTTCTCTTGCCTTACCCTAGTCCTGACTGTGCTGAAGGCATTCCTTATCTGCACTGCACTCAAAGATTAGAACTCAAATAGAAAGTCATATCTGACATTATTGGGCTTGGGAGTCAGCAGGTAGAATTTGGAGCTGCCAAAGTGGCTGGAAATTAATGAAGCAAATCCCAGAAAGAAAGGAATCACAGAAAGGGAGCTACAAAATTTGTATGCACACTTCTCAAATTCTTTGCTGATTTCTGAACAATACATGCATGAGACTCTAAGGGGCCTGGTACAAGGCTAAACACCCCGCAGAATGATAATAGAATCTAAATTCTCTACAGCGTTTTACAGAATCTAATATAATTTACAATCTTTAGATAAAGTATTTTTAGATTTGCAAAGAAGCTTTAAAAATATGACCTATAATGAAAAAAAACTGGTTACTAGGAAAAAAAACTAGAAATGTCCAAATATTTCAGATTGAACAAAGACTTTAACAATGATAAATATGTTACAGAATTTGCATGGAAAATGGGTTTAATGGCAAAAAGGTGGGGGATTTCAGGAGAGATAAAGAATTTCATGTATTGACACTATATTTCATATACTGAAATTATAAATAAGAACCAATGAAAATCCTAACACTAAAAAATACAATAACTAAAATGAAATCTTTGTTAGATGATAGTAATAGCAAATGAAGAGAGAGACTAGTGAATAGACTAGTAATAGCAAATGAAGAGAGAGACACAAGAGAAGACTAGTGACCTTGAAAATAAGTCAATAGAGGATACAAATTAAAGCATAGTAATTTTTTATAAGAAGAAAGAGCATAGTACGTCAATGACAAGTCAACAGAGTTAAGTTCTCTAACACACATATAACTGTGATCTCCGGAGAGGGGAAAGGTAATGGGGAATAAAAAATACTTGAAGATATATTGGCTGAATTTTTTCCTAAACAGATCAAAAACATCATCACACACAAACAAAAAGTTCAAGCAGGATAAACACACACACACACACACACACACACACACACACACACACACACAAATATTCATATATAAGTACATCTCAGTCAAACAGCTAAAAAGCAAACATAAAGGGAAAAACATAAAGATTTCCTGAAGGAGGGAGGCACATTACATATAGAGAAACAATGAAAGCATAAAGCTGACTTCTCCTCAGACACTATGGAGACCATAAAATATTTTTAAAGGGCTAGAACAAGAAAACTGTCCACTTAGAATTCTATACTCAGGTGGCAAATATCTCAAAAATGAAGACAAAATAGTTATTTTCAGATACACAGCTTAGGGATTTTATCTTCTACAACTCTACCCTGTAAAAATGCTAAAGGGAATTTTTTAGACAAAGGTGAAACAATACCGGATGGAAATTTAAATCTGTAAGAAGGAATGAAAAGGAGTAGAAATGGTAAATATGTGAAAAAAAAATAAGAGACTAGTTTTCTTTCTTTCCTTAAAATTTTTAAAAGGAAATTGACTTTTTGAGGCAAAAATTAATGACAATATATTGTAGGGCCCATAACGAATAGTCATAAAACATATGACAATGACACGAAAGAGGAGAGGGCTATAAGTAAAAACCACACTGCTGTTAAACTCCTACATTATAAGTGAAATTATGTTATATTAACTCAAGATGTAAATTAAGATGCATATTATAATCTCTGGTACAAACACTAAAAAAAAAAAAAAAACTGGAGAGGCTCTAGGGTTATCATAACATCACCCTGGAACTCAAGGTACCATCCAGCAATGTTCTGAAGAGCAGTGGTTTCCTCCCAAACTCTTTGCCTCAGATCCTCCTGTCAAAGTAATAGGCTAGGCCCCACGCCTTTCTCTCATGTTAAAGAGACTAGGAGAAAGGTATGTATATGTAAAGAGGAAGAGACGTACACAGCATGTAAATAACTTTCTTATTTCAGTCATTCTGTGACTAACGGCCCTCTGCGATCTACATAATTGTGGTTCGGCTGTGGTGAGCATGTAATTTCTGGAAGCAACTGGAAGAATCTAGGTAGTTTTGGCCATTGGTGCACACATAGACCATTCAGGTCTACCCAGAATAAGTTTGCTTAGTGGGACCAGAATGCATCTCTTGATGTTAACCCACCGTATGTGACCACATGCATGGGAACAGTAAGTAATCACATTCTGCACATAGGCTTTGTGCCCCAATACATAGAAGTCAGGTATTATGAAACTTCTAACATGCTTCAACCAACTGGTTCCCAAATAAAAAGGAGCAGGGAAGTAATTAAATACAGTTTTTAGTTTAGGGATTGTCACGCACACAAGAGAGTTTACAATAGAAGGAAACTGTGGTTTAGGGGGAAAAATGTTCCTCGTTGTAGAACAGTGTCACTAGACGTAGTCACAGGTACCTCAGGCAAACCTTAGGAAGCATTACAGATGCAGGGTCTCTCAGAGATCCACAAATTAAGGCATACTATTAAGGAGACTTAATTGCAGGTTCTATATAGGTCGATGATTATCTGTATGGATTTTAATATGTACACATTAAGACGTAAAAAATATGGGTCAAGGAGGGAAAAGCAATGAACAGTTTATCAATTTCAAATTGTTTCCGTGGTGATTGAAGCCAGAAAAGGAAAGTGAAATTCTCCTCTCTCCCTCCCACCTGAGGACAGAGCACTCCTGCTCGCTCATGATTAGAGTAGACACTGGGTTGCTGGTCACTTGTAGCTGTAATTCATCGTTATTATCCCCAGGAAACAAACCGGTTCCGATACCGTATTCCTTAACTGGAAGTTTTGATTTAGGCTTTATCAGGAATAGTACCGGTTCGCCTATTAACGTCAACCCTAACTTGAATTTTTATGTCACCTTCCTTGAGAAAAATTTTATAGCACTCCCTTTTATATGCGATACGAGAGCAATGCATCTTAGAAAGAGCATCAAAGCAAGAGACAAACTCCAAAAATGTGGATTATAGTTGTGCTCCAATCCTCTGTCTCTTCCTATAGGAGGCAGGCAACCCCTTCCATTTTTCGGAACACCAGTTTTCGAATTGGTAAAATGATAAATCTCCATTTCAGAAGTGCCTCTTAAATCCTTTTATATCATATATTCCTTCGATAATTGTATTAAAGTGATAGATAAACCCCCTCCACAGAATAATGCACACTGCTGGACAAATGTTTCTCTTCTCCCATTTTCTGTTCTCCATTTGGCACCTTCCAAGACCAAACTAACAATAAAATATATTTTTTTTAATAATTTGATCTCGGGCTGATAAGGAAATTTAGGGCCTGATTATTTTTAGATATTTTTACCTAGAGGCCAGGCCTCCTCACCTCTTCCCTTTCACACTCCTCTCAGTACAAGACTGAAGCTTCCTCCTGTCCTCTCCAGCAGGTGAAATGCTAACACACACAAGAAGGTGAGAACTTTGCCAAAAGAGCAGTGGTTAAAGGACTGAATGACTGTGCAAAAGGGGAAATGAAACACAAGTAAGAAGATCACTATTGGCAGAGATGTGTCCATATGGGCTTCCCCAAATATCTGAAAGACACGCTTTTTCTTCCTGAGTAAGGAACAGACCGACCAATTTCTCCTCACTCTTTGGATTCTGTATGGATTGGACTATATCATTTTAACATGAATGAAAGACTTAGTCTTTAAGGGTGTGTGTGTGTGTGTGTGTGTGTGTGCATGAGAGAGAGAGAGAGAGAGGGAGAGAGAGAATGAGAGGGAGAGAGAGACCTAAATCTACTCTTCCTAAGTCTGCCCTTCTGCTCTCTGGGGGATCCCTGGATTCCTGTGTAGGAAATGGAGATTCAAAGAGAGCTACCCATGACAAAAACCAACCAAACAGTTGAACTGCTTTGTATGGCCTTTTCACCTCCTATCCCAACATGACATACATTATAAAATTTTACTTTCAATTTCAGGGATTCACAAACCCCTAATGTCCATCCATGGCTTCCGAGACGAGTGGTTTTAAATGAGACAATAATTTAGGAACTTGAGTTCCTTCCTTTCTTAATATCTGGAGTCTATACCTATTTTCGTATATACCTTTTCAAGGTAGAGGAGTTGTGTTTTACTTTGGAAAAAAAAAAATGCCTGGACACAAAATAACTGCTCAATCACACAGATGATCAGTGGAGAACCATTCCACTGGGTTCATACTGAGGGAGTATGTCTCCCTCAGGCTTATTAGTGCATTGTGTTCACCTTCACCGCTTAAAACAATCCTGCCAGTTCTGGAAGAGAATGAAGAAAATAAGTGGGGATTCATACTGGACAGAAGTTACCCAACCAGAGTTCAACCAAAGAGAGTAATGAATTAATTATTCAGTAAAAGTCCCAGATGACAGCCAAGTTTTTTTCCAAGTAGATCAACAACGCCAGTCACTGGAGCCCTTGCTAGAGTGCAGCGCCCCCGCCTTTCTCCCTACGCGACCCTGCACATTTAATTAGTGCCCGTGAGTTCCAAGGTCAATATTCTCCTCATGAATTGACTAAATTTCATTCTGAAGGGTTTCAAATGCAACAAAAGTTGATCCTCTGCGAAGATGAAAGAGCTGCTTAACAGCTGTGATAAAGGAAATTGAAACAAGTAGAAACAACTTTCTATTGGGAATTAAACTATTTTCCCTGAGACCCACACATACCAGTACTCTGGAAAAGCTGACAACAAACAAATTGAAATGAATGATGACAAAGCAAATTTACTCTTACATTTGGAACTTATAAAAAAAAAGGCAAAACACTTTCAAAAAGGAGCTAATTTTTATCTTTAAAATTCTCCTGTCTTAAAGGAAAGCTATCCCTTAAGAAATGCCTATAAAACTCCTCAGTAGATTTTTTTTTTTTAGTATAGAAACACGATAATTTTGTACCGTCAGCAATATCAATTCATATAGGTTTCGTGAAAAGTTTTTCAGGAAATATAGTCAAAAGTCAAAATAACAGTTGTGGGATAAATGATGAATCGTCGCTCATGGGATTAGGTATGAGTATCAGGCAGGGTCCTGACTCACCAAACATGGGAACGGAGGAGAGTTTAATAAAGAGGTAATGTACAACATATATTATACATTAGTCAGGGTTCTCCAGAGAAACAGAACCAATGAGATGTATCTATACCGAGAGAGAGAGGGGGGACAAAATGAAATTTAGTATAAGGGATCGGCTCACGCAGTTATGGAGGCTGAGAACGCTCAAGTATCTGTGGTCAGCAGGCTGGAGACCTGGCAGAAGCACCGTGTACTTCCGGTGCCAATCAGACTTCCTGAGAACCGGGAGGGCCAGTGCTGTACGTTCCTCTCTGAAGGCCAGAAGGAACCCGAGAGAAGCTGCTGCTTCTGTAGGAGTCCGAAGGCCACAAAGGACTAATGTCCCAGCTCAAGTAGTCAGGCAGTAGAGATCCTCTCTCCATCAGCCTTTTTGTTCTAGGCAGGCCTTCCACCGATGAGAAGAGGCTTACCCCGCAATTGGAGAGAGCGATCTGCTTTACTCAGTCTACTGGTACAAACGCTAATTACATCCAGCAACTTCCTCACGGACACACCCAGAACAACGTTTGACCAAATGGCTGGGCACTCCATAGCCCACTCAAGTTGACAGAAAAGATTAACCATCACGCAGGAGATTGAGTTTAAGAAGAACAAGTGCCTGGGGCTAAACACAGTATCCCTCTTCTGGGCTAACAATAGCCAAAAGCTATTACAGCCTCTAGGTCTGGAAGAGGAAGTCCTTAAGCACATCCCACAGTGGTTGCTCAAGGACTGCAACCTTTGGCAGGCAGGGAGCAAGGGAATAAATACCCTAAAGATCAGCCTCCCCCATCGTAGATCGGTACAGAAAAGAGCAGATATCAAAAACGATGAGATAAGAAGAACATCCAGTAAAGCATTACCTTTTTAAATTTTTTTTTCAACGTTTTTTTTAATTTATTTTTGGGACAGAGAGAGACAGAGCATGAACGGGGGAGGGGCAGAGAGAGAGGGAGACACAGAATCTGAAACAGGCTCCAGGCTCCGAGCCATCAGCCCAGAGCCTGACGCGGGGCTCGAACTCACGGACCGCGAGATCGTGACCTGGCTGAAGTCGGACGCTCAACCGACTGCGCCACCCAGGCGCCCCAAGCATTACCTTTTTAAAATCAGGGGAAACAGGGGCGCCTGGGTGGCTCTGTCAGTTGAACGTCTGACTTCGGCTCAGGTCATGATCCCAGTTTGTGAGTTCCAGCCCCACATCAGGCTCTGTGCTGGCAGGTCAGGGCTTGGAGCCTGCTTCGGATTCTGCATCTCTCTCTAACCCTTCCCTGCTGTCTCTCTCTCTCTCAGAAATAAATAATAAACATTTTTAAAAGTTTTTTTTGAAATTTTTAACGTTTATTTATTTTTGAGACAGACAGAGCATGAGTGGGGGAGGTACAGAGAGAGGGAGACACAGAATCCAAAGCAGGCCGCAGGCTCTGAGCTGTCAGCACAGAGCCCGCCGCGGGGCTCGAACTCACAGACCGCGAGATCGTGACCTGAGCCGAAGATGGATGCCCAACCGACTGAGCCACCCAGGTGCCCCAACATTAAAAAAGTTTTAAAATAAATAAGTAAATAAAATAAAATCAGGGGAAATAACGAAAGTTATAAAATCATGGCCTAAAGCTATAGCTATGCATGCACACTAGAATCCACTTGGTAGCTACTATGGTCTGTGAATTTTATCAGCATAGTATCCATACGACAAAATACAGATACTGACACCTCACCCACATCTCTCAAATAAGAGCATCTGAGGTCTGATGTCAGGCATGAATATATTTTTCGGTTACTACACCTGATTCTTTCCCCATACCCCTGATGTAGGACCCTACCCTGAAAGAGGCTTGTTTTCATCTGTCATCTAGTTATTTTGGGATCACATCTCTGTTTCAAAAACAAGCTAGGATAACTATTTTCTCAAAGATAAAGTGTTCATGTGATGCCCAAACCTCATTTGTTTTCACCGAGGTGGCTTCATTGATTACTGATGAGTTATCTTGTATGTACACGCAGACCTCATTATCTTAGCCTGAAGCACACGATGGCACAGCACATCTGCACCCTTTCTCTGTTAGAACAATGTCCCCGGAACAACGGGAAAGAACTTCCCTAGATGAGAAAAAAGTACAGAAGGATCATAAGTCAATGGTCATATTCAGGGGAATGTCCCAGTCCCATCATTTATTTACCTTAGAGTCTTTTAGAGTGTAAGAACACCTGTTAATTCATTCCTCAATCCTGCTTTCTTTACTGGATCCATTTGAAGGTTCCAGCTTCATATGAGAAATGAGGCATTTCGAGACCATGCTCTGCACACGGCTGGGACAGTGCGTCATAACAGAAGGATACGGAGAAGAGTACGTTTACTACATACATACAGATACGTGTGCTTTATATGTATTGTCCCATTAAAATCCTTGCAACTGTTCTATATCATTAGCACCATTATGCTGGTGTTAACATGATAAGTTTGTGTGTCAGAGAAATTACATAATATGCTTAGGTCACATAGTTATTGGGTGGCCAGAATCACGGTTTTATTGCCTCCAAAGACCATAGTCTTCTGGATATCTTATACCTCTGCCGATCAAGTCCAAAGTCTGGACAGAAGGTTAAATCAAGCGCTGAAACAGATGTGAAGATCTGGGGACAATTTTTCAAGATCTCTACCAAAATTTGATTTGTTTCACAATATCTGTAAGACTTAAGACGTCTGTGTCTGGAGCACAAGTGATTTCAAAATGGGTTTCATTAAATACTCACACTGGGGAACACAGGGTCACGGCACAGAAAACTCTATCGAGATTGTGCCTCAGTGCATCCCTCCAGCTGAAAAGGTTACTGAGTTCCCAACTGCCAGAAGGAATGGCAGATCCCTGCAACATGGCAGGGTCAATAGGTGACAGGCATAACCGCGAAGAGGGAATTAGAACAAAGCACGTAATTTCAGATGTGCACATTTACCTAATACCGGTAATCCTTTTAAATGAACAGTCATTTGTCGTATTTATTGTTAAGAAGTAAGTGACCATTTTGACGAATACATTGATCATCGCCTTTTTGAAATCCTGCAGCAAGTGCACTTATAATGCAAATATAGGTTTGTAGTATTTGTCTTGAGGAATAGGAATTAGCACAAGAAAGATAAGGAGTCTAAAGACAGGTACATTTCATCGGAGTCTCGGTGCGCCCATTTAGTTGCTGTGTCCTTCAAAAAAATTTCTTGATCTCTCTGAGCTTGAGGTGTTTTGTTTTTTCATTTGAAAAATGGTTGAAGCTAACAAAAATAATATTTATATACTATGCATTTTATGCCAGGAGCTCTTTTAGGAGCTTTGCATGGATTAATTTGTATAATTTCATAATACCCTTATAAAGCAGATCTCATTATTATTCTTTGTTTTAAGGTTATTTATTTATTTGGGGGGGGGTGGGTAGAGGCAGAGAGAGAGAGAGAGAGAGAGAGAGAGAATCCCAAGCAGGCTCCACACTGTCAGCACAGAGCTCAACATGGGGCTCCATCCCACAAACCATGAGATCAGGACCTGAGCCAAAATCAAGAATTGGACACTTAACTGGCTGAGCCCCCCAGGTGCCCCTCATTATTATTCTTTTAAGTAACAGAGCCAGGGTTGAAATATAAGCAGTGCCCTCCAAAGCCCATCTCCTAAATACTCTAATTCACCGACAACCTAAATGCCTATACTATTTAGTTTGTGTAATTATTATTAAGATAATATGTTTTAAATGCCTAACAATGGTCAATAAAGACGAGTTCTTTAGTAAAATAATCTCACGGTTGCCTTCCTTGCCCTACCTTCACCTTGCCTGACACTCAAAGAGGAGTAGTGTTGCTGTGGATTGATTAATTTCAAGGATAATCATTGGCTTTCGTTTTCTAAAAGTAGAACCATAGCGAGGATGCATAAACAAGTCAATTTTAGGATAAAATCACATTTTTTCTCGCTGGTTGGTATATTCTGTGTAGCCTCTTTTCTATCATTAAACAAGTTGAATGAAGAAAACTTCTTTGTGTCTGCACATCACTATGGTATGCTATGCCTCATGACACATCAAACAACTAAAAACAAAACCAAAATAATCTGCAGACTTCAAGTTCAAAATGGCATCTCTGTAGTAAGGTCTGGTAAGGCTTCTGATTCTTCACATTAATGGCCAGAAAGTTACAAGCAGATGAAAAATCGCAGGAACAGCACCAAAAGCTAATAATCCTCATAGGAAGCATTAAAAAGCAGATTTAATGCTGTACAGAAAATGAACCTATGGTGTGGAGCCAAAATTTCAAAACTGTCAAACAAAACTGACTGATCAAAAGGTAAAGAAAGAAAGAAAGAAAGGAAGGAAGGACGGAAATGGTAGAGAGGACATACTCCATGGTCCAAAGATCAATGCCTCTGAAAGATGTGCAGTCAAATCTAAATATTTGTAGTAATTATTTTCTATAAAATTTTCCAACACTGAACTAGTGAATCTGAACTATAGGGTCACGTTCCTGCAAGCCTCTGGTGGTATTTCATCAACTAATCAATACACAACTTTTTAAACGTGTATCTCTGTTTAAATACACTTTATCTCATATATATATATATATATGTATATATATATATATATATATACACACACACACACACACATATATACACATATATATATTTATAAGTATACATAAATATATAATAGATGTTATATTAAATATATAAAATGTATATTTATATATACAACTATTATATATATATGTATATATGTAATTATTTAATGTTTAATTAACATTGAACTCAAAGCCAAAGCACTGTAATTCATGTGTGAAGGAAGCTTATCTAACACACGTGTTTCCTCTATAGGGCACATCATAGCCTTCTTGCACTTGGGAACACTAGACGGTACTGAAGCATTACACTTGGAAGCCATTCGAAGCAGAGAAACTACCAACAAAAAGAGCAAAAATGTGAAAAAACATGGCACTATATACAGCATATATATATTTATGTGTGTGTGTGTGTGTGTGTGTGTGTACAGTATAATCCAACGTATATATCAGTATAATCAAATACACTTATGCATATAAACATTGTTTTATACAGTGGATAGATACCACAAAGACATACATCAAAATAACAGTGATTGTTTCTAAAATTGGGGTGACAAATGACTTTTATTTCCTTCTTAGGCTTTACTATGTGGTCCAAGTGTTCTGAAGTAAATGTGTTTTCCTTTTTAAATCAAGATGAATTATATTTTAAAAGGGAGTCAGCCATAAATATAAATAGTGCAGAGTTTTAAGAAAAAATTGAACTGAGAAGACACTGCTCAAACTTCAGCCTCCTGCGTGAGATTGTCAGTTTTGTTTTTACTTCTTCCCTCAACCTCCCTGCGGGTTCTTAAGAATAGTATGAAGCCCAGCTCTCCCAAGGCAAAGGTCAAAAGTCAAGTACTGAGCCATGCTCAGATTGTTAAGGTTTGCCTAGGTTCACAGAAAACAGTCCTACTAGAGTTACTCATGTGTTCAAACATGTGTTGTTTTGGGTTTTTTTTTTCTGCATTATGGCTTTATTTTAAAAAAAAAGATATAATTCAGGAAGAGCCAGATGGAAGGAATGCACAGGGCAAGGTATGTGGAAAGGGTGCAGAGCTTCTGTGCCTTCTCTGGGTGTGCCACTCTCCCCACAATTCCACACGCTTACCAACCCAGAAGCTCCTCTCCTACCATTCTTAACTGATTTTAAGACTCCAAAATAAGTTGTTCATTGTGATATTGTAATTGAGGTGGAATAAAGCCCAGCCTGCAGCATCTACAGACTTGTCAAATCCAAATTCAGTAGCTTATGCTCAAATCTGGGTGGAGCCAGGGACCGGAAGGTATATCCTTGGGGATAAGCCCGGAGAAGCTGCATTAAGGAAAAGAGAAGGGTATGTAAAGACATTCTTGGTAGGAAGCCCAGATTCACACTCATGAAATTTAAACACACACACACACACACACACACACACAGAGGCACATTGTCATATGTAGCTTATCAAGAAAATGGATGCTTTCAGAAATGGATCATTAACACTTTTAAGAGAGCCACTTAGAAAATGAAAACATTGAACTTGAATTCTGATCTGTAACCATAAGCAACAAGGACCTAGATGGGCACATGTGTGTGTGTGCGTGTGTGTGTGTGTGTGTGCGTTAAATCTTATTTTCCTATAGTGGAGCAATGCAGACTCTGAAAGTGTGGCTGGGCACTTGTCCCCAGGAAGTCACAAAGAGGAAAGAGGTGAAAAGCAGCTCTGTTTCTGCTGGAAGAGCAAAGAAGGAAGGGGCTAATAGCCAGGGAAATAGGCCAGATTGTGGATATTAAACCCAAAAAAAGCACAAACACATGTTGGCCTGAAAATAGTACTGGCTGGACAAATGGAGGACTGGAAGAGCCTGTTGAGAAAGAAAGTGCTGAGAGCATTTTAATTCTCTTCAACCATTTGATTTTTGCCATGATTGTAAAACCCACAACAAAGGAAGAAAGGCTTACTCATTGCGGAGAGAGCCTGTGCAAAGGTCACCCCCGATGAAAGTCATGCTACTGAACAGACAGTGGCCTTAATCTGTGATCCTTCCATAGGCCTAATGAGGAACCCCTGTCACCTAATTCTATAGTTCAAGATTTGCATAAAGACCCCTTGGGTTGTTCAGTTGGGAACATAAACAGATTCCCCTGTCTACTGTCCTGTGGGCAATTCCTCTACCTATCCCTAATCCAGTGACATAAAACCCAAACCATCTTTTGGTTCTGGCTCAGGAGGTCAAAGGGTCTGGTCCAAGGAACTTGTGATTGACTCCATTCTTAACAGTTCTCTGCGCCCATTTTATTCAGCATGGTGCTCTCATTCTTTCCTCTATCTACTCGACTGCAGGCGAATAACTTGTGACACAGAAACCTTGAAAAGGCATAGGCACAGCTGGGAAAGGGGACGGACAAGTCCATAGAGGAACGCTCTTGATCTGATGGTTCCTGACAAGTGTTTATTAATAATGTAGGAAAGAAAGACATGAACATTTTATATCACCTTTATATTAAAATGTGAAGTGTTGGTCAAAAAAAACCCAGGTTTTAATTCAAAGTCGATGAAAATTTATCTCTAAGGCAACAAGGAGAGATTAATAAAATGCAAAACCCCTTGATCACTCTTAGCTTTTAGCTTATTTTTTTCATTCAGGCATTGTTAAAGCAACTTTCCCATCAAATCAAATTTTCACATGGGGAGAAAATAGGGAAATACTATATTTAGAAATACTAATAGGGAAATACTCTTATTTAGAGGGAAAAAATTCATTTGAAGTAATCATATAGCATTATAAAGATAAATGATGCATGTATCAGCAAGAGATAAGTATATCACAGGGGACAAAGTAGCAGAAGCCATTTGCCTGGGATTGCGAGCATCAGTCCTGTCTATGTGACCCAGAGTGTGGGCTTCCATTTGAATGCATGTCATATCCATTTTGGAATCAGGCATGGTGATTTCATTTCTTCCTCGATTCACTCTTCTATTAGCCATGCTAGTAAGTTGCAGTTTAGCTTCCAAGACTGTTTCTTTATGTCACATTTGCAGGCATTATGTTCTCACAAAAGATTTTGGATTAGACAGTTTATGTTTAAATCCAAAAAAAAAAAAAAAGGATCATTGCATTTTTCATAGACAATACACACACGGAAGGGGGCTTGTGTTCTCTCTACTTCCCACGGTTAATTGTTTTCCAAAGGCATACCTGCTATACTGCCCCAGATTTTTAGGAATCATCATATATGAAGCAGTTTTCAGAATACCGATTTTTCCAACCAACTTTGGGGAAAATATATATCTTCAAACTCTCGCCTTACCTATACGCATATGGGTATTCAGCTAGTTATCACTGTCATGATTAATTCATGACATCTCTCCCTGGTTACACTTGCTTTTTCCCAACCAGGATTATCATGACTGCGCTCCAGAAGGGCACTATGACAAAAGCATGCGCACGTGGCTGTGTACGTTGGAGAGGACAATGATAAATCTCTTCATGAGTTTACACGGCTCATTCGTGGATAATCATGATTCACGGGCTAACATACGCCTCCCAAATTACCATTTTTAAATATGTAGGGAAATAAGAATTGGAGAGGGAGTACTGGAAAAGAAGAAAGACTATATCCTTACTCTTTCTTATACTATAATCATATCTTCTTTAAAAAAAATTTTTATCCCTGTGGATTTCTAAACAACAGCCTATAATAGTTCTAATGGTAAATCCAAACTCTTAGAAATTAGTCTCAATCCCCACTAAGTACCAGCACTTTTTTTAAATGTTTATTTATTTATTTTGAGAGAGAGAGAAAGAGAGAGACCACTTGCAAGCAGACAAGGGGCAGAAAGACAGGGAGAGAGAGAGAGAATCCCAAGCAGTGTCTCCCTGTCAGTGCAGATCCTGATGTGGGGCTTGATCCCACGAACCATGAGATCATGACATGAGCTGAAACCAAGAGCTGGACCCTTAACTGACTGAGCCACCCAGGCACACCTGAGTCCCACCACTTTTTAATCTGTTTTGAAAATATAACTATAACTACAGTAGGAGAAGACCAGTTTTTAGACATCATTCACAGTCTGATCTTCCCAATTAAATTACTTTTTCATATTATCTTCCAGGTTTGCACCAATTTATGCCATATATATACATATACACACACACACACACACACACACACACACACATATATATATATATACACATATACCAACATGCACACACACACACACAAGTTAAATAGTAAATGAAATTATATACCTATATAATGTATATGCAAATATTATGTGTATATTATATATTTTTATATTGTATACAAATACGTGTATAGACATATATAATTGATATTTCTTGATTACTGGAAACATAAACATTACCCATGCATTCATTTAATATTCATCTACCAATTATTTCTCTCACTACTGTGAGAGGCCACTTATTTGGCTCTCTTATTTGGCCACTGTGAGTGGCCACTCAATGGCCACTTATTTTGGCTTCAAATTACCCATTATGCAATCCCACACTTCCATGGCTTTCAAGACTATCTATACTCTGGTGAATCTAAAGACGATCTATTTTTTTAAGGTTATTTATCTGTTTTGAGAGAGAAAGAGTGAGAGAGCACGGTAAGGGCGGAGAGAGAGAGAATCCCAAGCAGGCTCTTCACTGGCAGAGCAGAGCCCAATCTAAGCCTCAATTTCTTCTCTGAGGCAAAAAAAAACCAAACCCTGATAATATCTGTCCTTCTGCTTCACTGGAATATTTGGCACCCTTTAGAGATTCAGTGTGGAAATGTACTGTGAAGAGATAAACCCCTTGAAATGTAAGGTGCTGTGGCCATCACCTTTCTGTCTCTTTCACCACACTTCTCCAGGTGACATGTTGCCTCTCTGGGTGACACGTTTTTGTCATGTCCTTACTTTCCATCAAACCATGTCTCTTCCTTAAAGACTCAGGTAACAATCCAAATTCGACCGGAAAGGCTTTTAAAATGCATTCTATTCTACACTGTGTAGAACTTCTGAGCATATGTTTTGGAGAAGGGGCTTGATGAAAAAGGCTAAATTCTCATCTCAAAGTGAAAAACCAAGATACAATGCCCGACCCACACAAAAATAACAAAATTAAGAATTAACATGATAAACACATTATCGACACATATATGTTAATATCAAGAGACAAAGCTAAAATAATTTAAAGCAGTTGCCTGTGAGGAATGGGAGATGGAAAAACACAGGGCAGAGGAAGCTGTTGTTTTTTAATAATCTTTGTTGATAATCTATAGGACATATGTCTATCTAATTTTTACAACGATACCAACTTTTAAAAAACGTTGAAATAGGAAAAATTTTTTATAAAATGCCTTGCATAGTGCTTGTTACACACTTCATGATTAATCAGAATTTTATCATCCCTTTTATATAAGAGAGCTGCTTTAAAAACAAAAACAAACAAACAACAGCAACAAAAACAGGATACTGTGCCTGACTTCTAATTGCTCTCATTGTTTTGTGATAAATCTGACCTTGATCATGACCTGGGTTCCCAATAACCTCACGTCATCTACTAATCCTAACATACTGACTCAGAAAGAAGCACCTGCCCACAACTTGTTTTAGTGACGATGCTCTGGAATCCCATAATTCCATGGCTTTCAGGACTATCTATACTCTGATGAATTTAAAGAGTATGTACTTTTTAAGGTTATTTATTTATTTTGAGAGAGGGAGAGGGAGAGAGCATGGGAGGAGAAGAGAGAGAGAGAATCTCAAGCAGGCTCTGCACTGTCAGAGCAGAGCCCAATGCGGGGCTTGAACTCACAAAGTGAGATGAGGACTTGGGCCAAAACCAAGAGTCAGCTGCGCAGCCGACAGAGCCACCCAGGTGCACCAAGACTATCTGTATTTTGAAGAATAGCTATACTGTAATTTATAACTTCAACCTTGAATTCTGCTGAAAGCTCCAAAGGTGTATAACATGCACTCCACTTGGAAGACTTGGAAGCTCAAACTCAATGTGGTCAAAGCCAAGCTGTAGCTCTTTGCTCAAACCTGCCCCCTTCGATGTAACTGAGTTTCAAAAATGGCTTCACCATAAACTCAGCTAGGGTTCAAGCTGGAAACCTGCGATTCGGTCTTGACTACTCGCCCTCCCTCACTCGTCACATTTCATGCAGAACCAAGTCATGCTCTCCTAACTTTTTTTTTTTTTTAATTTTTTTTTTCAACGTTTTTTATTTATTTTTGGGACAGAGAGAGACACAGCATGAACGGGGGAGGGGCAGAGAGAGAGGGAGACACAGAATCGGAAACAGGCTCCAGGCTCCGGGCCATCAGCCCAGAGCCTGACGCGGGGCTCGAACTCACGGACCGCGAGATCGTGACCTGGCTGAAGTCGGACGCTTAACCGACTGCGCCACCCAGGCGCCCCTCTCCTAACTTTTAAAGTACATCTCGATGCACTGCTCTCCGTCACCTCTATTACCAAATTATTCCACCTCAACCACAAGAGCTTTCTAACTAGTCTCCTTGTTTGTGTGGTTTTGTCTTCTTCAGTGGATTTTCACTCAGCAGGCAAAGTGACTTTCCTAAACAGAATCTGATCAGGTTTTTCCCTTAATTAAACCCCTCTGTGGGTTCCTAATGTACTTAGGTCCACAAGGGCTGTAATATCTCAGAACTGACTATTGTTCATCTCGTATCTTTCTCCTTCCTATTCACTACATCCTGCCAGACTGGCCTCCTTTCTACTTGTCTTGCACCAAAGTCTTTCCCCGCTTGAAGGATTTTGCAAATGAGACTACCATTGACTGGTACCACTTCGCCGCTAGACAACGTTCACTTTCACTTTGGGTTCTGGTTCAAATGTCCTTCCTAAAAGAGTTTTTCCCTGATGCACTAATATAAATTAACATTTCTCACAGTTTTTTTTAATGTTTATTTATTCTTGAGAGAGAGAGACAGAGACAGAGTGTGAGTGGGGGAGGGGCAGAGAGAGAGAGAGAGAGAGGGAGGGAGACACAGAATCCGAAGCAGGATCCCAGCTCTGAGCTGTCAGCACAGGGCTCGAACTCACAAACTGTGAGATCATGACCTGGGCCAAAGTCGGAAGCTTAACCGACTGAGACACCCAGGTACCTCTATCACAGTTTTTACCTTTGTGCTTATTTATGTGAATACTTATTGATTGATCCTCTTCTATGTTCTGGCAAGTCAAGGACCATATCTATTTTGCTATTCACTTTACCCCAGGGCTGGCACATCATAGGTGCACAAGCACTATTTTAAAGTATCCTCTATGAATGGTTAATCCATTCAACAATGATTAAATAGAGGGCAAGAAACTAGCCAATGAACAATCTGTAGGGTTCTTGCAGGAAAAGCCCTTACCCAAACTTTGAAACTCCACAGGTCAAAGGCACAGGAGGCTTCTTGATGGCTTCTATGAACTCAGCTCAGGAGCACCAGACCCTCTTCTTCCCTTGGCCCCATTCTCAAATAATATGAACGTTTTCTTATTAAAAAGGAAAAGAGCATCTAAGGTATTTTATTATGAGTATTTGTTCAGTGAAAAGAAGTTTACACAGCTTGTGGAGAATTATTCAGCAGGAAATTAAACCTCCGTAATTCTGAATTTTCACTTTGCTTTCAATTGGCAGCGCTTCCTGGCAAACGACTTTCTCCCCTCTAGAACATTCGTAATACCACATCCGCCACCAAAATGTGCTTTCTGAGCCAAATCACAAAACAGGTTAGACAGGATGACTTTCTGGAGGTCTGAGATACTAGGTGTAGATAAGCTGTGAGCATCCATGAGGGCCTTCGAATATGGCCGGCAAATAACACCCAAGTTCTGCACAGTAAGTTGAAGTCTACCAAATACTCACATAAGATAATGGATCAACAAAGAAAGCTCCACTGTATCATCTTCGCGAACATGTTTTCTGATCTGAGTTCCCCGATAATGTTATGAGACTGGTCTTGTGCCTCCGTTTCACTGGTGAGGCAACTAACCCGCTTGAGAAGTTTTAATGACTTGCCTAAGGTGCCCCAAATGCAGGACTCAAAATTAGAGTTTTGACATTTTTTCCCCACAGATCTTCTCGATAGGAATCTGGTCATTTGGCTGCTTCATTTAATGAGGAGAATAGACTTCACCTAAAAACAAATAGCTATGGTAGACGATGGGTTTATATACTAAACAAACAAAACAACTGACACACGTGTTAAAGAGAGCCAAATTTATTTTTTTTTTACTTTGTTCCCCTTAACAAAGAAAAGGAAATGCCTTTTCTGTGGTTGTTGTTTGTTTTGTTTTGTGTTTTTAAGCTAGACTGGACTGGAGCCTGTAGAAAGTGTACATGAAATAATTGGAACATTATTTATTTCATTATATGTAAGACACCATAGATTATTTCAGTCACCATTACTTTCATATATTTAAAAAGAAAGGAAATACGGGGCCAATTAAATCAGAATAAACCAAGAGTAAGATAAATCCCAACTGTTTTTAAACGTTCTAAGCACGCAGTTAGAATCTAGGAAGTATCTGAGACATTTGATATTAGTATGATAGGGAAAATATTGTCCCTCAGCTATCTCTTTAGGAATTCATGTCCCCTTTCTGTTCCTTCCATGGAAATCTTAATTTAAGCCCTCATCATCTTTGGCCTGGGCTATGACTGTGCTAAATCTATCGTTGTCTCCATCTCACTTCTCCTCCCTCCAACCCACCTTCAGTATTGCTGTCAGGGTGATCTTTCCAAAACACAGTTCTGGTGATGGCTTCCACAAATTAAGATGCTTATGGATCTCCTAGATGCAGGATTAAATCCAAACTCCTTAAGTTGGCATCCGAAGCACTTTCTGGCCAGCGCCCAAACTACTTTAGGAGTTTCATTTGTCTCCACAGCTCAGTGTGCACTCGACACACATACTCAGTTTCTCACCATTCTCCAAGCACATATCTATCACAGCGTGCACACAGAGGCAAGTATTCTGTTTTCTCTCTCACTAAATCCATTATTCTCCTCTTTGTTGGTAAACTCCTATACTTACATAAAGGCTCAGACCAAGCGAAACATCCATAAAACATTCTCCGTCCACGTCCAGGCAGCCTGGGGGAGCTATGTGGAAGAATGGGTCAATATTTAGCCCAAATCGTTCCTTTAGAGATGAGTAAAGAGACGCAAACAAGTGAAGTATTTTGTAATGCAAGGTAATGACCGTGTTAGGACAAAAATTCATAGTTTCTCACTCCCGGTTCACTTTTTCTTGCACTTACATGGGCATAAATAGAAGATACAAGTGAAGGTAAAATCTAGGACCATCCTTGGTCCACGGACCTCCATGGTTCTCCTCCAGCTGGTGAACTTCTATCTGGAACCACCTAGAGGCAAAATGATGTTCTGAGAAATCAGTCACAAGGGATCCAAATCTCTGTGCCCTCCCTTGGGTTGCCCCACTCCTCAGAACAATTATCTCACAAAACAGTGTGAGGATTAAGTGACATTGTGTCTATTTCAAATGCCTATCACAAGGTCTAGCATAATTAAGGTTCAATAAATGTTAGCATTTTTACTCATTCCTTGCTAGATGAGGCCTCAGTAGGGTTGCTGTGAGGTTAAATCCTTGTTAAACCACCAATGTAGTTAAGGAACATTTCATTTAATACATCTGAATAAATATATAGCTTAGGCAAAAACTCCCCAGTGATGGCAATGCTGTTCTGTTTACTTAATACACACATGTGCTCACTTACAGAATGGGGTGGGTGGCATTCACACCACATATGGTAGCTTTGGGTTATTGATCCCTCAGCTGAAAAATGGATCAACTGGGGGGCCAACAGAAGGAAGCAAACAAATCTACAACTACAAATGCAACACACACACACACACACACACACACACACACACACACACACACTCAGAAATAGGGAGAGAGATCAAAGGCAGATTATAGCTACCCAGGAGAGACACCAAGAAGATTCGCATTGGGGCAGCAAGATCAAGGCACCCAGAAGACCTTTTCAGGACTTCCAGCCATATCTGGAGAGAAATCAAAGGCTGAATCCTTGGCTATTGCATTTCAAAATAAATAAAGACTCTTCTACTTCCTTCACAAAAGATCAGCCAAGCTAAATTTATGCTCTAGAATATTACTCTGGGAGCTGTCCCTGGAAGAAATCATTTTAACCCTAATGGTGCTCTTTGTTTTGAATCCAAGTCTTCTGCCTTTGCCCACACAACCATTAGCAGATGAATTAGAAAAGCATGCAATCAAAAAATATTTATTGCAGCAAAATGATGCAAAGTGCTGTATTAGGGGAAGTGCCAGTCCCCAGAAATTACTGAAACATCACCAAGTGGTTTAAACTGCCTTTATTAATAGTTCCTTCTTTAGGGTTAAGCATTGCCTTCTTCCTGCTGAAGGTCCTCCTTGACGTGTCAAAATCAATGGTGTGATTGATAAAACATTAGATTGGCAACATCTTTTCAATGGAGAAGAGCTATCGACATCTGAAAGCATAAAATTGGGGAGAAATCACAAAATATATTAAAAGAGAAGAAGAAAGAAAGGTAGAAAGAGAACCAAGAAACAAAACTTCCTTCTGTATAGCTATAGTTTGTGTGATAAAGAGCCCAGTTCAAAATAGATTTTATCTAGATCTAATTCCTACCCATTCATAGTGGCTTTCTGGGGCTTTGTGCTAAGGACTGTGAGCCCATTTCTGGACATGGGAGGAGAGTTGAGGGGTGTAACACATAATGTGTAGTTTCTAACTTTGTTGTGGGTGAAGAACACAGCATTTGGAGCCAGGGTATCTAAATTTGAATCCAGGCTCTGCCACTTAAAAGCTGTGTAATCCTATGCACATCGCTCCACCTCTATGACACTCAGTTTTCTTATCTACAAAACAAAAGACAAGAGTATTATAATTTGTCGGGGTACCGTTGCAAAATATTTAGCCTCTGGCTAAATGAAGAAGTAATAACTTATCATCAGGAGTTAAGTGGCTTACAAAACCACAGGAAAGCCGGAAGACTCAGCTCTAGGCTGACTTCCTGGCACACCTCCCAGGCCCCAGCATCATGTCGTCTCTGCCATAATAGCGGGACAGCAGTCACTACCCAAGCAAGAAGGTGCCACATCGGGAAGCCACCAACTGAAAAAGTACCACGTCTGTGCCACACCCCTACTCGGCAAAATCAATGTATATTGCCTGCTTTTTCCCCTGCTTAACTCCGTTCTGAATCAAAATTCCCCCAGGGGTACCTCTATTGCTAGAACCCAGATCACATGCAGGTCTCAAGTAGCAAGGGAGCGGAAGACCCTGAGGTTTGGACTTCTGGCATGTCCACCTTAGAGGGGCACTGTTGACAATGCTGTCTGGGCGGGTCGACCAGATACCCCTTCAGGACTGGCACCACGTGACTCCAGCCGCTGAGTTGTACAGAGCTGAGATTATTGGTGGCTGATTTCGGTGCCAGAGATCCTCATGGAATTGACGGAGTCCTTCATTGTGACTGCGTTACAGTTCAACTCCTTCCTCAGCCCAATCCTATACCCTCATTCCCCACAGTTATCCATTTAATGGTCACTATCCAATATAAGCTTCCCACAGCCAAGTGTTCACCTAAGAATATGACTTCCCTAAGGAACCTGACTTAAACAGACATGTTAACAGTAGTACGTAGAAGAGAGGTTGAGAAAGCCAACCCTCGATATTCACCACAACTTCTATGAGTATGAAACACTCATGTGAAAATACGAAAAAAAAAAAAATCCCTAGGATCTCAGTGTCTGACCCAAGGTGAGTCAGTAGATATTAACCTAATAATAGCAAGATATAGCTAATATTTATTGAATAGTAACACAGTAAGAATAGAAACACAGTAAGTAGTTTCTAGATACTATTTTAAGTTATTTATATAAATTCACTTAATCCCCAAAATAAGCGTATGAAGTACGTACAGTCATTATCCGTTTTACAAATGAGATGAGTAAAATGCAAAGAGATTCATTCCAATGTTAAATAGCTGTGAGTGTTTAGGATTTTAAACCATATGGTCTAAGCCTAGAGTTTATAGTCTTAACCACTTTTTTGCTTCAATATTAAATTTGTAGCCAATAAAATCGCACACATACACACAAGAGTGCACACACACAAAGTAAAGGGAGATAATATTACAGAAGAGGAAAAGGCAATGCAGTGAAGGAAGAAGAGATTGGAATGTTGCCGCCACAAGGCAAGGAATGATGGCAGCCACCAGAAACTAGAAGCAAAGAGAGGATTGTCCCCTGGAGCTTTCGGAAGGAAACAGTCTTGCCGGGACCTATATTTTAGCCTCAAAAGATTCACTTCAGATTCCAGAGAATAAATATATTTGTTTTAAGCCAGTAAATCTGTGCGAATTTGTTTCGATAGGAAGAACAAATTTACTGCCAGAGAAAAGTGGAGTATTTGCAGTGTTAGGTGGAACGATCTCTTGGAGAATTGGTAGTCAGATCTGCCCGGCCCTTGCAGGTCAATGAGAAGCACTGAATGGATGCTGAAAATACTATTTTTGACCTTGGACTTCCCACCCATCTACGTGGGACAGCTGCTAGGTGAGGAATGACATTCGGACGTAATGAATGTGTGCTTTCTCATCAGGATTAATAGATAAAGTTTCTCTCCTCAAAATTTAATATCTTGGAGTTATAAATTGCAAATGGTCTAGGTCAACTAGTAAATAAAACATAACGAGATTCACACTTAAATCTTAGAGTAGCTTTTTCTGTGTTCCACCTGACAAGTGGCTTTACACATAATCAAAACAAGAACCCACAAGCGTTGAGACTCACACAGACTCAAACATGAGACAAGAAAGACCAGCTCCCACCTGCTAATCATCCATCAGAGGGTGGGGGGAACGGAAGGAGGCCCCTCCCCATCCAAACACCATTAGAACCTTTCTTTGAAAACAGGAAATGTCTTCCAAATTTAGAGAGCCTCACTCCATGTCAACATTCTTCGCCCCGGAGCCAGCCTCCTTAAATCCCTTTTGGAACAAAGTGGGTATATAGAAATACATACAATCAGTAGCTCCCCTTATCTTTCCTGTCTGGTTGTAAACAAGCTTGTCAACAGCTATGGTGTGAGCTATGGAATGAGAGAAGTTGCCAATTTCTGAGTAATCTTAAATCACCATCTCCAGGAAAACTGTAAACAAAGAGGACCTACAAACAAGGTGATCTTGACCACTGTTTCTCAAACTACCTGTGACTAAAGAACAATTTTTTTGTTAAGGTAAATTAGTATATGACATTCTATTAGTTTCAGGCATACAACATAATAATTAAATATTTGTAAACACCGTAAGGTGATTGCCACAAGTCTAGTTACCACCCATCACCATAAAATTCACCCATTCCTCCCATCCTCCAGCCCTCTTTCTCTCTGATGACGACAAATCTGTTCTCTGTATCCACGAGTGTTGACTTTTTTTGTTTGTTGATTTGCTTTGTTTTTTAGATGCCACATATAAGTGAAATCATACAGTATGGTTTTCTCTGACTTACTTTACTTAGCATAATACCCTCAAGGTCTGTTCATGTTGTTGCACATTGCAAGATTTCCTTCCTCTCTATAGCCAAGTAGTATTTAATTGTATATATATCAATCACATCTTCTTTATCCATCCATCCCTTGATGGACACTTGTTTCCAGATTTTGGCCATTGTAATAATGCTGCAATAAACACAGGGGTGCATAAATATTTTCAAATTATGATTTTTGTTTTCTCTGGACAAATACCCAGAAGTGGAATAGCTGGATGATATGGTAGTTCTACTTTTGATTTTCTGAGGAACTTCCATAGTGTTTTCCATAACCAGCTGCACCAATTTTCATTCTCACCAACAGTGTACAAAGGTTTCCTTTCCTCCACATCCTCCCCCAAACTTGTTATTTCTTGTCTTTTTTGATAATAACCATTCTAACAGGTGTGAGGCGATAGCTCATTGCAGTTTTAATTTCTCTTTCCCTGATAATTAGTGATGCTGAACATCTTTCCATGTGCTTTTTGGCCATCTGTATGTTTCCTTTGGAAAAATGTCTATTCAGATCTTCTGCCCATTTTTAATTGGATTGTTTGTTTTTTGCTATCGAGTTGCTTGAGTTCTTTATATTTTGGGTATTAATCCTCTATCAGATATATCATTTGCAAATATTTTCTCCCATTTAGTAGGATGCCTTTTCATTTTATTGATGGTTCCCTTTGTTGCGCAGAAGTTTCTTAATTTAATGTAGTCCCACTCTTTTTTCTTTTTCTTTTTTCTTTTTTCTTTTTTTTTTTTTTTTTGTTTTTGTTTTTGTTGCCTTTGCTTTTGGAGTTAGATCCAAAAATTCAACACGAAGACTGATGTCAAGAAGCTTACTAATTATGTTTTCTTCTAGGAGTTTCATGGTGTCAGATCTTACATTCAAAGCTTTAATTCACTTGAGTTAATTTTTGTGTATGGTTTAAGATGGTGGTCTAATTCCATTTTTTTTTTTTTTGCACGTGGCTGTCTAATGTACCCAACACCATTCACTGAAGAGACTGTCTTTTACCCATTGTATATTCTTATTCTTTTGTCATAAATTAATTGACCATATATGTATGGGTTTATTTCTGGGCTCTCTCTTCTGTTCTATTGATCTATGTATCTGTCTTTTATGCCAACAGCATACTGTTTTGATCATGATAACTTTGTAGTACAGATTGAAATCAGGGAGCCTGATACTTCCAGCTTTTTTCTTTCTCAATATTGCTCTGACTATTCAGGGCCTTTTGTAGTTCCATATAAATTTTAAAATTATTTTTTCTAGTTCTATGAAAAATGCCATAGGAATTTTGAAGGAGATTGCCTTGAATCTGTAGATTGATTGCTTTGGATAGTATAGACATTTTAACGATATTTATTTCTTCCAAATCATGAACACAGAATATCTTTCCACTTATTTGTATCTTCTTCAGTTTCTTTCATGAATGTCTTATAGTTTTCTGTGTACAGGTCTTTCACTTCCTTGGTTAAATTTATTTCCATACATTTTTGATGTGATTCAAATGGGAGTATTTTCTTAATCTCTCTAATAGTTCTTTTTTCCACTAGTATAGAATTGCAACATTTTTTTCTGTAAATTGATATTGTATCTTGAAATTTTACTAAATTCATTTATTCGAACAGTTTTTTGTGGAGTCTTTAGGATATTTTCATATACAGTAGCATTTCATCTACAAGTAGCAACAATTTTATTTTTTCCTCTCTAATTTGGATGCCTTTTTCCCCCTTCCTACCTGCTACGGCTAACACTTCCAATACTATGTAGAATAAAAGTGACAAGTGTGGGCATCCTTGTCTTGTTTCTTATCTCAGAGGAAAAGCTGTCAGCTTTTTGCCATTGAGTATGATGTTAGCAGTGAGTTTGTCATATAAAGCCTGTATTTTTTTAAAGTTTATTTATTTATTTTGAAAGAGGGAGCACAAGTTGGGGAGGAGCAGAGAGATGGAGAGAGAAAGAATCCCAAGCAGCCTTTGCAGTGCAGAGCCTGATGTGGGGCTTGAATTCACGAACCATGAGATCATGGGCTGGGCCAAAGTCAGCCGCTTACCTGACTGAGCCACCCAGGCATCCAGACATAATAAGGCCTTTATTATGCTGAGGTACATTTCCTCTGTACTCGCTGTGTTGAGAATTTTTATCATAAAAGGATACTGAACTTTGTCTAATACTTTTTCTTCATCTGTGGAGATGATCATATAATTTTTATGTTTTGTTAAGATGGTGTATCACACTGATTTTGCAGATGTTGAACCATCCCTGCATCCCCGAAATAAATCCCACTTAGTGGGATGTGATCCTTTTAATGTACTGTTAAATTCGATTTTGCTACTATTTTGTGGAGAATGTCTGTATCTATGTTTATCAGAGATATTGACCTGTAATTGTGTGTGAACATGTGTGTGGTGTCCTTGCCTGGTTTTGGTATCAGGGTAATATTAGCCTCAAAAAATGGGTTTAGATATATTCCCTCCTCTTCAGTTTTTCGGAAGGAGTTTAGGAAGGATAGGTATTAAATCTTTGAATGTTTGGTCAAAGTTACCAGCGAAGTTCTCTGGCCCTGGACTTTTGTTTGTTGGGAAGGTTTTTGATTACTGATTCAATACCCTTACTAGTAATCAGTCTATTCACTTTTTCTATTTCTTCATGATTCAGTCATGGAAGATTATAAGTCTCTAGGAATTTATCCATTGCTTCCATGCTGTCTAATTTGTTGGAAAATAATTGGTCATAGTAGTCTCTTACAACCTCCTGCATTTCTGTGGTTATCAGTCGTAAGTTCTTCCAAATCATTTCTGATTTTATTTGAGTCCTCTCTCTTTCTTGGTAAGTCTGTCTAAGTACTTTTTTAATATCTCTTCAAAGAACAGCTCTTAGTTTTACTGATCTTTTCAATTGTTGGTTTCTTTTTTTAGTCTTCATTTCATTCATTTCTCCTCTGATCTTTATTATTTCTTTCCTTCTATTAACTTTGGGCTTCATTTATTCTTCCTTTTCTAGTTCCTTTAGATGTAAAGTTAGGTTGGTTATTTGAGATTTTTCTTGTCTCTTAAGGTGGACCTGTATCTCTATGAACCTCCTTCTCAGAACAGTTTTTGCTGCATCCCAAGATTTTAGACTGGTATACAGTAAAACTGTGGTGTGCGAGCAAAATTCGCATGGAAACATACTTGTAATCTGAAGCACTTGCATATCAAAGCGAATTTCAAGAACTCTTGACTCTGTTGTGATCATGTGAGATTTGGCACCATGTACTACTCATATTGCAAGACATCACTCAGTCATCAAGTTAAAATTTATTAGAAATGTCTGCTTGCTTTGTGGAACACTCACAGAATGACTTACTCGCAATCGAAGGTTCTACTGCATTTTCATTTTAATTTGTCTCAAGATAATATTTGATTTCCCCTTGATTTCTTCATTGACCTACTGGTTGGCAATAGCGTATTGTTTAATCTCCACATATTCGTGATTTTTCAATTTCCTTCTTTTAATGGAGTTCTAGTGTTTTTACCATTGTGGTTGGAGAAGATGCCTGATATTATTTCAATTGTTTTAAATTTATTGATAATTATTTTGTGGCCTAGTATATGATCTAACCTAGAGAATATTCCATATTCACTTGAGAAAAATGCGTATTCTGATGTTTTTGGATGGAATTTTCTGTATCTATCTATTAAGTCCATCAGGTCTAATGTGTTATTTGAGGCTGATGTTTCCTTATTAATTTTCTGCCTGGGTGATCTGTCCACTGGTGTAAGTGTTATATTAAATATCCCTACATTGTATTGCTGACAACTTCTCGACCTATGTTTGTTAATATTTGCATTACATATTAGGTACGCCTGTGTTAAGTGCACAAATATTTACAAATGTTATTTCTTTTTGTTGGATTCCTTTATCATTATGTAATGTTCTTCTCTGCCTTTAATCACAGTCTTTGTTTTAAAGTCTATTTTGTCTGATGTAAGTATAGGGACACGTGCTTTCTTTTTGTTTCCATTTGCATGGAATACAAATGGCAATACAAATTTCCATCTCATCACTTACAGTCTGTGTGCATCCTTAGATCTGAAGCGGGTCTCCTGTAGGCAACATACAGACGAGGCTTGTTTTTTTTTATCCATTCAGCCACTCTGTCTTTTCATTGGAGAGTTTAGTCCACTTACATTTAAAGTAATTATTGACAAGTATGCACTTATTGTCATTTGGTTCATTGTTTTCTGGCTGTTTTGCAGTTCCACTCTGTCCCTTTATTCTTGTGTATCTCTTTTCTGTTGTGGCTTGACATCTTTCTTTAGAGTTATATTCAGATGTCTTTCTAATTATCTTTTGTGGATCTCCTATAGATTTTGCTTTGTGATTACCATGAAGTTTACATATAATATCACATATTTTTTTAAGTTGATAGCAACTAAATTTGAATGCTACTTTAAAAACTCTACATTTTGCTACTCCTCACTGTATGTGTTTAATGTCATATATTACATCTTTTTATTTGCGTATTCCTCAACTAGTTATTCGGGTTATAGTTAATTTTACTGGTTTGTCCTTTAATCTCCATACTAGTCTTATGTTATTAATCCACTACCTTTACTATATATTCACCCGTGAAAGTGCAATTTTATTTAAAATTTCCAATTCATCTAGGTCCAATACCTTTGTAGAATACAGTCAAAATGAATCATTAGAAAAGTGAAAATTGAGGAAAAGACATACAAGATGCAAGCCAAATTTATTTTACTTATTAGATACAACAAGCATAAATGTACTCTTTCAGAATGCTATTAAAGTTTCTGAAAGCTTACTCTTAATATCTAGGCATCAGTCCTCAGAACACCCGTCTCTAGGTTGAAAATTGAAATAATGTAAACATTAGATTCAATATGTAAGATGCCATTCACTAGTATCAGTGATACTTCTAGGTAATTTTAGTCAAATATTTGTCTCATGTACTCCTTCTGCTAGCTCTGAGGAGTCTCTATAGTCTGATACACAGTAATTTTTAAATAATTAAAATATTCCCATATTCCCTAAATAAGGATGTTTACTATTTCTAGAATTTTATACTTACCTTGGCTTCATTTTAAAGTTCAGAACATCTTGAATTCCTTGGCATATGAGAATTACAGAAGACTAAAATAACGATGGCTGAAACAATTCAGAATTATAGGCGAGTGGACCTGAATTTCTCAAATACCTCCACACCAATAGAATTCCATTCTTCAATCGTTTCACAAAATATTGCACAAAGAAAATCTGCCTGAGATTCACCTGCATGCTTGCTTGAAGGCATGTTGCAGGGGAAACACCCCAGCACATCTGATTCAAAATCTTTGTTAGTGAAACCTAAGAATTCACATTTTAAATTAAGCAACTCATTTAATGGTTAGATATACAGGTCATTAAGATCTAATGCATTAGTTTAAAAACAAGTTTTAAAAAAAGCACTTGACACACAAAGTTAATCTCTTACCTCTAATAAAATGCAATTAAATTCTTTATTTCTACATCATTTTAGAACTTTTAACTACCTCATATTAATGTCAGTGTGTACTTAGATCAAATGAATTTACATCTCATCTTCTTTCAATTAAAATAACTTGAAGTATTTTGAAAATAAACCTCTTTTTCACTTTCTGGTAATCTTTATTACAGAAATTGTTTGGCAGGAAAATATGAAATACACATCAGGGGAAGAGATGTAATGACTGGCTTTAAGGAAAATGACACTTGTCCTAGAATAGCTGAAAGCCATTTGGGATTCATTTAGTCCTGGCTTATTGGGAAAACTAATCAAATGAATCTAGAAAGTGAGTCATCAACACTAAGCATCTACAGAGTGACTGGTTCTGAAAATTTAATTTGATGGGAACACAAGTCACAGTATAATTTTACCCTATCTTTCTGAAATCCCATGGTTTGAAAGGGCATGGCTTCATACGGAGGGTTTGGGTTTTTTTAACCTTTTCTTAACTTCAAAACAAAATGATTGCATAAGACTTGGATCTTTGGGATCACGGCCGCAGGATTTTCAGGGAATGAGCATGACCAGTAAGAGAATAAGGCATCCGATTTGAACGGCTGTTATGTATCAAATGTTTTTCTACATGATTCCATTTCATCTTCACAACTTTGCAAAGAGGATATTCGGATCCCCGTTTCATAAGCAAGGCAATGGCAGATGAGTGAAGATGAGAACCTGAAATCCCACAGCAAACACGTGACAGAGCCAGATTGAATCCAGCTTTACCTTATTCCCAAGCCAGCGCTGGGTCCATTACCCAGTGGGTCCTTCTCACCAAGATGAGTTTTACAAGCATGCCTTTGCCGCCGCAGCGCTCACTCATAGGTTCCAGAGTCTATTGTTTGCTACCTATGCTCTATCCAGAATTACACCACCCAGACACACCAAAAAAAGCTTAGATATAATCACAAGGGGTGAGGCACCAGAGAAATCAGCATAGTGATTTGTACCAGAGAGCGGTCATTTTTTACAGAGAACCCAATAGATACATCTGACATTCAACCACTTAGCCTGACTCTACAAAGACAGTTTCTGATTGTCCTCATTAATTCAAGAACCCTGGTGTAAATTATGGCTAAGTCAATAAGGTTGACTAGATTTTTCCAGTTGAATCCTCTGTTTCATGAAGCCAGATAAATTCTGAGATACAGGGGATTAATAGCACTATCCCAAAGCACAGAGCACTTATAGCCGGGCAACAAGGGATGACGTGATACATCTTATTTTGTTATTGAATAAATTCAGTGAAAGGCTGCAGGAGTGAGTTCCTTGGGTACTGAATGCATTAATAACATAGTTGTTAGAGATGTAAAACCTGAACCACCCTTAAACTTTACTCTCAAGAGTCTCGCGCTGGCTACCTTACGAAGATACACCTCTTTTCTTCGGCAGCCAGCAAGATAAATGGAATGGGCCAGCACAATTCATTTGCCTTTAGATAAGACTTGGCCAAAACAGTTCTCTAGGCCACAGGTAGTCCTAAACATTTGACTACCGAATATCCCTTTTCTTGTCCCCCCCCCCCCTGCCCCCGCCGACCAGAACACAAAAATCTACCGAGCTACACTTAATAAACCAATTTTAGTCACTTATGAATCAGATATGACAGCCAATCAGAGTGTCTGAGCAAAATTAAAGCAGACGTGGTTGGTACAGTTTCAACCTGAGTCTTTACTCTTTCCGTTGCTATGGATGCCCTTCACGTAGGGAAATAACATCTTTCTGTTGGAATCCTTGGAAAAGTGGTGTGGATCTCTTCCCTCAACTCCTCCACCACCATCTGTTACGTGCCTCAAAGATGCAGGGGGAACACAGTACCAGATGGTGAATCATTATGTTCCCTATCAGCTTTCCCTCTTCTTCTTGGCCAATAGAAAGCCTAGAAAAAAAGGCATTTTATGCTCAAATGCCATAGTTTTCCTCAATTATGCCATTGTTCCTCAATTTGTGTTGTTGTTATTATTTTTCAATGAGCTTTGGAAGCTTTTCCTTTTTAGACAAGTAATACATTGAGTGCCATGTGGATCCTGGCTTCGATCCTGGAATAGAATAAGAACATTAGTTGATAAACTGGTGAAATCCAAAAAGTGCCTGTAGTTTAGGTAGTGGTAATGTACTAATGTTAACATTTTGTTTTAACAGATGTACCATAGTTACATAACATGTTAACACCAAGAGGAACTACGTGAACCATACATGGGAATTCGACTATCTTCGTAATTTTTTTGTAAATCTAAAATCATCCCAACCTGAAAGGTTTTTTTTTCCAAAAGTGACGTATTTTTTCGAGAAATTACAGATAAGCATAAATGTGAAGGTATAACTGAAAGATGACTTGCCAAAATGTTGGCATTCCTAGATTTTTCTGTAAAGAGGTATCTTTGATTCATGCAGCATACATTATATTCACATTTTTTTTTACCTAATGTGTGTAGTAAGTATATTTGCACGTCAAATATTAACATAGAACATTTATCCTTTTGACATTCAGCCATATTCCCTACAAAATGTTGATATGGGGTTGCACTGCTCAGATCTCTCTTGAATTGTTGGAACATTAAACAATTGTAGAATTTTAATGTTGTTTATTTTTTATTATTTTTTTTAAATTTTTTTAACGTTTATTTATTATTGAGAGACAGAGAGAGACAGAACATGAGTAGGGGAGGGGCAGAGAGAGAGGGAGACACAGAATCTGAAGCAGGCTCCAGGCTCTGAGCTGTCAGCACAGAGCCCAATGTGGGGCTCGAACTCACGAACCTCAAGATCATGACCTGAGCCAAAGTTGGACGCTTAATAGACTGAGCCACCCAGGTGCCCCTATTTTTTATTATTTAAAAAATATGCCGTGAAAATATATCGGGGCCTAATTTTTTTTTACAGCCGTGATGATTATCTTAATCAAATTTGAGATTATTATCTTAATAAAAGTTCCTCTAAAGTTATCATTTGAATTAATGGGATGCCCATTTTGAAAAGAAGTATGTGAGAATGCTCATTTTGCTATATCCTTTCCCAGATGAAGCATCATTATTTTAATATGAGATAATTTTATAATGTTTTTTAATTCAACAGGCAATACTGATAAATCATACTTTTAACATAATTTCTTGAAAATATAACAATATTTGATATATGTCAGTATATTTACTGTCCATTTGTAGTTCTTTTAAATGTTCTGGGTTAACATTTTCAAATTGTGTTACTGGAGTGTTTATCATTTTGATTATTAATCTGTACTATATATATATGTATATATATGAGAGTATATGTGTATATATATTATATATGTGTATACAGTATATACATATAATTATGTTAACCTTTTCTCTAACACATAAGTAACAAATATTTCCCACAGAATCTTATTTTCATTTTCATTTACTTATGGCTAGTTTTGTCTAAGCAAACTTATTTTCTCTTTTATGTTTTCTGTCTAGATCATGTTTGAAAAATACTAACCCACATCTAAAATACACTTACACATACATATACATATGCACAATTTTTGCGGGGGGGGGGGAGGATTTTTTTACATATGTATCTTTAGTTCTTCCCTCTGGAATTTATCCCAATGCATAAGCGATAGACCTCCCAAAGGATAATGCCAAAGGGGCCATCAAAGCATTGATTTAAAATACCACTTGGCGGGGGGGGGGGGGGGGGGGGGGTGGCGCCTGGGTAGCGGTTAAGTCAGTTAGGCAGCCGACTTCAGCTCAGGTCATGATCTCATGGTTCGTGGGTTCAAGCTCCGCGTTGGGCTCCGTGCTGAAAGCTCGGAGCCGGGAACCTGCTTCCGATTCTGTGTCTCCTTCTCTCTCTCTGCCCCTCCACCACTTGTGCTCTATCTCTCAAAAATAAACATTAATAAATAAATAAATAAATAAATAAAACAAAAACATCACTTGGGGCACCTGGGTGGCTCAGTCGATTGAGTGTACAACTCTTGATTTTGGCTTAGTCATGAGCCCCATGTCAGGCTCTGTGCTGACAGTGCAGAGCCTGCTGGGGATTCTCTGTCTCCATCTCTCTATGCTCCTCCCCTGCTCATGTGCTCTGTCTGTCTCTCTCTCAAAATAAATAAACTTTAAAAACATATCACTTTTCTAAAATATCAAATTCTTATAGATACTTATATCGGTTCCTCAACCTTCTACTGTATCTCCACTGATATCTGTTGAAATAACTACAGATAGTTGATAGAAGGCTTTAACACCTTCTAGAACTGCTTTCTCTACATCATTTTTTTTTATCAAAATGTAAGCTCCTAATTTGACATTTATTAAGCTTCTAGATGAGTATCGGAAACATTTTATCAAGTTTCAACAAAATCTTATGGAAGCTTGATGAAAACTGAATTAAATGAATATATCAATAAGAACACAATAGATATCTTTACAATCTGAACTTTTCTATCCAAGAGGACGATATGAATCTTCTCTATTTTTTCCAAATCATTATTAAGGTCTTCATGTAATTCCTAACCAACTTAAAAATCTTGTCCTCATACAGCCTTTTCTTTCTTTTTTTTTTCAATTTTTTTATGTTTATTTATATTTGAGAGACAGAGACAGAGCACAAGTGGGAGAGGGGCAGAGAGAGAGAGGGAGACACAGAATCCAAAGCAGGCTCCAGGCTCTGAGCTGCCAGCACAGAGCCCGATGGAGGCTCGAACTCACAAACCATGAGATCATGACCTGAACTCACAAACCATGAGATCATGACCTGAGCCGGGGCTTGAACTCACAAACCATGAGATCATGACCTGGGCTGAAGTCAGACGCTTAACTGACGGACCCACTCAGGCGCCCCTCATACAGTCTTTTCTTAACACAGCAGCAAGAGTGATCTTTTGTAATGGAAAATCATATTATGTTACTTGGAGGTGCCATGGTCAACCCTTACCACACAACAGAATCACTAGAAGCATTTAAAAATCTCAATGCTCTCCCAAACTAATCATGTCTTTTCCACCAAAAGATCTAACATTTGGAAGTAAAAGATATCTTAATTATTTTTGAAACAGCTCAGAGTTTCACTGCACATTACGAGTAAATAATTTAGCCTACTTACTCAGAAGTAGATTTAGTTGCGTGTAGATTTCGTACACTCTGAGTAAAATAAAATGTTTGGGCTGTAAAATAATCTCAAAAAAAAAAATCACACAATATTTTAAGAAAGGTAGTCCACATGGAAAATAGGGCCTAGCTTATAAAGCAGCTTTCATGTTCATGTATTTACTGTGTGCTTTTCTGGGATTTGCATGTGCTGGACATTTATGTAAAGAAACCATCTCTGTCCTTTAAGAGTTTACCTTCCAAAGTTGCTATCTACTCCTCAAAAGGCCAGTGAGCCACCATGGAGAATGCACAGGAAACGAGGCTGTATTACAAGCTTATGTTATAACCTTCCAATACTTTAGGAAAGAAAAGAACAGATATGAGACTCAGTTGGAAGACAGAACTCCAGCCGACACACTAATAACAATGGGCGTTAGTGACCAGCAGGAAATGGGAAGAAGGTGCTGCTTTGATTCTGCCAGGAATAAAGGAGCCAGATGAGAAGGAGAGAACAACAGAAATTGATAAAGCACGGAACTTGAATAGGATCAAGAACTGAAGGGAATGGATTAGCTGTTGCAAAGAGCGGTATCTGCTTCTCTGAGAGAAGGAAGAAGGGAAGAAGAATTCACAGACACCCAGTGTTGAGAAGGACAGGAAAAAGCTGAGGCCGTTTGCTATAAATAACCTTGAATTTCTTAACATCTCTATAGGTCACCGGCAAGAAGTAAAAGGCATAGCGGTGGAATTGAGGGGTTTGAAAAAAAAAGGCAAGTTTTTTGTTAATGTTTATTTATTTTTGAAGGAGAGAGAGAGTGTGAGTGGGGTAGGGGCAGAGAGAGAGGGAGACACAGAATCCAAAGCAGGCTCCAGGCTCCGAGCTGTCAGCACAGAGCCCGGTGTGGGGCTTGAACTCACAAACTGTGAGATCATGACCTGAGCCGCAGTCGGACGCTCAACCGACTGAGCCACCCAGGCGCCACCCCCCGCCGCAAAAAAGGGCAAGTTTAGAGAAATTGCTATAGATGATGCAACAGACTCCTGGAGAAAATTTTCCAGCAGTAGAAAAGGCCCAGCTAAGATTGCCACACAAGGCTCAAACCATTCAAGATTGTGTTGTAATTTGGGCCATTAGCTCTTATACATGTACCCAAATGTGGAAGCAGAAACCCAAACGTTAGATTAGGGATTACCACGTTGCTTGTAGTAAAATGGACATAGGTGTGAACTTTCAAGGGCATTCAGTTTATGTGAAAAACCCACTTCAGGTACTCAGTGCATGTGTGTGGAATGATCTTGAAGGAACAAATGAATGAATAAATATATTATTATATAAAAAGAAATTAAAACCCCAATGCTCAGGTCTTACCCTCAAGCAGTTAAATTAGAATCTCTTGATATGGGAGTAGGGCATAATTGGTTTTAAAACCCCCCACATTCTACTGCTGTGCAGCCAATCATCATCCCTGAGTCTTAACACTGGACAGTGCTTTAAACTTTCACATGTCAGAGAATTGCCTGGGGACCTTGTTAAAATGTAGATTGTAATTCAATAGGTCAGGGTGAAACCTGAGATTCTGCATTTCCAACATGCACTCAGGGGAGACGGATGTTGCTGGTCCTGACGTGGCACTTGAGTGGCATAAGAGCCCCTGACTTCCAATTCCCTGTTATCTTTCTGCTCTCCCCCCTTAGTCACTCCACTTCCATAGCCCCTTAACCAATCCACAAGCAAGCTAGCCTCACACACGTCCTTCTCCATCTCTAGAATTTGCACTGATTCTTTCCCCATCCCCACCCCCAAAAAAAATCCCTTTCTCCAGCTGCTGCTGTTCATCGAGCATCAGTGAGGAGGCGAATGGATGGATTCTAGGCGCTTTCCACCTTTACTGTCAGTAATCTGTGCACCAGTCAATCCTAGTGCCTTGTATGAAACATTGACTATATATTCATTAGTGAATTTCACCTGCATTTCCCTTCATACATGCAGCTTCCTTCTGCTGAAAGGTATTATCTGTATTATAATGATTTAGTAAAATAACCAGATTAAATGGTATGGACATGTGTGTTTCTCAATGTGTGGGGAAAAATCATAAAATTTTCTGGACCCAACACACTTCTGGAACATTTTCAATTTCTTGGACCAGTACGCTTCCTTGTCTACTTGTGTAATGGCTGGATTTGCTTCTCAGATTGACAGTCAGAGGGCAGCATGACAGGCACAGTTGCCTCGCTAATCTTCAGTGTCCAGCCAGCTTATACACTGTGCACTTCTGCTTCTGGAGAAGTTGACACATGACTTAGATTTTTGAAAATTGGAGCTGGAATGCCTTACCACCCTGTCCTTTCACAGATCCCACTCTCTATGACCTCTTTTCTTCACTAAGACTGACTACTCTTGGGGCGCCTGGGTGGCTCAGTCGGTTGAGTGTCCAACTTCGGCTCAGGTCATGATCTCACAGCTCGTGAGTTCGAGCCCCACGTTGCGCTCTGTGCTGACAGCTCAGAGCCTGGAGTCTGCTCCGGATTCTGTGTCCAGAACTCGCTCTGCCCCTCCCTCGCTCATGCTCTCTCTCGCTCTCAAGAATAAATAAAACAGTAAAAAATATTTTTCAAAAAATTTAAAAAAAAAGACTGACAGCTCTTGACATTTGTTTTTATCTACTCTTTCATGCCTTCAACACTTGGGGTGAAAAAAAGAAAATATTGAGTCCTCAGTAAACCTCCACACCCTGCTAAGGCAGTGTTTTACTTAGTATTATTATCTGCTTAATATACAGTGCTAAAATGCATATCCTGAATGGCCATCATGTTTTAAACAATAGCGTTAGGGGCGCCTGGGTGACTTGGTCGGTTGAGCGTCCGACTTCCGCTCAGGTCATGATCTCACCGTCGGTGAGTTCGAGCCCCGCGTCGGGCTCTGTGCTGACAGCTCAGAGCCTGGAGCCTGTTTCCGATTCTGTGTCTCCCTCTCTCTGCCCCTCCCCTGTTCATGCTCTGTCTCTCTCTGTCTCAAAAATAAATAAACATTAAAAATAAATAAATAAATAAATAAATAAATAAATAAATAAATAAAATAAACAATAGCGTTAGGGAGACCAAGAATCAACAGGAATCAGTATATTTGTTTTCCAGCTGAATAGTACGTTTTAGGTAAAATGACCAACAAAATCTCCTCTGTGAATTTTAATCATAAGCATAAATACCTGTGTTTGCAATCTAACCCTGAACACAGAGATGGCAACTAACTGTCACGTGAGTCTAATAGGGAAAGCTAAAATTACCTATAGGTTAACCCAGTACTCAAAGCTGCTCATTTCTCTACCTTGATTGAGAAATCTGGTTCTCATGAACCACGTTTGAGTTGTGATGAGCAAAGCTTCAGAGACAGGTTTTGTGTAAGTTTAGCAATACTGATTCTCCCCAGAAGCCCACAGCCTGAAGTGATTTGGAAATTCTCTCTTCCACTCTTAAGGTCCCCACTGACCCTAACCCTCTGCCCTGTGCCAATGGGCAGGGATTTTTTTTTTCTCCACCAAACGATCTGTAAACATTGAGTCATCTGTATGGATAACTTACCTTACATGTTGTTTTATTTTTTTTAACCAGGAAAAAGTAAAACCACAATTTAAACTAGGAGCAGTAGCCCAGAATTAATGAAAAGCTAAAAAAAAAAAGTTCGAGTATGAGAGAATCTACACAGAGTGGAGACGAAGGAGAAAGGATGTTATGAGGAATTACAAGCAGAGGTAAGAATTATTTTTCAAAGAATCTTATGAAACACCTTATAATTCATTTCAATTGCCTCTAATTTTAGATAAGAAGTCAATATGAGATCTGTGGCATTTGGTCAGAAAATTGCGTGAGAATTAAGTCCAATGAATCTGGAATATGCTCCATCTTTAATTTAGGAGATGAGTAAAGATACAAACACCCCCCCCCCCACACACACACACACATTTGATCATACAACTGCCATTGTAATAGAACATCATATCCAAATAAAGAGAAGCACTTATTCTGGTCCACTGGGTTTTTGGAGAATAGGTATACATAATAGATGTTGTAGGAAACTATGGCTCAGGATAAAAATAGAAAGCAGTAAAGAAGGTAAGAGAGATTAGCATCTGATTTGCAACCCACTCCCCCAACAACATACTCAGCCTCTTTTCAATCCACAAGACTTTCCTAGATTTTTTTCAATACTGAATATAAATTTTTTTGATGTCTCATGTGTATATCAGGTTGCGGCTCATGAAATTGTTTTTGAATTTCAAGTGCTTTGGATTATTAAAAGTGCAAATCTGATAATAAAGGAATTAGGCTAATATTACAATAATGTAAGTTGAGCTAATTTTAAGTAAAGCTGTGTAATAGTGAAAAAGAAACTTATGTGTGATCATGGCTGTGGGGGAATTGATAGACTTGTGTTGACTCCTTAGTCTTAAACCCATAGTAAATGTGTTTTATATTTTTCAGCCTATGTTCACCACCCCACTTAAAGCCTGTCTACCCTATCTTGTTATAAGGATTTAGAGAAAACTTTATGCTCTTTCAAATCTTTAAACTAGTAGTCCTAAATTATTAGATGTATGCTAGGATCTAATCAGTAGTCTTACAACTCTAAATGGATGAAAGGGATATTTGCCTTGCAGAAAAATCTACATTAAAAAAAAAAAAAAAAACAGTAACACCTCCATCTAAACTAGGAAGGTCTGATGGTTGAATTCCAAGCATGTGTGAAGATTTGGGGGATGAAAATTTGCCCTCTAAAAAGAAATGGGCAAAGTTTTCTATAAGGGGCCAGACAGTAAATAATGTAGGCTTGCAGGCTGTGTGGTCTCCAGGGCAACTACTCTGCTCTGGCTCGCAACTGGACAGAAATAATGGATAAATGAATGAGCATGGTTGTGTTCCCAAATACTTTATTTATTTAAATTTCCTATGATGTTCATGTGTCACAAAAGATTCTTCTCCTTTTTTTAACGATTTAAAAATGTAAAAATCATTCTTAACTCGTGTGGTCTTACAAAAATGGGTGGTGGGTAGGATTTGGCCAATGGACCATAAGATGCTGACCCATGCTCTAATACTTAAAATGCATTGCATTAACAACTGGTAGCACACTCATCCAAGTGCAATACCTCTTCATAGTTTTTCACTAGAAGAAAAAACAAAGGGTCAAGTGGGAAAAGGAAGTGAGGAAGAAAAAAGAAAAGAAGGAAGGAAGGAACGGAGGGAGAGAGGGAAAGAAAGAAAGAAAGAAAGAGGCAGGGAGGAAGGAAGGTAGAAAAGAAGGAAGAAAGAAAAGAAGGAAGAAAAAAAAAGAAAATGAGACAGAAAAAGGAAAGAAGGAAGGAAGGAAGGGAGGGAGAGAGGGAAAGAAAGAAAGAAAGAAAGAAAGAAAGAAAGAAAGAAAGAGAAAATGAGACAGAAAAAGGAAAGAAGGAAGGAAGGAAGAAAGGAAGGAAGGAAGGAACGGAGGGAGGGAGGGGAGAGAAACTTCAGAGGGCAAGAAAGTTGCTCACATATCTTATCAGCCAAGAAATCTAAAGTCCTAATCTTAGTCATGAAAACTTGCCCTAATTTTGATCGCACTTCTTTTGATACCCTGGTAGATGAATCTCATCTATTCTTCTTTTCCCATTTTTGTATCAAAAAATTACACTTATCTCTGTGATACCAATTAATAGAGATAGTTAATCTCCGGACAGTTTTCTCATCCATAAAATGAAATAGTGGTGCTCAAAATAATCCATCTAGCCTTACTTGGGTGGACCTGCTGAATCTCAGCCCTGTGAGTCCTCTGACTTACAAAATTATAGTGAAATTTAAATGAGAGCATTATACAAGTAAAATTTCTAGAAGAGTGGAGATGTATCATACATCAAGACCATGGCTATTGTACTGTTAAAGATACACACAAAAGTCTGGTATTCCACGAGCAAGGGTACAATAAAAGTAAAATTCTTGTAACCAGAAAGAATACTGAATATTGTTCAGCTCTACTATTGCTAAGCTAGCTGATAAGTAGGTAAAACTGCTATTTCTTCAAACAGTGCTAATGTTACTAATGGTGTTTCCAGAGATGGCGAAGTAAATTACACAGAGCCATATTGGTGGGTCATTTTCCTGAGACATGCAGAGGAGGGAGAAAATATCAATGCCTGCCAATGGCTTTGGATTTTTATCAAAATTGGCAAGGAATTCTTCTTGGAAAAGAAAAAAGAATAACATCAAGTAAATTTGTGGTTTTAAAGAGACAGAATAAGAGCAAAGACAATCTTGTTCATTTTCCTGGAATCTTAATAACTAATTTGGCTCTTGGTTTGCATTAGAAAAAAAAAGTACTAGTTAAACACAAGGCAGTTCATATCTGTGAGTCATAGGAAGTTCTGTAGTACAGGGAAATTATATCATGTAATTTTATGATCTTCTGGACAGTAATTCCATTTAATAAAGACACAGATGTATGCTTCACCACATAGAAAAAGTGGTCAAGTGTTCCCGTCATAACTTTGATCAGTTTTTAGATTTAGTTCTTCTGGCCTCTTTCTCCTTTACTTCTACAGCACATTTAACTTTTATAGAATAAAAAAAAAATAAACTTTATGAAAAAGCCACTTTACTCAGTTACCAAAACTTGTAGCCACTTCCCAGAGCTATAATCCAAGCCAGAAGAGCATATTAAGGGATAAAGATTTTTCACATCTTGGATATAAGTAGTACTTCAGTTCAAGGAAAGGTAATAGCTAAGCACGCCATTTGGGAAGGAATCAATATCCTTTTCACTAAAAATCAGAACACCAAATAAAACATCCACAAAACAAATATGCTGCACAATGACTCTAATTCCTCAGAGAATACATTCTTTAGGGAATAATAGCCATTATTCAACATTACTTTGTAATTTCAAAAATAAAACCACGAGCAATTAAACCTACATGACCACAACTTCTGGCTTCATCTATGGCATGTAAAGAGCTTGGACGTCATGCCCACCCTTAAAACGATTAAAAACCAATGTCTTCTCTTGGATGCATAAGACAAGTTTCACAGCAAACTGCCACTATCAAATCTAGAGACACAGACCGAGACAATTGGGATCGATGCCCATTTACCCTGAGCAGGAGACTCTGGAGCCATAACTCGTAGGAACACTTCAATGGCAACTTGGATGAATTCCTGGAAGCTAAATATAGACTAGAATGAAAGAGAGAAACTCTTGGAAGTCATGATCTTATAGGGGTGCCACACTTTCCTGGGCTTTATTTTCAGGAAACACACAAGGTTCCTGTTCATTGTGAACATCCAAGGAAGATGACTCTGTCAGGGGTCAAGAAAGAATAAATACCATGAAATACACCCAGGGTTTTCTCCATAGCAAAGCCTACTCTCCAGAAGAAAAGACTTTACCAAAGTCCGTCCTGTGTAAGGTAAGGCCATTTCTCTGACTCAAGCCCCCCTCTAAAATTACTGTCTAACCCAAAGCAGGGGAGCTAAGAAACACTCGTGAAGGTCACAGCCCAAGGAGACAGGCCCACTAAAAGACTGAGATTTGATTATAAGATTATGGAATGCCTCCCCACACTTCACACAAGACCATATCTTACACAACAGGTATCTATTATAAATAACAGTTGGTTGCAACTCAGAAAGCACAAAGGGATAAACTCTACTTAAAGTACAGTTCCTACAGAAACCCAAAGAAAATAAGGAAGACATAAACAAAGACACTATAGGAATTTGAAGCCTCTGGCACCAACAGCTAGGGAAAATAGTAAACACAACCCAATACCTATGCAGATTAACGCATCAGACCAGAAGCCAATTTACTTCAGTTCCTATTACTGTATAAAGAGTCTGGCTGTCAACAAAAAATTAGAAAGCATGCTGAGAGGCAAGTAAAAACACAGTTTGAATGCATGCATCCGAATTAGATTCAGATACAATTCAGCTTTATGATCTAACAGGGAATTTAAAATAACTATGATATAAATGGACAATATACAAGAACGGATAGGTAATAGAGAGATGGAAACTCTAAGAAAGAATCAAAGGAAATGCTAGCTTTCACAAAATACTACCTAAATAAATGACTTTAATCGGCTTACTGGTAGACTGAGCACAGTAGATGAAAGAATCAGTGGGCCGATTCTACAGGTAGGTCACTAGACGCTTCTCAAATTGAAATGGAAAGAGAAAGAAATGAACAATAATAAAAAAGAATAGAATATCCAAGATCGAAATAAATGGAGAAACCTTCCAAGTTCATGGACTGACAAGGCCTAATAGTATCAACATGTCAGTTTTTCTCTACCTGATCTATTGATTGAACAGAATCCCAATCTTAGCAAACTGTATTTTAGATATCAATATACTGATTTGAAAGCTTATATGGAAAGTCAAGAGATGAAGAAAAGATGGTCTTTTAGGCCTCCAGCGTGGCTCAGTCGACTGAGCATCCGACTAGCCCCACGTCAGGCTCTGTGCTGACAGCTTAGAGCCTGGAGCCTGCTTCAGATTCTGTGCCTCCCTCTTTCTCTGCTCCTCCCCCGCTCATACTCTGTCTCTCTCTCAAAAATAAATAAACATTAAAAAAAAAGAACAGATGTTCTTTCAACAAAGGCTGCTAGAACAATTGGACATCCATATGCAAAAGGAAGGAAAAGAGAAATATACAACTTACACCTTTCCCAAAAATTAACTCTAGTGGATCATAGACCTAATGTAAAATTTAAAACTATAAAACGTCTGAAGAAAATCTAAATGACTTGAGTTTAGTGATGTTTTTAGGTACACAAAAGAGAAAACATGATCCATGAAAGAAAAAATTGATATGTTGGACTTTATCAAAATTAGAATCATCTGCTATGTGAAATACAATGTTAAGAGAATGAAAAGATAAACCACCAACACGGGAGAAAAACTATTTCCAAAACACCAATCTGATAAAGTACTTATAGCCAAAATATACAAAGAACTGTTAAAATCAACAATAAGAATATAAACAACCCAATTATAAGATGAACAAAAGATATAAATAGGCACCTCACCAAAAAATATATATACACAAATGACAAAGTTTATTAGAGGTGTTGACTGTCATTTTTCATTAGGAAATGCAAATTAAAAGAAGCCGCTTATTAGAATGGCTAAGTTTTCAAAAATAATAAAAATATCAATTCTGGCAAAGTGTGGAACAACAGGAACTCTCATTCATTGCTGGTGGGAATGCAAAATGGTACAGCCAATTTGGAAGTCAGTTTGGTAGTTTCTTACAAAGCAAAACATGGCCTTACCATATAATCCAGCAATTGCGCTCAAAGATATTTACCCAGCTGATTTAAAACCTTGTGCCCACACAAAAACCTTCACCTGAATGTTAATAGCAGCTTTATTCATAATTGCTCCAAAGGAGAAGCAACTAACATGTTCTTCTGTAGGTGAATGAATGAATAAACTGTAGTGAATCTATACAATTGAATACTATTCAGTAATAAAATGGAGTGAGCTATGTGTTTTACAATGCAAATTTCACTATTATTCAGCTATGGTAAAGAGAACATATTAGGAGATGGTTGCCATTAAAAAGATAGTTTGTTGGGGGGCGCCTGGGTGGCTCAGTCGCTTGGGCATCCGACTTCGACTCAGGTCATGTTCTCACAGTTCTTGGTTCGAGCCACGCGTTGGGCTCTGTGCTGACATCTCAGAACCTGGAAATTGCTTGCGATTCTGTGTCTCCCTCTCTCTGGCCCTTCCCCACTCACACTCTGTCTCACTCTCTCTCTCAAAAATAAATAAACATTAAAAAAAAAAAAGATAGCTTCTTGGGATGTCTGGGTGGCTCAGTTGGTTAAGCATTCGACTTTGGCTCAGATCATGATCTCACAGTTAAAGAGTTTGAGCCCCACATTGGGCTCACTGCTGTCGGCACAGACCCCTCTTCAGACCCTCTGTCCCCCTCTCTCTCTGCTTGCTCTCTCTCTCTCAAAATAAATAAATTAATAAAAAATGTTTAATATAAAAATAAAAATATAGCTGGTTATTCAGATCTTAAAAGGAAGGGTCATGGCATACTATGGGGGACCACATGGGGAAACACTAGCATCAGAGGTAGAAGGAACAAGGGAAAATGTGGGCAAAAGTTTTTATTATGGTTTTCACAGGAAGGAGTGATCAAGGAAGAGTAAGAGGACTAAGCAGGTTTAGGACTAGCTAGTTTGAATAATATCAGTGGGCTGTGGGGTATGAAGATTGTCCGTCCTTATATGATACCTGTCCCTGAGTGACTAGGGAGATAGTTCTCACTGAAATGTGAGGGCCTAACAAAAAAAGATGGTTGGGGGTATGGGTTCTGGATTGTTAGTTTGCTCATTGGTCTTCTCAAAGGTGATTTGCTATCTGTGGGGATTAGCTAATCCCCATAGAGGCAATCCTTCCACGCATCAAAAACAGAAACTAGGAAACACGGTTATTACACTAAAGCCCTGCAAATCATGGATGACTCTTAAGTGCAAATTGTTAAGTGAAAGAAAACAGTCTGAAGAGGCTCTGTAATTCAATTGATATGATGCTCTGGAAAAGGCAAACTATAGAGTGAGTTAGCAGATCAGTGGTTACCGGAAGTTTATGAATAGGTGAGTCACAGGAGATTTTTTCATGAACCTGTCCTATCTCACACCATAATTGTGGATACATGATACTACACATTTGTCAAAATCCATTGAACTTCACAGCACAGAGAGTAAACCTTGATTATGTAAACACGTAAAAATCATTTAGCACACTGACGAATCCTAAGGTGGAAAAGACTATAACAAAAGAATCTAACTGTATTGCAAATATGTGGAGTAATTTCTTCCTTCCTTGAAGGGAGTAGGGAAGAAAAGTACTGCCCTAGGTAACGGTGAGTCTAAAGCATAGGGAAAGGGATATGAGCCCTGCACTTTGGTTAATGAAGTTGGCCCAGTGGAAATATGGGTTAACAATTCTGAACACACTATACACGTATTAGTCTGTTCCAGCTTCTGTGACAAAATACCACAGACTGGGTGGCTTCAAAGACAGAGTCACTTCTTCACAGTTATGGAGGCTAGAAGTCCAAGATCAAGGTGCCATCAGGATTGGTTTCTGTTGGGATCTCTCTGGCCACCATCTCACTGTACCCTCACCTGGCTTCTTCTCTGCATATGTGCAGAGACAGAGACAGAGACAGAGAGAGATCTGGTGTCTCTTCCTCTTCTTATAAGGACACCAATCCTATCAGACTAGGGCCCCGCACTTATGGTTTCCCTTAACCTTAACTGTCTCCTTAAAAATCCTACCTCCATACACAGTCACATCGGGAAGTACGGTTTCCATATGTGATTTGGGGGGAAACAATAACATTCAGTCCATAACACATATATGCCCTAATAGAATAGGTAAATATACTACAGAAGGTAGAAGTCAGATTTCTCACATTTGGCATGGGATTTTACAGAAAAGCAAAAGATGCCTAAAATGATGCATGTGGAAATGATTAGAGTTCATTATTAGCTTAATACAGATGCCTATGGCTATATATAGAAATATTTACAAATATGCATATGTAGACAGTTCAGTATACCCATATGTATTTCCTTGCTCTGTCAGTTGAGAAGGGCCTAGAAACAATGGCATCACAGAACTATTGTGTACACCTGGTACCCAGATCTTGGTTTCTAATACCATTCTCCAATAAAAGTAACCAAGGCTCCTTGGAGAAATGTATGGTTCTAGGACTGAAATAGGAAATACACAAGATGAACCTGGAACCTCTTGTAGTGGCAGAAAGCGAGGAACTACTCAGAAAACCCACAAGGATCATGGTATGGCAAAGGACCAAAGAGGCCAGCTGAAAGAGCTCCCAGTGGCCAAAAACGAAACGATATGAATAACAAAACATAGAATTGGATATAACACAAAGTACAAAATAAATAATCATGAACACATGCTGATTTCAATAAAGTACTGCAAATAGTAAGTGAGGGAGGCGAGATAAGCCTCCCATTCAGAAGAATTCCAATTTATATAAATACTCCACCATCAGAGGGGGAATGTATAACTCTCCATGCGTTAAATGTGGGCTTTGCATAGTGACTTCCTTCCCAAGACTGTAGTATGGAAAGGGGGTCAAGGATTAGCTTTATAATGGAGAAACTTGGCAAATACTACCTCAGTCAGATGATCACGGTTAATGATGGCAGTGATAAGTCAAATTGATAGCATGTATCCTTGAGATAATGTGATGAGAAGGGCATCTTACTTCTATGGTCTCCCCCTGCCTCCAAAATAACTCCAATATACTCATGAGAAAGATATCAGACAAGTTCCAATTGAAGAACATTCTACCAATTACCTAAGCAGGTACCTAAGCTCAAAACTTTCAAGGTCTTTAAAAACTGAGAAATAGTCACAGCCGAGAAGAGTCCAAGTAGACATGATTACGAAATGTAATATGGTATATATAATATAAATGTAATATATTATATAAAATTATATCTATATTCACATTCATTCTGTATAATGGAATACAAATCACAATTTAAAGGAAAACCTCAAAAATGATAAGGAAAAATGGAATCATTTCTTTGGGTACCCAAAAGTATCAGTGGTTAAATACACTATCATATATATTTAATTCATATCTTCTGCCTCTTCATACAATACGAGCATTTGTCCCATATACATTATGGTTCTTTTTTTGTTCAAAGATTAATTTAACAAATTTATGGAATTGACCACGTGCCCAAGGTTGAGCAGAACTGTCCAGACCCAACTGCTCTATAAAAATTCATCTTAAAAACACTCTAAAGATTTTAGTTGAGGGGCACCTGGGTGGCTCAGTCGGTTAAGCATCCGACTTTGGCTCAAGTCCTGATCTCCTGGCTCATGGGGACAGCTCTGTGCTGACAGCTCAGAGCCTGGAGCCTCTCTTGGATACTATCTCTCTCTCTCTTTCTCTCTCTCTGCCCCTTTCCTGTGCATACTCTCTCTCGAAAATAAACGAACATTTAAAAATAAAGATTTTAGTTGATAAGGAAACTCAAAAAACACAAAATAACTTTTAAAAAACCCTCAAAGTGAGCAGAAAAAACACTATGAGCATGTCATTGGCAAGGAAAAAGCTGACTCGTTATTTTTCTAAAGACTTCATGGGGATCCGTAACCTGCTGAATTTTTAAAATCCAGTTGTGCCCATCAGCCTAAGCTCAGATTTTTTTTGTTTGTCAGCATACTGAATGGGGCACAGATTTTTTTTTTAAGGTGGTGTGATATGTCCAGACTGTCAACAAGCTCCTCTGTCCTTCAGTCTGCGTGCTAAGCAGATACGATAGTATTTTAAATGTCTCAGGCAGATACTCATGCTGCAAGGAGCCTTTGGTAGGAATTTTTAGGTGAATCACAGTGCAGATCTTTAGGATTTTGGAGCAAAGCTGTGCCACTGTCTGTCAATAACCCTTTTTTTTTTTTTTTTTAGAAACAACTTTGCCTTTACTACTGAAGCTTGATTGTGACTGAATGCTTAATCATGGGCCATTAAGTTACCATGTGACCTGAGCTGCCCATCTTTTATTGGGGCTGTCTGACCTACAAAGCCAAAAAGTTATGGCTGCACAGTAGCATTCCATAATCAAATGAAAATGTCATTAAAAACGTAAATTTAAGCAAATCCTGAAGGCATAAGGAGAGACGGCCAGAGGTATCTGATTCATGGATAGTGACTAACGGCCTAGCTGAACCATCAAGAACTTTGAAGGGACAAGATTAGACAACTGTCCATAGAGATCTTAGGAAAAGGTACTTGGACAAAATGCCCTCCAAATGGGAAAAGTGTAAAGATATTTTTGGCCCTTATAAATGCTCGCCAAAGAATGCCCTCATCTGAGGAGGACCTTAATAATAACATGGATAAAATGATTCTTTTTTATGGACACCAATCACCAACCACCACTTTCCTTGCCCAGGGGGCTGATAAACAAAGTAACTAAGGCAGCATTATGTAGACTGTGCATGTGCTTAGCACCATGGACTTCAATGCACTGTGATGGTTCATTTTGTGTCAACTTGGCTGGATCACAGGGTGCCAAGATATCTGGCTAAATATTATTTCTGGGTGGGTCTGGGAGACCGTGTCTCACAGATAAAATTAACATTTTAACTGGTGACTGAGTAAAGCAGAGAGCCCTCCCCAGTGTGGGTGACCATCGTTTGTTTCACTGAGGGCGTGAATTGAACAAAAAAGGTGAAGGAAGAAAGAATTTGGCCACTTCTACCTGATTGCCCAGCGGGGACATCAACCTTCTCCTATTGTCTTTGTTCCTGGATCTCAGGTTTTCAGATTCAGACTGAGTTACACCGCTAGCTTTGCCAGATCTCCAACCTGTGGATGGCAGACCAGTGAAGTCTTCTCAGTCTCCACAACACAACTTGTTGGTTGTGTGTCTTTGGAGAACTGTAAATACACCCACCATGGCTGATCTAGTGGTCGACCTGCCAACAGCAGAGACCAATAATATCCTCCAGTATTACATTCCCAGAAAGGATTAGCCAGCTACCTGGTAGCCAGCTACTAGGCTGATGATATTGGACCACTTCCATCATAGAAGAGCAGCACTTTGTTCTCACTAGAAAGCAGACACTTATTCTGGATATGGATTTGCCTTCCTGCCTACAACACTTCTGCCAAAACCACCATTCATGAACTTATAAAATGCCTTATTCACAGTCATGATATTCTAGATAGCATAGCTTCTGACCAAAGAAATCATTTTATGGTAAATAAAGTGTGGCAATTGCCCTTGCCCATGGAACTCACTGGGCTTACCATGTTCCTATCACTCTGAACGTCTGATGGACGTAGAAGGGCCCATGGAACTCACTGGGCTTACCATGTTCCTATCACTCTGAACGTCTGATGGACGTAGAAGGCCCCAGTAGAAGGGCCTGTTGAAAACTTAGTCATAGTGCCAGATAGATGGCAACACCCTGTAGGGCTGGGGTAAATGCCACTAGAATATGATATATGCTCTAAATTAGTGGCCAATGTATGGCACTATTTCTCTTATTGCCAGGATTCATAGATCTGGAAGTCAAGAGGTGGAAATGAGCATGGCTTCTCAAACTATCACCTCTAAGGATCTACACATGAGTAAAACAGTTGCTTCCCATCCTTATAACTTTGACTTTTGCTGGACTAGCGATCTTCATTACCAAAGAAGGAGCACTTCCATCAGAAAACAGAGCAATAGTTCTATGAAACAGAAAGTCAAAACTACCCACCTGGCCACTTTGGCCTCCTCATTCCAGGGAGTAGACAGGCAAAGAGAAGGTTACTGTACTCGCTGGGGTTATTAATTTTACCTCAAGGGGAACTTGAGTCACTACAACATTACAGGACTACTGAGGATTGTGTCCATAAAGCAGGAGATCCCCTGGGATGATTTGATTGTACTCCCATACGCTATCATTAAAACTAGTGGAAACTATGGCAATATAATACAGGCAAGACTGCTCACTCAGACACTTCAACAACAATAAAGGCTGGGGTCACTGGACCAATAAGGAACTACAACCAGTTGAGTTTCCTGCTGAGAGCAAAATAGCTAGTAGAAAAAGACAGCTCTGATACCAGCTATAGCAACATGATCCATTGCAGAAATGAGGAGTGCACTAATCATTATAGTTCTTTTTTTTTATTTTAATGTGAATATAATTGTATATATAACCCATTCTTTTTTTTTTCCTTCTTCATCTCCCTACCATCTACCATAAGATAGGTAAATAGAAGTTTACCGAGCAGGATGAAAACCACAGAATATCAAAAGGGAGGTAGAATTCAGAAAAGGAATGAATATCGAAGATGGATAAAAGAATTTCGTATCCTATCTTGGAGACAGGACTAGTGTGTTTCCAGTCGTACCTGAGACTGTTGCGTCATATTAAATTAAAACATGATTTGACACTGTATTTATTTCAAAGTTAAATGTGGTTAAAATAAGTATATGTGGGTACCGATTTGACAAGTGGTAGAAGGTGGTGGCTTTGTACTGTGTCAACTTAGCTAAACCAGAGCTGTATTTCCCAGGGTTCTCTCTTTTTACGGCTCTAAGTAAGAACTGGCCAATGTTTCACAAGATCTGGAAAGCGGAAGTGCAGCCACAGTCATTTCGTTCCTACCCTGTGAAGGTCGGGGAGAGGCCAGGTGCTGCTGTAGTGCACTGACATGATCAACGATACACATTGTCATGGGTCACCTGCTTGGTATGTGGAAGCCCTTGAATCCACAGCAACTCTTGATCCTGCCAGATCTTCTCTTGCCCTGAGTCTTGCAACGAGATCCCGCACAACCCAACGCACCAAAGGCCAGTTTCTCTCGCCCATGATCACCCATGGGGTCAGCTCTAAGCAATGAGAGACAAGCATAGGTTGGTTCTTACAGGCTCATCCTTTCTGATTCCAGTTTTCCTGGCCCCTGTATATGTCCAACTTCTCACCCCAGCTTTTCGTCTGGATGACCCATAATGATCAACCAGATCAACGCAGGTTCCCACCCGCATTGCAAAGACTCCTCCACCGGCTCCCACCATTGCATGAGGTCTAAATCTTATAATAAATCTCTCACCCTTTATCACTCACAGCTCTACTTCTCTGAATGAACCCCAACCAAAACATTGCGTCTCACTCTTCAGTCTGAAAGGAGGAAGGTAAATAATCAGATGCCAAAAAAAAAAAAAAAAGAAAAAGAAATAACATATATGTATAGAATGAAAATGACTTTAACTTTTATAAAATGGCATGTTCCTCCTCCTTTCCATAGCTTACAAATAAAATGTTATCATTTTTTATCAATATAGTTTTTTGTTAAAACCACACAGCATAGTGGGCACTTCCAGCCAAAATGAGAGAGCAAAGCTGGGACTAGTTTTAGGTGAAACCAGGACATGCTGAATAGGAAAGAAGGATTGTCCCCATCCAGGAAAAGATCATCTGTCCAAATCAACCAAACATGAATCTTATCTGGAATAAGCATCTATTGGGCTCATTGAAGGGGCTGGCCCAGGATTAGGCAACAAAGGCGGCTGGTCATCTGGCAGCATCGGTAACATCAGCAGATGCTTTAATTATAGATTAAGGAGGCCCATCTGGTCTAGACACGGAGACAAGTCAAACGTTTGTGTCTATTAGTTGCAAGACTTCGATCATGGCCATATCTTATTAATCTTTGTATTCCTGAGCCCATTTCTGGGCCCACAATGTAGTAGGTACTTAGTCACACTGTTGAATAAAAAAAAAATCAATGACTGACCCTTAGCAGCCAGGCTAGGGACAGGCAGAAATTGACAGTGTTAAAGGTTGCTGGCATAAATACCTGCTATTGAGGAGAGTGATTTAAAATATGTTTGTTAAATAATGTAAATATTATTCTCTCTCCATATATATTTTCCATATATATATATTGACATATAAAGATATATACCTTCATATGTATGAAACTTACTTTTATGAAGTTAATAGATATTAGTAAGATCTCTCCTAGTTCTAGATATCTAGCTCTAGATCTCCCTCTATACATATGTATATATACATACAACATATACATACATACAGTATGAGAGTATCTCTCTCTCTCCGTACATATACATATGTATATAGAGAGAAAGTCAGAGATTCCAGATCATAGATGTTTAGAGCTAGAAGAGATTTACTGATATTTATTAATTTAACTCTTATGTAAGATAGATAAAAAGGAGTTTTATTTTTCACAGGAAATTGTTACCAGCAAGATTTAATCTAAGCAGAAAGTAGGAAATATAAAGATTTAAAGGGAATGAGGAGAATGAATATGACCCAAATCAGATATGCAGGTAAGACCACCCCCCAACCGCCTTTTTTTTCTTTTGGCATGAGCACTAACAGTCAATTGTATTATATTAGTCCACTTCCGGCTGCCTCAACTTCTCATTTGCAAGCCCAGCCCCATTAGTTTCCTACGTGAAAATGGAAAGAGAACATATCAGCAGTAGCCACTGAAAGTAGTCTCACATTCATAAAATAATGTCTGGGGTGTTCTATTCATATTCGTGCATTCCTCCCTTCTCCCAGTCCCACTGTATATACACTAAGAGCCTCCCCCTAGCCCTAGCCTACACTGTGCTGGTCTAATCTTGGATATTTTGCTGTAGGTTTTCTGACTTCCTTGAAAGCCTCCCTGAAGGGCTGGTCTTGCCCCTCATACCTTCAGCTACAGACCATCCGACTTCAGATGCCCCCTGTCCCCTGGACATTAATGCTAGACCCAACCTGCTGGATTAGGGCTTCTCAAATATAGATGCCTGCTGGTACTATGCAGAGTGTGTCTGTCCACTTCGCATTGGATTTCCTGATTGCCCGTGTGGTGCCAGCAGCATGGTTTGGTCTGTTTCTTCTCTCATTGGTCTGATTGCACACTCCCCAGCATGCATACCATCTGAACATGCTGTGAGGAAGGACACCACTAGACGCATTACAGGAGGTTATTAAAGAACAAATGTCAGGGTGGATAAATGGAAAATCTGAGATGTCACAGGAATTCGTGTGTTCTTTTGGTAAAACAGACTCCATCTCTCAAAGTGTTTTGTTTTGTTTTGTTTTGTTTTTTAATTCAGATGTTGTTGTTCCACACCCTACAACTACCACTCTGGAAAAAACCTGAGCTTATCCTTATGCTCTCAAATTCATCCTGTACCAGACTTCCAAAGACAACTGCAAACATAAGCATCTTGGTGGATTCTTCATAGGAAACTATTCTCAAATATCCTAATACTCTCATATGTATTCTGTCATAAGACAGATGCAATTAGCTTTCTCAATACTGTGCCTCAGAAGACAGACTAACTTAACCTAATGTGCCCCAAAGAAGAAAAAGAAATGGGGCGGGGGTGGGGGGAGGAGGAGAAAAAAGGGTTCACACTAGTTCATAAGTTGACAACAGAAAAAAACTGCCTGAAACTAGTCCTGAAATTATCTGATGATCCTTTCCTACTAAGTCAGCATCTGTCTGTGTCAGATGACTAGTAATTAAATAAAGGAAAAATCTCTCTCATGCCACAAAGGTGCTAAAAATGACAATCAGTTCTCCATGGGTAAGTATAACTGGAAATATTTTTTCGAACTACTCAAAAAAGTAGAATATTAAAATTTATATTTAAAAAGTGCCACTTCCAAAACATATTTAGATCAAAGTCAAGGAAAAACAAAATAATGATTCATTCCATCATATACCAAAAAAAAAAAAAAAGAAGAAGAAGGAGGAGGAGGAGAAGAAGAGGAGAATCAGTAGCTCAAGGAAGAAAATAGCATTGTGTCATTTTCTGTTAGTAAAATGCAAATAAAGCGTAATCAGTCAAAATAGGTGCATTATGGTACATTGCGTGATAAAGATTTCTAGTATTATTGCGAATGTATTCTCTAGGGATCACCGATTGCTCTGCTGGATTCCTGAGCATCTCACATATACCCCCTAGAACGAAAGATACTAAGTACAGTGAATTATTTACATGTCTATACTCCCAACGAGTAACTGACATTCACAAAGATAATGGATATGTAGTATTCACCCCCTCTTTTCTCATTACTTAGTGCAGCATCTACCAAATAACAAGTACTCAGTACATATTGATTGAATGAAGTGTTTAATTGACATAGCAGCTGAAATGTGTCATAATATGTAACCCCATAAGATTTTAAACTGGCTCAGAATGGCCGATTCTTTTTTTTCCTCAGGGTGCAGACCCTACCCAACCTCTTTCTTCCAAGTCATGTCTAGGATAAAATAACCAAAGGGATGAAAAGCATGAGGACAAGAGCATCAGAACTGTGAACATCAGAAGAGTATAATCCATATTCACAAATATCAAAGTCCTACTAAACATAGTACAAATAGGATCAGACTGAAACCAACAGCCCAGTCACAGCTCTGTCTTGCTGTCCACCTAAGGACACCTTGATACTTACCTACCAACACTTTCTACTTACCTTCATCCCTGTGTGTAACCCCACATGAAAATGTCAACCTGACTTGCTTTCTTGTGTCTGTCTTAAATTTCTACTCATTGCCACTCAATTTATTTGAATTTTGAAGTTATATTGCAAGGCCTAAGCTGTGCCAAACCCTCTCAACCTCCCTCCTTCTCAGCCTAAAGCTAGGATTTGACTGGAAAATACTCCCTGCAAAATTCATGGAGGATATAACATGATAAGTCTTAATCAAACTCCATTAATATGTATAGAAAATGGTAGGTTTCGAGAGTGGTTTTAGTAGACTAAGTTTTAAGATAGGCTTTGTGGGGAAACGTGAGAAGTGAAAGCAAGGCAGATAAATTTCCACTTACATTTAAAAGTTTTGATGAGCTCAAAGAAAATAAGGTTAAAAGAGTCAGAAACTTTAACAAATGCATACTGTAGTAAATGATGACTCCCCAAATCTCAACTTGTAAGTAAAATGTACCTAATGGAAATAAAGTGAACAAAACCTATTTTAAAGGTTAGACTCCATTCCCTTCGAATCCCAATAGAAAGAGAATATGTATATTATTGAGATTTTGTAAGTAAAAAGTACTTAAGGAAGTGACTTCTGCTCCCAGTTATGATGGAGTAATAGGGACTAGATTTATACACTTGACTTATAAAACAGACAAGATAGGAAACAGCAGCTTTCAGACACTGGACAAGTGAAATCATAAAAATGATTCCTGAAGAGTCAAACTGCTGAATAACTAAAAGAGTCCTGTGATTACCCCAGGTTAAACCTGGAAAAAGTTTTCAGCCTAACATGGGTAAACCCAAGCAGAACCTGGAAACTGTCTGAGTTTGAAGAAGCAGAGGTCAGGATTCAAGGAGTTTATGCATTCTCAAATTTATGAGGCAGACTACCAGAGAGGAGAGAGTGAGCATCAGAGATCATCAGAATTTTTCTCTCAAGACTTGCTTACTGAGTACTGATCTTGCGTGCTTTTAAAATAATTGCTAGAGCTAGAGAGGAAAGCACTGGAACGGAACAATGAGAATGTTCTTGCAGAGCTCACAAAAGGGTGGGAATAGTTCATGTTCCCAACAGCCATAATGGAAATATTTCCTGACACAGCATTAAGTAGAGCAGGACCCAGTAAAATGCAGCCACAAGTCAAATTTGGCCTGCCATCTGTTTGTGGGGGCTTTTTTGTAGGTAAAATTTTATTGCCATACAGCCATGCTAACTTATTTACATGTTATCTATAGCTATTGCATATTATCTATTCTATAGTGGTAAAATTAAATAGTTGGAACAAAGAGCATTTGTTCCATGTAATATGAAATATTTATATCTGGCCCTTGAGAAGAAAATGCTTGCCAGCTAGTAGAGTCCTCAAAAGTGTATTGCCTCAGTAGTTGGACCCAATTAGCCCTAAACTAATAGCTATTCTTGATGCATATAACAAAGCTTAAAAACAAACTTCTAAGTAATTTACCTATGCCACAGAATATAGACCAAAAACACTGAAAAAACATAAAAGAAAACCTAGAATCCAAGAACATAAAATCTACAATGCCAAGAATGTAATTATGCCTTACTAGTCGTGAAAAGAAGCAGAAAATATGACCATTAACAAGGAAAAAAGCCAACTGAGAGGGGAAGATCCAGAAATAATACATGATAGAATTATTAGATAAGGATGTCAAAATAACTATTATAAATATAGCGTACTATGTTCAAGAAGGTCTGGGGCAGCTGGGTGACTCAGTTGGTTAAGTGTCCAACTCTTGGTTTTGGCTCAGGTCATAATCTCATGGTTGTGAGAGCTAGTCCTGCATTGGGATCTATGTTGGGTATGGAGCCTGCTTAAGATTCCCTCTTTCCCTCCCCCTCTGCCTGTCCCCTTCTCATGCTCTCTCTCTCTCTCTCACTCAAAAACTAAAAAATAATATGTTCAGGAAGGTAGAAGAAAGCATGAGCATGATGGAAAGATTAATGGAAGGTTTTTAAAAGCCACAAATTGAACTTCTAAAAATTAAAATGTAAAGTCTGACATGAAAAGCACCCTGTATGATAAATTAGATATTATAGAAGGCGGGGGGAGGAGGGGGAACTTAGAGACATAGCAGGAGAAGTTGTCCAAAATGAAACTCAGAGGCAAAAAAAAAAAAAAAAAAAGAGACTGAAAAGTAAACAGCAAGAGTGAGCTATGGGCAATATGAAGCAGGGTAACAAATATATAATTGGAATCCTAGACTAAAAGGACTAAGAATAGAATGAAAAAATTGAAGAAATAATTGCTAAAAGTTTCAAAATTTAAAGAAAACTATAATTCCACATATCTCAAAAAACTCTAACCAAAGAAACATAAAGAAAATCACAAGAAGACACATCATAATCCAACTGTCACCAAACAATGATAGAGAAAATCTTAAAAGCAATGATAGAAAGAAGACACACTTCACACAAGACAACAAAGGTAAGAATGATGAAGGATGGCAGACTTCTAAGCAGAAACAACACAAGCCAAAATGCAGTAAGACAACATGGTTAAAGTACTGGGAAACTAGAACAAATGCAATATAAAATTCTATACCCAGCAAAATATCTTATTATCTTATAATATGCATGAAGAGATATGCTACCATGAAAATATAGACTATTATAAGTTAAAGGTTACATATATGTAAACCCTAGACAAAGAAAGCAATTAAGGAAATAAAAATCATCATGGAAAACATATTCAATTGATTCGAAAGAAAGCAGAAAAGGAGAAAAACAAAGGACTAAAGAACAGATGGAACAAACGGAAAACAAATAAGAAGATGATAGATTTAAGCACATGTATATAAACAGTCACATTAACTACAAATGATATAAACATACTAATTAAAAGATGGAGTTAGATTAGATGAAAATGGACAACGAAACTATATTCTATCTATAAGAAATTAGCATTAAATACAAGACACAGGCCATAAATATAAAAAATATACCATGCATATATACACATACATATGCACACAAACAGAAGTAGCTACATTAATATCAAATTATAGTCAGAGCAGAAACAATTACAGAAGATTACTGCAGTGATAAAGGGACCATTTAGTTAATCAAGAAGAAATAAGTATCTTAAAAATGTACTCACTTATTAACATGGCTTTGAAGTATGTCAAACAAAACCTGAAAGTACTAAAAGAAATAATTGTATTTAAATCCACAACTACTGTTAGAGATTTCAAATTCCTTCCACTGATAATTGATAGAAAGAAGTGGAGGAAAAGCCAGGAATGTTATAGAAAACTTGAACAGTACTATCAAGAAATTTGACTTAACTGATGTTTATAGACCATTCCACTTCCACTATCAGAATACAAATTAAAAATATATATACATGTATATATGTATATATATTATATAATATATATTATTATATATATTATATATATCATATATATCAGATATATCATATATATTATATATATCATATATATCAGATATATCATATATATTATATATCATATATATTATACATATATAATATATATTATATTATTAATTATATATAATTATATATACATATATAATTATATATAATATATAATGTATATTATATATTATATATAATTATATATTAATTATAATTAATTAATTAATTATATAATATATTATATATTATATAATATATATTATATAATAATATATTCTATATTACATATATTATATATATTATATAATATGTATTATATAATATATATACATATATACATGTATATATATAATATATATATAAAGAGAGAGAGAGAGAAACACATGAAATAATTTCCAAGATAGACCATATTCTGGGTTATAAAAAAGCCTCAATAAATATAAATTTTTATTATTAAAATTATAAATATAATTGCATACAATTACATTAGAATTCACAACAAAAAGAAATCTTAAAACTGGTCATTTGTTTGGAAACTCAATACCTCACTTCAAAGAAATTACCAAAGGGAAATTAGAAAATATTGTGAACTGAATGAAAAGGAATATAAAACATTAAAAGTCTATGGGATTAAGAAAAACAATGGTTTGAGAGAAATCGGGGCAATAAATGCATATGATAAAAAAGTTGATGAGATTAAAACCAATAACATAAGTTTACACATAATAAACTGGAATAATAATAACAAATTAACCAAATGTAAGCAGAAGGAAAGAAATAATAAAGATTAAGCAGAAATCAATAAAACTGTAAAGGTTAAAAAAAAAGAGAGAAAACTCATGAAAGTAAGAGATGGGTTTTTTTAAGATCAACAAAATTGATAAGCCTGTAGTCAGACTGGAAAGAAGAAAGAAAGAAAGAAGAAAGAAAGAAAGAAAGAAAGAAAGAAGAATGAAAGAAAGAAAGAAAGGAAAAGAAAGAAAGAGAAAGAAACAAAAAGAAAGAAAGGGAGAGAGGGAGATAGAAAGATGTTAATTACTAATATAAGAAATGAAAGGAAAAGAAAAGAACATCACTACTGATCCCATAAATATGATAAAGATAATAAAGGATCTTACTAACAATTTTATGGCCAAAAAATTCTTCAACGTAAGTGAAATGGATCAAGTCCTTGAAAGAAAAATTATCAATTTCACTACAGGAGTAGATAACTCAAATAGTCCATGAATCTATCAACTAAATCTGTAAACCATGAACCTATTAAAACCTTTGAACCATGTGTAGTTAATCCAACAATAAATAAAAATGAATGATACATCACAATCAAGTGAGGTACACTCCAGAAATACCTGGATAATTCAACATTCCAAAACCAACCAATGTAATTCACCAAATTAACAGAAGAAATAAGTAAATCCATACAGCTGGCTGTATAGATGCAGAAAAAGCATTCAACAAATTCCATACCTATCCATGGTAAAAATTATCAGTAAACTAAAAATAGAAAGCAGCTTTCTCAAACTGATACAGTGAACTCTGAAAAACCTAAAATTAACATAATACATCATAGTAAGACTTGAATGGTTTCCTCCTACAATCATAAACAATGTATGTATGTATGATTATACATGTATTAAACAATGTATGTATTGTATGATTATAAACATCTATTTACTCTCACCATTTCTATTGATCACTGCATTATAGATTCTAACCAGAGCAAAAGTCAGGAAAAATAAAAAGTATGCAGCTTAAAAGTGAAGAAGGAAAAATATCTTTATTTGCACATGACATAATTGCATATGCAGAAATACATAAGAAATTGATATAAAAGCTCTGTTGGAGGGTACAAGGCCAGTTAAAAACTCTAATTTATTTCTATATAATAATAACAAACAACTGGCAACTTAACTTTCAAAACAAATATCACTGGTTGCATTACTAGCTATTTATCCAAAGCATACAGGAGGGATGATCCAAATGGGCACATGTACCCCAATGTTTATAGCAGCACTACTGACAATAGCCGAAGTATGGAAATGTCCGTCAACTAATGAATAGATAAAGAAGACTCGTATTGGCATATATATATATATATATATATATATATATATATATATATATGAATATTACTTGGTGATCAAAAGAATGAAAGCCTGCCATTTGCAACAACATGGATGGAACTGGAATGAATTATGCTAAGCGAAATAAGTCAGTCAGAGAAAGACAAATATCATATGATTTCACTCATATGTGGAATTTAAGACACAAAACAGATGAACATAGGGAAGGGAAGCAAAAATAATATAAAAACAGAGAAGGAGACAAACCATAAGAAACTCTTAAATACAGAGAACAAATTGAGGGTTGATGGTGGGGTGTTGGGTGGGGAGAAAGGCTAAAGGGGTGAGGGACATGAGGAGAACACTTGTTGGGATGAGCACTGAGTGTTATATGTAAGTGATAAATCACTAAATTCTATTCCTGAAATTATTGTTACATTATATGTTCCCAAACTTGGATTTAACTTAAAAATAATAATAAACATACACACATATACACAAAGAATAAAGCCCTATTTGGAGAGAAAAAATTAAAATACATACAATAACATTAAAATATGAAGTACTAATAGATAAGTTTGATAAAATATTTTCAATTCCCTTACAATAAAATGCAAAACATTGCTGAGAGAAATTTTAAAAGATAAAAAATAAATGAAGAGATAAACCATGTCCCTTTATTAAAAGATTCATTATTGTTAAGACGTCAATTCTCCACAATTTGATCTATAACCCAATACAATCCCAATTAAAATATCAGAAGCCTAGGGGCACCTGGGTGGCTCTATCGATTGAGCATCTGACTTCGGCTAAGGTCATGATCTTACAGTTCATGTCTTCAAGCCCTATGTCAGGCTCTGTGCTGACAGCTCAGAGCCTGGAGCCTGTTTCAGATTCTGTCTCCCTCTCTGTCTCTCCCCCACTTGCACTCTGTCTCTGTCTCTGTGTCTCTCAAAAAGATATAAACATTAAAATATCAGAAGCCTTTTCTGGGTAGAAATTGACAAGATGATTCTAAAATTTATATGAAAATGGAAATTTCTTATAACAGATCAATTTTGAAAAAGAAGAACAAAATTGGAGGAGTTACACTACATGATTTCAAGACTTATTAAACTACAGTAATCCAGATGATGTGGTATTGGTGCAAATATAGATGTACTGAACAATGGAACAGAGTGGTGAGTCTAGACATCAACCCATCTCTATTGCCAACTGATCTCTAACAACACTGAAAGGCAATTTGCAATGAGGAAAAAATAATCTTTGAAACATAATAGTGCTGCAAAAATTGGTTATCCATATGCAAAATACTGAACATGGACCCTCACCTCGTGCCATATGCATACCATATACATACTAATAATTAAGTTTAAGATTCATCCAAACATAAGGACTAACACTACACAGCTTTTATAAGAAAAGACTGGAGGGATTTTAGGGGGAGGAGCCAAGATGGCGGAACAGCATGGAAGCTTTTTGTGTGTCTCGCGTCCGTGAAATACAGCCAGACCAACACTAAACCATCCTACACAACTAGAGAACTGATTGGAGGATTAACACAACAATCTGCACAACCTGAACCACAGAATTCAGCAGATACGTGGCACAGAGAGCTGAACTTGAGGAGCGAGAAGCTGTGAAAGGTAGGGAACTGTTTTTGTGGGCAGAGAGAGGACGGAGACTGGGGAGGCGGGGAGAATATGGGAAAAGCACCCCTCCCCAAAAGCAGCTGGAGAGAAAGTGGAAAATTAGAAACAGCCACAGGGGCTAAACTAAAAAGGGAGAAAGGAGAAAGGAGAAAGGAGAGGGTTTAAATTCCATGAAGACTGTAAACAAAGGGAGTACAAAGGCTGCAACTCTGCAGCTCGACACCTGGCAGTGCTCTGGTGGGAAGGGCAAATCCCCAGGAACAGTGTGGGTCCGGGAGGTTCTCGGGCCACATGGAGAAAAGCAGTTCCACTGCTGGAAGGACATTCGGTAGAGACCATTGAAGCCACCTGGTCCCAGCAGACCCCAGAAGGTGGCCACATTCGCTGGTGCTGGGGCAAGGTCATTAAGGGTGAAGCCTGGTGCCAGATGTGTGTTGTGATTTTCCATAATCCCTAAAACATGGCTGCTACATTGTCTCGCAAACATTTTCTGGGACAGGTTGGCACCTGATTGCAGTCTCAGGGCACTAACAACAATGGGGTCCAGCGGGTGTTCCTGGGTGCGGCCGGTATTCAGCCATTGCTCATTCGACCATTGCTCAGTGAGACCCTCCCGCAGAAGGGCGGAACGGGTCAAAGCTGCAATTCTTCGGAAGGGGTCAGTAAGACTGGGTAGCTGGGTGGCGCCATTTTCACCGCTCCCGTGCATGCACATATACACCTATGAGCTCCGCAACAATCCACCCCAGTAGGCTGGCCGTGCCATCTAGTGGACAGCAGAGCTGTTACACTGATCCCCACCCAACTGGGTCAACTTCACTCTTCAAGAACACAAGTCTCACCGCTGGTTCAATTTATGGACTATAAAGAGCTACATAGACTTACTTCTAGGGGAAAACAAAGCAATTTCAGTCCTACTTCAATCTGTTAGTAGGTTCATCTATTCAATTTTTCTTTTTTTCTTTTTTCTTTTTCTCTTTTACAATTCTTTTCTTTTTCTTGAATACAGAAAGAGAAAAAATTCATTTTTCTTTTCAATTTGTATTAAAAATATCTTTCTTTAATTTTTATTACTATATTTTTTACTTTTGTGTAAATTTTTTCAAATTCAACTTTATTTCCATCATTTTATTTTAGTCTACTTCAGTGTATTCACCTTTTCAAATTTTCAAACGATTTCCTTTTTTTTTTCTTTTTTCTCTTTTTTGTTTCTTTTCTTTTTCTTGAATGCAGAAAGAGAAAAACATCATTTTTACTTTCAATTTCTATTAAAAATATTCTTATTTAATTTTCATTACTATATTTTTTGCTTTTATGTAAATTTTTTCTTTTACATAAACATTTACATAAAATTTGCTTTTATGTAAAATTCTATTTTACTTCCATCATTTTATTTTAGTCTACTACAGTCTATTCACATTTTCAAATTTTCAAACGATTTCCTTTTTTCTTTTTTTCTTTATCTTTTTTCTCTTTTTCATTTCTTTTTTCTTAAATACAGAAAACAAAAAAAATCATATTTATTTTTAATTTTTATTAAAAATATTTTTTAAATTTTTTTCTACTATATTCTTTACTTATGTGTATATTTTTTCAAATTCTATTTGACCCCCATCATTTCATTTTACTTCTACCTCAGTGTATTCATTTTTTCAAATTCTCAAACGATTTCCTTTTTTTTCTTTTTTTTTTTCTCCCTCCCCTTTTTTTTTCTCTACTCTGTCAAACCACTTTCAACACCCAGACCAAAACACACCTAGGATAGCATCATCTATTCGATTTTCGTGTGTGTGTGTGTGTTTAATTTTTAATTTTAATATGTTTTTAATTTTAATTTTTTTAACTTTAATTTTTCTACCTCATTAATTCCTTTTCTCCATTCAAAATGACAAAACGAAGGAATTCACCCCAAAAGAAAGAGCATGAAGAAAAGACAGCCAGGGATTTAATCAACACAGATAGAAGCAAGATGTCTGAACCAGAATTTAGAATCACGATAATAAGAATACTAGCTTGAGTGGAAAACAGATTAGAATCCCTTTCTACAGAGATAAAAAGAAGTAAAAAATAGAATGAAATTAAAAATGCTATAACTGAGCTACAGCAACAGCCAGGATGGATGAGGCAGAACAGAGAATCAGTGTTATAGAGGACAAACTTATAGAGAATAATGAAGCAGAAAAAAAGGGGGAGATTAGGCCAAAGAGCACGATTTAAGAATTAGAGAAATCAGTGACTCATTAAAAAGGAAAAATATCAGAATCACAGGGGTCTCATAAGAGGAAGAGAGAGATAAGGGTAGAAGGGTTACGTGAGCAAATCATAGCAGAAAACTTTCCTAACCTGGAAAAAGACACAGACATCAAAATCCAAGAAGCACAGAGGACCCCCATCAGATTCAACAAAAACCGACCATCAACAAGGCATATCATAGTCAAATTCACAAAATACTCAGGCAAGGAGAGAATCATGAAAGCAGCAAGGGAAAAAAAAGTCCCTAATCTACAAGGGAAGACAGATCAGGTTTGCAGCAGACCTGTCCACAGAAACTTGGCAGGCCAGAAAGGAGTGGTGGGATATATTCAGTATGTGAATTAAAAAAATATGCAGGCAAGAATTCTTTATCCAGCAAGGCTGGCATTCAAAATAGAAGGAGAGATAAAAAGTTTCCCAGACAAAAAAAATTAAAGGAGTTTATGACCACTAAACAAGCCCTGCAAGAAATTTTAAGGGGGACACTAAGGAGAGAAAAGATGGATGTAGATAGATTAGAGATAGAGATAGAGATAGACAGATAGAGATAGAGATAGAGATAGAGATAGAGATAGAGATAGAGATAGATAGATAGACAGACATAAATAAATAAATAAATAAATAAATACCAAAAGCAACAAAGATTAGAAAGGACCAGAGAACACCACCCAAAACTCCAAGTCTACAGGCAATATATGGCAATAAATTCACCTCTTTCAGTACTCACTCTAAATGTCAATGGACTAAATGCTCCAATCAAAAGACATAGGGTAACAGAATGGATAAGAAAACAAGATCCATCTGTATGCTGTTTACAAGAGACCCACTTTAGACCTAAAGACACTTTCAGATTGAAAGTAAGGGGATGGAGAACAATCTATAATGCTAATGGTTAACAAAAGAAAGCCAGAGTAGCCATACTTATATCAGACAACCTAGACTTTAAAATAAAGACTGTATCAAGAGATGCAGAAGGGCATTATATCATAATCAAAGGGTCTATCCACCAAGAAGACCTAACAATTGTAAACATTTATGAGCCAAATGTGGAGCACCCAAATATATAAATTAATTAATCACAAACATAAAGAAACTCATCGATAGTAATACCATAATAGTAGGAGACTTCAACACCCCTCTCACAACAATGGACAGATCATCTAATCAAAGAATCAACAAGGAGACAATGGCTTTGAATGACACACTGTACCGGATGGACTTAACAGACATATTCAGAACACTTCATCCTAAAGCAGCAGAATATACGTTCTTCTCCAGTGCACATGGAACATCTCCAGAATAGACCATATACTGGGACGCAAATCAGCCCTAAGTAAGTACAAAAAGATCGAGATCATACTATGCATATTTTCAGACCACAGCGCTATGAAACTCAAAATCAACCACAAGAAAAAAATTTGGAAAGGTGACAAACACTTGGAGACTGAAAAACATCCTACTAAAGAATGAAGGGGCTCACCAAGCAGTTAAAGAGGAAATTAAAAAGTATATGGAAGTCATTGAAAATGGTAACACCACAGCCCCAAACCTCTGGGACGCAGCAAAGGCAGTCATAAGACGAAAGTATATAGCAATCCAGGACTTCCTAAAGAAGGAAGAAAGATCTCAGATACACAACCAAATTTTACGCCTTAAGGAGCTGGAAAAAGAACAGCAAATAAAACCCCAAAACAGCAGAAAACAGGAAATAATAAAGATTAGAGGAGAAATTAATGCTATCAAAAGCAAAAAACATTAGAACAGATCAATGAAACCAGAAGCTGGTTCTTTGAAAGACTTATCAAAATTGATAAACCACTAGCCAGTTTGATCAAGAAGAAAAAATAAAGGATCCAAATAAATAAAATCAAGAATGAAAGAGGAGAGATCACAACCAACACAGCAGAAATAAAAACCATAATAAGAGAATATTATGAGCAATTATATGCCAATAAAATGGGTAATCTGGAAAAAATGGGCAAATTCCAAGAAAAATATACACTACCAAAACTGAAACAGGAAGAAATAGAAAATTTGAACAGACCTATAACCAGTAAGAAAATCGAAGTAGTAATCAAAAATCTGCCAAAAAACAAGAGTCCTGGGCCAGATGGCTTTCCAGGGGAATTCTACCAAACATTTAAGGAAGAGTTAACACCTATTCTCTTGAAGCTGTTCCAAAAAATAGAAATGAAAGGAAAACTTCCAAACCCTTTCCATGAAGCCAGCATTACTTTGATTCCAAAACCAGACAGAAACCCCACTAAAAAGGAGAACTATATGCCAATTTCCCTGATGAACATAGCTGCAAAAATCCTCAACAAGATATTAGCCAACTGGATCCAACAATACATTAAAAAAACTATTCACCACGACCAAGTGGTATTTATACCTGGGATGCAGGGCTGGTTCAATATGTGCAAAACAATTAATGTGATTCATCACATCGATAAAAGAAAGGAGAAGAACCATATGATCCTCTCAATAGATGCAGAGAAAGCATTTGACAAAATACAGCATCCTTTCTTGATAAAAAGATATAATCCCTCAAGAAATTAGGGATAGAAGGAGCATACCTCGAGATCACATTACCAAAAAACTGCTAGAATTAATGCATGAATTCAGCAAAGTTGCAGGATATAAAATCAATGCCCAGAAATCGGTTGCATTCCTATACACCAACAATGAAGTGACAGAAAGAGAAATCAAGGAATCGATCCCATTTACAGTTGCACAAAAAAACAAAAAATACCTAGGAATAAATCTAACCAAAGAGGTGAAAAATCTATACACTGAAAACTATAGAAAGCTTATGAAAGAAATTGAAGAAGACACAAAAAAATAGAAAAAGATGCCATGCTCCTGGATAAGAAGAACAAATATTGTTAAAATGTTGATACTACCCAAAGCAATCTACGTATTCAATGCAATCCTTATCAAAATAACACCAGCATTCTTCACAGAGCTAGAACAAATAATCCTAAAATTTGTATGGAACCAGAAAAGACCCCGAATAGCCAAAGAAATCCTGAAAGAGAAAACCAAAGCAGGAGGCATCACAATCCTGGACTTCAAGCTATACTACAAAGCTGTTATCATCAAGACAGTATGGTACTGGCACAAAAACAGACACTCAGATCAATGGAACAAAATAGAGAACCCAGAAATGGACCCACAAACATATGGCCAACTAATCTTTGACAAAGCAGGAAAGAATATGCAATGGAATAAAGACAGTCTCTTCAGGAAGTGGTTCTGGGAAAACTGGACAGCAACATGCAGAAGAATGAACCTGGACCACTTTCTTACACCATAAACAAAAATAAACTCAAAATGGATAAAAGACCTAAACGTAAGACAGGAAGCCATCAAAATCCTTGAGGAGAAAGCAGGAAACAACCTCTTTGATCTTGGCCGCAGCAACTTCTTACTCAACACGTCTCTGGAGGCAGGGAAACAAAAGCAAAACTGAAATATTGGGACCTCATCAAAATAAAAAGCTTCTGCACAGCAAAGGAAACAATCAGCAAAACTAAAAGGCAACCAACAGAATGGGAGAAGATATTTGCAAATGACATATCAGATGAAGGGTTAGTATCCCAAATCTACAAAGACTTATCAAACTCAACACCCAAAAAACAAATAATCCAGTGAAGAAATGGGCAAAAGACACGAATAGACACTTCTCCAAGGAAGACATCCAGATGGCCAACCGACACATGAAAAAATGCTCAACATCACTCATCATCAGGGAAATACAAATCAAAACCACAATGAGATACCACCTTACACCTGTCAGAATTGGTATCATTAACAACTCAGGCAACAACAGATGTTGGTGAGGATGTGGAGAAAGAGGATCTCTTTTGCATTGTTGGTGGCAATGCAAGCTGGTGCAGCCACTCTGGAAAACAGTGTGGAGGTTCCTCAAAAAACTCAAAATAGAACTACCCAGCAATTGCACTACTAGGCATTTATCCAAGGGATACAGGTGTGCTGTTTATAGCACCCCCATGTTTATAGCAGCACTATCAACAATAGCCAAAGTATGGAAAGAGCCCAAATGTCCATCAATGATGAATGATAAAGAAGATGTGGTATATATATACAATGGAGTATTACTCGGCAATCAAAAAGAATGAAATCTTGCCATTTGCAACAACGTGGATGGAACTGGAGGGTATTATGCTAAGTGAAATAGTCAGAGAAAGACAAAAATCATATGACTTCACTCATATGAGGACTTTAAGAGACAAAACAGATGAACATAAGGAAGGGAAACAAAAATAATATAAAAACAGGAAGGGGGACGAAACAAAAGAGACTCATAAATATGGAGAACAAACTGAGCGTTGCTGGAAGGGTTCGGGCAGGGGGGATGGGCTAAATGGGTAAGGGGCATTAAGGAATCTACTCCTGAAATCATTGTTTCACTATATGCTAACTAATTTGGATGTAAATTTTAAAAAATAAAAAATTAAGAAATTAAAAACTAAAAAGAAAAAAGAAAAAAAAGATTGGAGAAAAGTTTTGTGACTTTACATCAAGAAAAACACCACTAGAAAAAAACACTAAAGTATGATCCATTAAAGAAAATAATTGATAAATATGACTATCAAAATTACAAACTTATCCTGATCTTTAACACCCATTTTTAGGGAAATGAAACAGCAAACCACAGCCTGGGGGAAAATATTGGAAACTATGTAATTCATAAGGAGCTTTAATCCAGAATATGTAAATAATTTATATAACTCAATAACAATAAGACAAATGGAGATCAGGGAAGATGGCAGCAGAGTAGGAGGACCCTCGGCTCACCTCATCCAATGAATACAACTAGATAACTAGCAAATCATCGCAAATACCCCAGCAATTAACCTGAAGATTGCCAGAACAACTCCACTACTAAAAGTAGAGAAGAGACAACATCAAAGAAGGTAGGAAGTGTGGAGTCATAGTTTGGGAGAGAAATGGATCCTGGCCACTGCAGTGAGGAGTGAGCCGAGGTCATGGAAAAGAGCAAGACAGACTAACACACAGGAGCGCACACAAAGAAGACAAATCCTCATTGCAATTGGCTTGAAAAGTGAGAGGGGCTGAATTTCATGAGTTCTTGCAACCAGTATGGCTTAACGCCTGGAGTTTTAAAAGCAGACTTGGCTCAGGGAGAGCCCAGAGGGCATTGTACTGGTCTCGGAGAGAAGGCAGGCAAACAGCCAAAGGACATACAGTATGGAAGCAGGGATCTGAAGAGTGCTGGGGAACAGAGTAGGGACGTTATTTGCTCATCTTGGAGCTTGTCTCAGAGAGGTAGAATTCACAGAGAGATCCCTCTGGGAAGAAAGAAACTGACCTGTGCCATTTCTCTCCCCTGCCATTCAGCATAAGTACAGGACCACCTGCAGGAACCAGCAGAGTGCTGACACTGGCTACCTAACTTGCTTCCACAAAGCCCTACACCCCCCATTCTCCAGTGGAGCCACCCCACCCAGTCATATTTGCCTCAGTCCCAGTGCAGCACACTCCCTCCCAGAAAACTAGCCCAAACCCCTGCCAACAACACTTCTCCAAACCTGGGAATTCTTCTTAAGGCTATTATCCTTAATAACAGGAGAAGTAGCTGACTTTCCTAACATGGAGAAGCAGGCGTAAGACTTCGACACAATGAGAAGGCAGAGGAATTTGTCCCAAATGAAAGAACAGGATAAGGCCATGGCCAGAGATCTAAGTGAAATATATATAAGTAAAATGCCTGATAGAGAATTTAAAGTAATGATCATAAAGATACTCACTGGACTTAAAAGTAGAAGATGTGAGTGAGATATTTAAGACAGAGATCAGGAATAACAGCAAAGATAAAAGGCTCAATAAATGAGATGAGAAACACACTTGATGGAATGAACAGCAGGCTGGAAGAATCAGAGGAATGAATTAATGACCTAGAAAACAGAGTAATGGAAAGTAATCAAGCTGAACAAAAGAGAAAAATGAATTATGCGAAACAAGAACAGACTTAGGGAACTCAGTGACTCCATCAGATATTACATTAGATGTAATAACATTCACATTATAGAAGTCCCAGAAAAAGAAGAGAGAGAAATGCGGGCAGAAAATTTATTTGAAGAAATAATAGCTGAAAACTTACCTAAACTGGGGAAGGAAACAGATATCCAGATCAAGTAGGCACAGAGAACCACCAACAAAATCACCAAAAGCAGATCCACACCAAGACATATCATAATTAAAATGGCAAAATATAATGGTAAAGCAAAAAAATTTCAAGCGGTAAAACTAAATAAGACAATTACATACAAGGGAAAACCCCATAAGACTATCAGGGGACTTTTTAGCAGAAACTTTCCATGCCTGAAGGGAGTAGCATGATATACTCAAAGTGCTGAATGGCAAAAAAACTGCAGCTGATAATATTCTATCCAGCAAGGTGATCATTCAGAATAAAAGTAAAGATAAAGAGTTTCCCAGACAAATTTAAAGGAGTTTGTGACCACTAAACCAGCCCTGCAGGAAAGACCAAAAGTGACAATATGAAAGTAGGAAACACAAAAGCAGTAAAAATAAATATTTTTAGAAAATATTAGCCAAGGAAGTCACAAAATAAAAGGATATAAAATATGACCTCATATTCCTAACAAATGGGAAAGGGAGGTGTAAAGAATGGGTTCAAACTTAAATGACCATCTACTTAATATAGACTGCTATTTGCAGAAGATGTTACATACAAACCTAATGGTAACCACAAATCAAAAACCACTAATAAATATTTAAAGAATAAGAAAAATAAATCCAAATATCACTAAAGAAAACCAAAAAACAATGAAAGAAAGACAAGACAGAATCAGAGAAAATCTTCAGAAACAACCACAAAACAAATAATAAAATGGCAACAAACATATATCTATCAATAATCATCTTGAGTGCAAATAAATTCTCCAATCAAAAGATATAGGATGACAGAATAAATTAAAAAAAAAAATAAGACCCATCTATATGCCACCTACAGGAAACTCATTTTAGACCTAAAGACACCTGCAGACTGAAAGTGAGGGGATGGAGAATCATTTGTCATACAAATGGATGTCAAATGAAAGCCAGAGTAGCAATATTTACATCAGAAATAACTGATACTAAAACAAAGACTGTAAAGAGACAAAGAAGGACATTATATAATAATAAAGGGCAATACAACAAGAAGATGTAACAATTGTAAATATTTATGCACCCAAAATAGAGGCATCCAAATATAAAAAGTCAGTAATAACAAATATAAAGGAATAATCAATAATTATACAATAATAGTAAGGAGCTTTTACACCCCACTTACATCAATAGACAGATCATCCAGACAGAAAATCAACAAGGAAACAATGGCTTTGAATGACACACTGGACTAGATGGATTTAACGGATATATTCAGAACATTCCATCCCAAAACAGCAGAATACACATTCTTTTCAAGTGCACGTGGAACATTCTCCAGAAGAGATCATATATTAGGGCACAAAACAAGCCTCAACAAATACGAAAAGATCAAAGTCATACCATGCATCTTTTCTAACCACAATGCTATGAAACTAGAAGTCAACCAGAAGAAAAGTCTGGAAAGACCAAAAATACATGGAGCTTAAATAACATGCTACTAAACAATGAATGGGTCAGCCAGGAAATCAAAGAAGAAATAAAAAAGTACATGGAAATGAATGAAAACTAAAACTCAATGGTCTAAACCCTTTGGGATGCAGCAAAAGTGGTTCTATGAGGGAAGTTTATAGCACTACAAGCCTAACTCAAGAAGCAAGAAAGATATCAAATAAACAACCTAACCTTACACCTAAAGGAGACAGAAAAAGAACAACAAGCGAAACCTAAAACCAGCAGAAGGAAGGAAATAATAAAGATTAGAGCAGAAATAAGTGATATAGAAAAAAATAGAGCAGAACAATGAAACTAGGATTCGGTTCTTTGAAAAAAAAATCAATAAAATTGATAAACCTCTAGTTAGGTTTATCAAGAAAAAGAGAGAAAGGACTCGAATAAATAAAATCACAAATGAGAGAGGAGAAATAACAACGAACGCCAGAGAAATACAAACAACTGTAACAGAATATTATGAAAAACTATATGCCAACATTTGGACAACCTAGAAGAAATGGATAAATTCTTAGAAACATATAACCTACCAAAACTGAAACAGGAAGAAATAGAAAATTTGAACAAATTACCAGCAAAGAAATTTAATGAGTAATCAAAAAACTCCCAAAACAAAAGTCCAGGACCAGATGGCTTCACAAGTAAATTCTAGCAAACATTTAAAGAAGAATTAATACCTATTCTTCTCAAACTATTAAAAAAAAAAATAGAAAAGAAAGGAAAACCCAAATTCTTTCTAAGGAGCCAGCATTACACCAATACCAAAATCAGACAAACATGCCACAAAAAGAGAGAACTATAGGCCAATATCTCCCATGAACATAGATGCAAAAGTCCTCAACAAAATATTAGCAAACCAAATCCAACCATACATTAAAAAAATCATTCACCATCATGAAGTGAGATTTATTCCGAGGTTGCAAGGATAGTTCAATGTTTCCAAATCAATCAACATGATACATCACATCAATAAAAGAAAGGATAAGAACCATATGATCATTTCAATAGATGCAGAAAAAGTTTTTAACATGGTACAACATCCATTCCCTCAACAAAGTAGCTTTGGAGGGAACATACCTCAACATAATAAAAGCCAAGTATGAAAAGTCCACAGCTAAGAGCATCCTTAATGGTGAAAAACTGACAACTTTCCCCTAAGGTTAGGAAGAAAACAAAGGTGTCAACTCTCATCACTTCTGTTCAACATAGTATTAGAAGTCCTACCCACGGCAAACAGATAACAAAAAGAAATAAAAGGCATCCAAATTGGTAAGCAAGAAGTAAGACTTTAACTATTTGAATGACATGATACTATATATAGAAAATCTGAAAACTTCACCAAAAAACTCCTAGAACTGACAAACGAATTCAATAAAGTCACAGAATACAAAATCAATGTACAGAAATCTGTTGCATTTCTATACACCAATAATGAAGCAGCAGAAAGAGAAATTAAGAAAAAAAATCCCATTTACAATTACACCAAAAATAATAAGATACCTAGAAAAACAACTAATCAAAGAGGTGAAAGATCTGTACTGTGAAAAGTACAAAACATTGATGAAATAAATTGAAGATGACACAAAAATGGAAAGACATTCCATGCTCACAGATTGAAAGAGCAAGTATTGTTAAAATGTCTATACTACCCAAAGAAATCTATGTATTTAATGCAATCCTTATCAAAATACCAACAGCATTTTTCACAGAACCAGAAAAAACAATCCTAAAATTTGTATGGAAGCAGAAAAGACACCAAATAGCTAAAGCAATCTTGAAAAAGAAAAGCAAAGCTGGAGGCATCACAATCCCAGACTTCAAGTTATATTACAAAGCTGTAGTAATCAAAACAGTATGGTGCTGGCACAAAAATAGACACATAGATCAACAGATGATAATAGAAAACCCAGAAATAACCCCACAATTATATGATCAATTAATCTTCATCAAAGCAGGAAAGAATATCCAATGGGAAAAAGATAGTCACTTCAACAAATGGTGTTGGGAAAACTGGACAGCAACATGCAAAAGAATGAAACTGGACCACTTTCTTACACCATACACAAAAATAAATTCAAAATAGATTAAACACCTAAAGGTGAGACGGGAAATCGTAAAAATTCTGTAAGATAATATAGGCAGTAACTTCTCTGACATCAACCATAGCAAATTTTTTCTCCCCTGACATAAGGGAAACAAAAGCACAAATAAACTATTGGCATTACGTCAAAATTAAAAGCTTCTGCACAGTGAAGGAAACAATCAACAAAACTAAAAGACAACCTACAGAATGGGAGAATACATCTGCAAATTACATATCTAATTAAGAGTATCCAAAATATATAAAGAACTTACAAAACTCAACACCTAAAAAATGAATAATCCAATCAAAAAAGGGCAGAAAACATGAACAGACATTTCTCCAAAGAAGATATCCAGGTGGCAGACACCTGAAAAGATGGTCATCACTTGCCATCAGGGAAATGTAAATCAAAATTACAATGAGATATCACCTCACTCACATCTGTCAGAATGGCTGAAATCAACAACACAAGAAACAACAGGTGTTGTCAGGGATGTGGAGAAAAAGGAACCCTTTTGCACTGTTGGTAGGAATACAAACTGGTGCATCCACTGGGGAAGACAGTATGGACATTTTTCAAAAAGTTAAAAATAGGGGTTCCTGGGTGGCTCAGTCAGTTAAACATCCAACTCTTGATTTCAGCTCAGGTCATGATCTCGGGATTCGTGAGATCGAGCCCCATGTCGGGCTCCATGCTAACAATGCAGAAACTGATTGGGAGTCTCTCCCTCCCTCTGTCTCTGCCCCTCCCCCACTCACACTCACTCTCTCTCTCTCTCAAAAATAAATAAATAAAGTTAATTAAACTAAAAAGCTAAAAATAAAACTACCCTATGATCCAGCAATCACTCTACTGCATATTTACCCAAAGAATACAAAAACACTAATTGAAAGGGGTATGTGCACCCCCATGTTTATTGCAGCATTATTCATAATAGCCAAGATATGGAAGCAACCCAAGGGTCCATCAATTGATGAATGGATATAGAATTAGTGTATATGTGTATATACATTATATATATATATATATATATATACACACACACACACACACACACACACAAATATATATACAATGAAATACTATTCCATAAAAAGAATGAAATCTTGTCACTTATAATGATGTGGATAGAACTAGAGAGTATAATGCTAAGCCAAATAAATTAGTCAGAGAAAGACAAATACCATATGATTTCACTCATACATGGAAATTAAGAAACAAAACAAATGCGCAAAGGGAAAAGAGAGAAATAGAGGCAAACCAAGAAACAGAATCAACTATAGAGAAAAAACTGATGGTTACCATAGGGGAGGTGGGTGGGGGGATGGGTGAAATAGGTGATGAGGATTAAGGAGTGCATTTGTGATGAGCACCAGGTGTTGTATGTAATTGCTGAATTATTATGTTCTAGAACGGAAACTAATATGACACTGTATGTTAACTAACAAGATTTAAAATAAAAACAAGAAGAAGAAGGAGGAGGAGGAGGAGGAGAGGAAGAAAGGGGAGGGGGAGGAGGAGGAGGAGGAGGGAGGGGAAGGGAGGGGAAGGAGACACAGATCCTAATTTAAAAAAAGAGATATTTGAGCAGACACTTTGGCAAGGAAGATTTACTGATAGGAAATAAACATATGAGAAGATGTTCAACAGCATTAGTCAAAAGTGAAGTGCAAATTTAAACCAGCATAAAATACCCATTTGAATTGCTAAAATTAAAAACAATGACCATATCAAGTGTTTGTGAGGATGTGGAAAAACTCCTGGTGGTAACATAAAATAGTTCAATCATTTTTTAAAATTGTCTAACAGAATCTTGCAAAATTAAGCATAGAACTAGGCTATGATGTAGCATTTCCACTTCTAGAGAAATGGAAAATTAAGGAATGAAAGTCTATTTCCACACAGACTTGTTTATACATAAATGTCCTTAGGAGATTTATTTGAGATGTTTTATTAAAAGCTAAAAGCTACAAAAAAAAAAAAAAAAAAAAAAGCTAAAATCTACAAAACAACCCAGATGGCAGTCAACAAGTGAATTAAGAAGCCACGGTATAATCACATGATAGAATACCACTTAGTAATTTAAAAAAAGACAGCAAACTATTGATACAGACAATAACATGGGAAATTTTCAAAACAGATATGCTAAGCGACAGAAACCAGGTCCCTTTCACCCACAACAGTGTATATAATATATGGTTCCATCTATGTAAAAATCTGGAAAAAAAATCAATTAATATATCATGACAGAAAGCAGGTGACTGTTTGGGGGCGGGGATGATGGAAGAGTTGAACTACAAAGGAACATTAGGGAACGTTAGGAATTCATGGAAATGGCTTTTGCAGTAACTGTGGTGATAGTTTTGTGGGTATATACACATGTTGAAATTGGTCAAATTTTAATATGTGCAGTTTATTGGATATTCGTTATACCTCAATAAAGCTGTGTGCACAAGTCCGTAAGGGAATCAAAGTAGGTAATGACTTCTTTTTAAAATTTGAAATTCGTTTTTAGGAAATACAGGCAGAAAGAAAAAAAAGCAAAGGGAAGGTGGCAGAGCTATATGACTCTGCAGCAGTGATCGCTTCTTAGTTATCCAGGATATTAACGGTGGTTGGAAACCGCATTCCGAAAGTTTGTTCAAGTTGGTCCATCCCATCAAGGTTTACTTTGCTCCATATTTATCCAATACAACTAAGAAAAAAAAAATATGTTTTTTTTTAAGTTAAAGATTCTTACTGCCCTGTCCAAAGAACTTTGGCCAGCCTAAGTCTCTTGAACCATAGTCTCTGAGTAGGATTCAGTGTTATGGAATGGAGTTCAGAATTCTTATTCAGTTCTGATTCTTGGGGATAATTTCCTGAAGAACAGAAATAACTGACTATAAGTTATCTTAGTTTTCACCAATACACTGCTACAAGATAAGACTAAGGTCCTTCCTATAGGTAAGTACCACGGGTTTGACTCCTAATAGGATACATTGTTACTATAGAGACGGTTGCTAATAATTTGTTACATGCTTGTGAAAATCAGTAAAACGTATAAAGCAGAGATATAGAGTGGTATATAAACCATGCACGTGGAACCACAGCTTCCTAGACTGGAGATAATTTATTGACAAAAAAGATTTAGTTCCTAAATCTCTAATCCAGAAGTGGCTAGAAATACGTCAGCTGAATGCTAATGTAACTTATCAGCCTTGCCAAAACAACAGAAAGTACAACACAGATAACAACAAGAATTAGCTCCTACCCCTAGGGCTGGGGAAACAAAGAGAAGAAGCTGGGAACCTAGAAGTTCTCTGAGATCAGTGGACTAGGAAGGGTTCAGCCAAGCTGATGGGTGTGCCTCTGGAGAGTTTCACTGACCTCGTTCTAGAAACTCCTAAAGATGCTGCAGGATTAAGCCCGTGCCTATTGCTCTGCAGATGTGCGGCTGCTAAGGCTACAGTAAAGAAAACAGCAAGAATACCGAAAGATAGTCCCTTTTCCCTAGTTCTCCTTAACATCTTCCTCTGCTGTGTCTTACTGGCAGAGACTGGCAAAGAAGTTAGCTAAAAAAGGAATAAAGGAAACGTAATTCGCAGCAACAACCACAAGATCAATAGAGCATATTAGAGAAGGGTAAATATGGAGGTAAGAGGGAAATAATTATCACGGAAATCTTAAGTATTGACAGGTAAGTGTTGCAGAGAGAGTATTGTTAATGGGAAACTTGCAATAAAATTGGAAGATGTTTCTAAATTAATTAGCATCACAGAACCCTAGAATAGCCATAGAAGCACCTGCTATTGGCAGCAGCAGATCTAACTCTCAGCACCTGCTTTGCACAGTGTTATTCATCTTAATAGTCCTTCCCCAACTATGACGTCCGGCCCAATGGTGGATGGAAGGGGAAATTTAGAGGATCTCAAACTAAAACAAAAAAAATACAATTTATTTCTTAGGATTTTGTATGGAATTCTTTACATTTTACACCCTTTTATCTATCCATAGAATGAGGATAATTTAACTAATTAAGAGAATTATTTTCAATGACCAAGAGATCACAGACCAGCAAGATGGCAAAAGAGGTGGTCCTAACTCAAGACCCTTCACAGAAAGAACGACTAGCAACTATCTGTAGACAAAATACCTTTGCGAAGATTCTACAACCCAGAGGTGAGGCAGAAGACCTCCATGGAACAAGAAAACAAACTAAGAAGGAAAAGAGAAAGTTTCACTTTGACTGCATCACCCTTCCCCCAGACCAGTATACCACCACACTAAGGGGTCTCGCTGGGCCTGAAGTTTCTCCAGTGAGAAACGCAGAATTAAGGTAGACACCCAGCTTCCCCAGCATTCTGAGACAAGGAGCCCAAATAGATATTGATCACAGGGATCACTGGGAAATCAGTTAGAGATGGAGAGGGGGATGGGACTCACAGCAACCAGCACACAGATCTTGGCAGACTGTGTTCCTGTTGGCAGCAACACTTGAATAAAGATCTCAACAAGCAGCTCTGCTCACCTGCAGACCTGAGTCCATGGCCTTGTCTGGCCGTGGAGCCTGTCAGTACTGTTCAATTTGGGTCTCCAGCTGGCAAGCCATCCTGGCCATACAGCCCATTCTAGAGCCCCACGTGAACAAGGAAGCAAATCACTGGTTCCAATCAATGCTGAGCATATCCTCCAACTTTGCCAAACAGGGAAGCCTAGCCAGAGACACTGGGTAGCAGCAGAAGCATGTCTTACAGCCTACTAGGGCAGGAAAACAAGTCAGAAGCCCCACCCAGCGACTGAAACAAGCTGGAAGACAAAATCACTTCCTCAAGAGCACAGATACTAAGGATACAAGGATCACAAAGAATCAAGTAAATGTAAAACCACTAAAGGAAACTCATAAAGCTCCCATAACTGGCCCTGAAGAAATAGAGGTCTAGGAACTATCAGGCAAAAACATAATTCTTTAAAAGAAATTCAGTGAACTACATTAAGCACAGATTGACAGCTTAAAACATAAGGAAAACCATGCAGGAACAATATAAGAAGTTCAACAAAGAAATAGAAGCCATTAAATTAAAAAACAAAGAAACAAATACAGAAATCCTAGAGCTGAAGAATACAGTAACAGAACCAAAGAATTCAAGAGAAAGTTCACAGCAGATTTGACCAAACAGAAGGAAAACAATCAATGAATTCAAGGATAAGTTATTTGAAATTATCCAGAGAGGAGAAGAAAAAGGGATTTTTTTTAAATGTGTAGAAAATCTACATAAATTATGGATAGCCTTAAAGAAACAAGCTCCACATTATCAGAGTCCCAGGAAGAAAAGAGATAGACAAACTGGGGGAGGGGAGGGATCAGTGGCTTGTTTAACTATAGAATGGCTGAAAACTTCACAAAGTGGGGAAAGTTCTAGACACCTAAGTTCATGACTCACAGATCCTCACAGATTTTCGACCCCAAAAGATCTCCAAGTCACGTTATAATAAAAGTCTAAAATCAGGGGCACCTGGGTGGCTCAGTTGGTTGAGCATCCAACTTTGGCTCAGGTCATGATCTCACAGCTTGTGAATTTGAGCCCCACGTCGGGCTCTGTGCTGACTGCTCAGAGCCTGGAGCCTGCTTTGGATTCTGTGTCTTCCTCTCTCTCTGCCCCTAACCCATTCACATTCTGTCTCTGTCTCTCTCAAAAATAAATAAACATTAAAAAAAACTTTTAAAAAAAAGTCTAAAATCAAAGATGGAGAATTTGGAGAGCAGCAAGAGAAAAAAAAAAGTCCTCACATACAAGAAACCTCCATAAACTATCAGCAGAATTCTCAGGAGAAACCATACAGCCCCAGAGAGATCAGAATGATATACTCAAAGTGTTTAAAAGCAACAACAACAACAACAAACCTACCAACCAAGAACACTCTTCTCAATAAAGCTGTCCTTCAGAAATGAAGGAGAGAGTTAGGTTTTTCCCCAACAAAAAGTGAGGAAGTTTAGCACCACTAGACCTGCCTTACGAGAAATGCTAAAAGGAGTTCTTCATGCTGAAATTAAAGGATGCTAATTAGTAACATGAAGGCACATGAATATATGAAACATCCTGATAAAGGTAAGTATAAAGTCAGAATCAAAATATTCCAATGCTGTAATATGGTGATGTATTAGTCACTTAACTCTACCATAAAGATTAAAGAATAAAAGTATTAAACATAGATATAGAGGAGCCTGGGTGGCTCAGTCGGTTGAGCATCCGACTTTGGCTCAGGTCATGATCTCGCAGTCTGTGAGTTCGAGCCCTGCATAGGGCTCTGTGCTGATAGCTCCGAGCCTGGAGCCTACTTTGGGTTCTGTGTCTCCCTCTCTCTCTGCCCCTCCCCCACTCATGCTCTGTCTCTCTCTGTGTGTCAAAAATAAATAAACATTAAAAAAATAGCTATGGCTACAATAATTTGTTAATAGATGCACAATATTAAAAGTTTTAAATTACATCAAAATATAAAATGTCAATGGAGGAGTAAAAAAGTAGAGTTTTTGTATGTTATAAAAGTTAAGTAGTTATCAGTTCAAAGTAAACTATTATAACTATAACTTGTTTATGTAGGTTCCATAAAGCAAAAAAACTACAGTAGATTCACAAAAGGTAGAAAAAGATATCAAAGCATATCACTGGGGAAAATCAGGAATTCTCCAAAAAAGACAACAAGAGAAAGAGAAAGAAAGAAAGGAATAAAGAAATTACAAAACAGCCCCCAAAAATCAATAAGAGGGCATTAATAAGTCCTTACTATCAATAGCTACTTAAATGTGAATGGATTGAGTTCTCCAATCAACAGAGTTCTCCAGTCAAAAGTGGCTGAATAAATAAAAAATAAAATTCATCTATATGCTGCCTATAAAAACCTCCTTCAGCTTCAGCCTATAAGAATACACATAGGCTTAAAGTGAAGGGATGTACAACACCCAGCAGTGGTCTCTGAGCATCAGCAGTGGCATGGTCTCAAGAACATTCCTGGGGGTGGGCAGCAAAAGCAGCAGGGTCTTCTGAATGTTTCTAGTGGTGGGCAGCAGCTGCATTGTCTTGTGAATGTTCCTGGGGCTGGGCGGCAGAGGCAGGGTCTCATGAATGTTCCTGGGAATGGGCAGGCACCAGTCCATTGCTTGGTGAGACCCTCCCCCAGAGGGTGGGAACGGATCAAAGACACATTCCCTCTGAAGTGAGGGGTTGGGAAACACAGCTGCATCTGAGATGAAACTCAGGAGAGAGGCGCTGCCTGGCTTGGTCACGAAGAGTGTAAAAGCGGGGAGTGGACAAAAGCTGGAGACAAAGGAACTGTGTTTGATTGCTGGAAGGGGAGAGCAGAGTTCTGATACTAGAGACAGGGAGCTGGGTGATGCCATTTTCACCCCTTCCATGCATGCGCATACACGCCTACATGCACCACAACAATCCACCCCAGTAAGCTAAGCAGTGCCATCTAGTGGAGAACAAAGCCATTACACTAACCCCCACCCAGCTGGGCCAACACAGGAACTTCAGGAACACCACAAGTCTTTCTGCCTGCTTAGTTTCCAGACTATAAAATGCTTCATAGTTTGACTTCTAAAGGAAACCAATGTAATTTCAATCGTATTTCAGTCTGCTTGCTGGTCCATCTATTCAATTTTTTTATCTTTTTTATTTCTTTTCTTATTCTTGAATACAGAAAGAGAAAAAATTTATTTTTGTTTTCCATTTTTATTAGAAAGGTTTTTCTTTAACTTCTTGCTACTATATTTTTTTACTTTTTTTGTAATTTTTTAAAATTCTTTTTTCTTCCATCATTTCATTTTATTCTTTTATTGTACACATTTTTTTCAAGTTTTCAAACGTTTTCCTTTTCTTCTTTTTCTTTTTTCTTTTTTTCTTTCTTCCTTTTTTAAATTTTCTTTTCTTATCTATCCCTCTTTTCTGTAGTCTATCAAGCTCCTTTCAACAACCAGAACCAAACACACCTAGGATCTAGAATCCTTCATTTGACCTTTTTGTGTTGTTTTACATTTTTTACTTTTTTTTTACTTTATTAATTCCTTTTATTTCTTCAAAATGATGAAATGAAGGAATTCACCCCAAAAGAAAGAACAGGAAGAGGGGCACCTGGGTGGCTCAGTCAGTTAGGCATCTGACTTCAGCTCAGGTCATGATCTTGTGCTCTATGAGTTCGAGGCTCACATTGGACTCTGTGCTGACAGCTCAGAGCCTGGAGCCTGCTTCAGATTCTGTGTCTCCCTCTCTCTCTTCCCCTCTCTCACTCACACTCTGTCTCTCAAAAATGAGTAAGTGTTTTAAAAAAAATTTAAAAAAAGAAAGAAAGAACAGGAAGAAATGACAGCCAGGGACTTAATCAACACAGATACAAGCAAGATGTCTGAACCAGAATTTAGAATAACGATAAAAAGAATACTAGCTGGGGTTGAAAATAGTTTAGAATCCCTTTCTGCAGAGATAAAAGAAGTAAAACTAGTCAGGATGTAATAAAAAATGCTATAAATGAACTGCAGTGTCAAATGGATGCCACGGTGGCAAGGATGGATGAGCCACAGCAGTAAATCAGCAATATAGAGGACAAACTTATGGAGAATAATGAAGCAGAAAAAAAGAGGGTGACTAAGGCAAAAGAACATGATTTAAGAATTAGAAAATTCAGTGACTCATTAAAAAGGAACAATATCAGAATCACAGGGGTCACAGAAGATGAAGAGAGAAAAGGGGGTAGAAGGGTTATGTGAGCAAATCATAGCAGAAATCTTTCCTAACCTAGGCAAAGACACAGACATTAAAATCCAGGAAGTACAGAGGACTCCCATAAGATTCAACAAAAACCAACCATCAACAAGGCATACCATGGTCAAATTCACAAAATACTCAGGCATGGAAAGAATCATGAAAGCAGAAAAGGAAGAAAAAAAAAATCCTTAACCTACAAGGGAGACAGATCAGGATTGCAGCAGACCTATCCACAGAAACTTGGCAGGCCAGAAAAGAGTGGCAGGATATATTCAATGTGCTGAATCGGAAAAATATGCAGCCAAGAATTCTTTATTCAGCAAGGCTGTCATTCAAAATAGAGAAGATTAAAGGTTTTCCCAGACAAACAAAAATTAAAGGAGTTCATGACCACTAAACCAGCCCTGCAAGAAATTTTAAAGGGGACTCTCTGAGGGGAGAAAAAATGAAAAAAAAAAAAAAAAAAAAAGACCAAAAGCAACAAAGACTCGAAAGGACCAGAGAACACCACCCAAAACTCCAAGTCTACAGGCAACATATGGCAATAAATTCACCTCTTTCAGTACTCACTCTAAATGTCAATGGACTAAGTGCTCCAATCGAAAGACATAGGGTAACAGAATGGATAAGAAAACAAGATCCATTTTTATGCTGTTTACAAGAGACCCACTTTAAACCTAAAGACACCTTCAGATTGAAAGTAAGGGGATGGAGAACCTTCTAACATGCTAATGGTTGACAAAACAAAGCCAGAGTAGCCATACTTATATCAGACAGTCTAGACTTTAAAATAAAGACAGTAATAGGAGATGAAGAAGGACCTTATATCATAATCAAGGGGTCTATCCACCAAGAAGACATAAAAATTGTAAACATTTATGTTCCAAATGTGGAGCACTCAAATATATGAATCAATTAATCACAAACATAAAGAAACTCATTGATAATAATAGCATAATACTAGAGGACTCTAACACTCCACTTATAATAATGGACAGATCATCTAAACATAAAATCAACAAGGAAACAAAGGCTTTGAATGACACACTGGACCAGATGGACTTAACAGATATATTTAGAACATTTCATCCTAAAGCAGTGGATACATATTTTTCTCCAGTGTATATGGAACGTTCTCCAGAATAGGTTACCTACTGGGACACAAATCAGCCCTCAATAAGTACAATAAGCTCGAGATGATACCGTGCATATTTTCAGACCACAACAGTATGAAACTCAAAATCAACCACAAGAAAAAATGTGGAAAGATGACAAACACTTGGAGACTAAAGACCACCCTACTAAAGAATGAATGGGCTAAATAAGAAGTTAAAGAAGAAATTAAAAAGTACATGGAAGCCAATGAAAATGATACTACTGCAGCCCAAAATCTCTGGGATGCAGCAAAGGTGGTCATAAGAGGGAAGTATACAGCAATCCAGGCCTTCCTACAGAAGAAAGAAAGGTCTCAGATACACAGCCTAACCTTACACCTTAAAGAGCTGGAAAAAGAACAGCAAATAAAACCCTAAATCAGCAGAAGGCAGGAAATAATAAAGATTAGAGCAGAAATCAATGCTATCGAAACCAAAGAAACAGTAGAACAGATCAACGAAACCATAAGCCGGATCCTTGAAAGTATTTGCAAAATTGATAAACCCCTAGCCAGGTTGATCAAAAAGAAAAAGGAAAGGACCCAAATAAATAAAATCAAGAATGAAAGAGGAGAGATCACAACCAACACAGCAGAAATAAAAAAAAAATAAGAGAATATTATAAGCCAATAAAATGTTATACGCCAATAAAATGGGCAATCTGGAAGAAATGGAAAAATTCCTAGAAACATATAAATTACCAAAACTGAAACAGAAGGAAATAGAAAATTTGAACAGACCCATAATCAGTAAAGAAATCAGTAAAGAAATAGAATTAGTAATCAAAAATCTCCCAAAAAACAAGAGTCCTGGGCCAGATAGCTTTCCAGGGGAATTCTACCAAACATTTAAGGAAGAGTTAACACCTATCTCCTGAAGCTGTTCCAAAAAGTAGAAATGGAAGGAAAACTTCCAAACTCTTTCTATGAAGCCAGCATTACCTTGATTCCCAAACCAGACAAAGACCCCACTAAAAAGGAGAACTATAGACCAATTTACTTGATGAACATAGCTGCAAAAATCCTCAACAAGATTAATATCAGCCAACTGGATCCAACAATACATTAAAAAACTTATTCACCACATCCAAGTGGGATTTATACTTGGGATGCAGAGCTGGTTCAATATCCACAAAACAATCAATGTGATACATTGTATCAATAAAAGAAAAGACAAGAACCATATGATCCTCTCAATAGATGAAAAGAAGGCATTTGACAAAATACAGCATCCTTTCTTGATAAAAACCCTCAAGAAAGTAGGGATAGAAGGATCATACCTCGAGATCATAAAAGCCACATATGAAAGACCAATGCTAATATCATTCTCAATGGGGAAAAATGGAGAGCTTTCCCCCTACGGTCAGGAACAAGACATGGATGTCCACTCTCATCACTGTTACTCAACATAGTATTGGAAGTCTTAGCCTCAGCAATCAGACAACACGAAGAAATAAAAGGCATCCAAATCAGCCAGGAGGAGGTCAAACTTTCACTCTTCACAGATGACATGATACTCTATATGGAAAACCCAAAATATTCCACCAAAAACTGCTAGAATTGATCCATGAATTCAGCAAAATCCCAGGATATAATATTAGTGCACAGAAATCAACTGCATTCCTATACACCAATAATGAAGCATCAGAAATCAAGGAATCAATCCCATTTACAGTTGCACAAAAAACCTAGGAATAAATCTAACCAAAGAGGTGAAAAATCTATACACTGAAAATTATGAAAGAAATTGAAGAAGGCACAAAAAAAATGGAAAAGCATTCTATGCTCCTGGATAGGAAGAACAAATACTGTTAAAAGGTCGATACTACACAAAGCAATCTACGTATTCAATGCAATCCCTATCAAAATAACACCAGCATTCTTCACAGAGCTATAACAAATAATTCTAAAATTTGTATGGAACCAGAAAAGACCCCGAATAGCCAAAGCAATCTTGAAAAAGAAAAGCAAAGCTGGAAACATCACAGTCCCAGACTTCAAGCTGTATTACAAAGCTCTAATCATCAAGACATTATGGTACTGGCACAAAAACAGACACTCAGATCAATGGAACAGAATAGAGAACCCAGAAATGGACCCACAGATATATGGCCAACTAATCTTTGACAAAGCAAGAAAGAAATATGCAATGGAATAAAGACAGTCTCTTCAGCAAGTGGTGCTGGGAAAACTGGACAGCGACATGCAGAAGAAGGAACCTGGACCACTTTCTTAACACCATAAACAAAAATAAACTCAAAATGGATGAAAGACCTAAACGTAAGACAGGAAGCCATCAAAATCCTTGAGGAGAAAGCAGGAAAAAAACCTCTTTGATCTTGGCCGCAGCAACTTCTTACTCAACACATCTCCAGAGGCAAGGAAAATAAAAGCAAAAATGAACAATTGGGACCTCATCAAAATAAAAAGCTTCTGCACAGCAAAGGAAACAATCAGCAAAGCTAAAAGGCAACCGACAGAACAGGAGAAGATATTTGCAAATGACATATCAGATAAAGGGTTAGTATCCAAAATCTACAAAGAACTTATCAAACTCAACACCTAAAAACCAAATAATCCAATAATGAAATAGGCAAAAGACATGAATAGACACTTCTCCAAGGAAGACATCCAGATGGCCAACTGACACATGAAAAAATGCTCAACATCACTCATCATCAGGGAAATGCAAATCAAAACCATAATGAGATACCACCTGAAACCTGTCAGAATGGCTAACATTAACAACTCAGGCAACAACAGATTTGGCGAGGATCTCTTTTGCATTGTTGGTGGGAGGACAAGCTGGTGCAGCCACTCTGGAAAACAGTATGGAGGTTCCTCAAAAACTAAAAATAGAACTACCCTACGACCCAGCAATTGCACTACTAGGCATTTATCCAAGGGATACATGTGTGCTGTTTCGAAGGGACACATGCACCCCCATGTTTATAGCAGCACTATCAACAATAGCCAAAGTATGGAAAGAGCCCAAATGTCCATCAATGATGAATGGATAAAGAAGATGTGGTATGTATATATATACGTATATATATATATGTATATATATACGTATATATATACATATATATATATATATACGTATATATATACATATATATATATATATATATATATATATATTTCAAAAAGAATGAAATCTTGCCATTTGCAACTACATGGATGGAACTGGAGGGTATTATGCTAAGTGAGATTAGTCAGTCAGAGAAAGACAAAAATCATATGACTTCACTCACATGAGGACTTTAAGAGACAGAACAGATGAAAATAAGGGAAGGGAAACAAAAATAATATAAAAACAGGGAGGGAGACAAAACATAAGAGACTCTTAAATATAGAGAACAAACAGAGGGTTGCTGGAGGAGTTGTGGGAGGGTGGAAGGGCTAATGGGTAAGGGGCTTTAAGGAATCTACTCCTGAAATCATTGTTGCACTATATGCTAACTAACTTGGATGTGAATTTAAAATAATAATAATAATAATAATAATAATAATAGATAAATGTCATTATATAACCAGAAAAGGGTCAATTCTTTCTGAAGATATAACAATTGCAAATATATAATCATCCAATATTAGAGCACCTAAATATATTAAGCAAAGAATAACAGATCTGAAGTGAGACATAAACAACAATACAGTAATAGTAGGAAACCTCAAAACTCCAATTTCAACAATGGATAGATCATCCAGACAGAAAATCAATATGGAAATGAAGATTTTATACAATACTTTAGACCAAATGGATCAACAGACATATACAAAACATTCTATTTAACAGCAGCAGAATACACATTCAGGCACACATCTCTCCAGGATAGATGATATGTTAGTTCACAAAACATGCCTTCACAAATTTAAAAAAAATCAAATCATGTCAGGTATCTTTTACAACCATAATGGTATGAAACTAAAAAATTAGGAACAGGAGGAAATCTGAAAAATTCACAAATATGTAGAAATTAACCAGCATACTCCTGAACAACTAATGAGTCAATGAAGAAATCACAAGGAAAATCAAAAAATATTACAAAACAAATGGAAACACAACATACCAAAACAAATGTGATGCAACAAGACCAGTTCCAACAGGGTAGCTGATAGCTGTAGATGCCTACATTAAGAAAAGAAAAAATAAGTAATAAGAAAAAAAACCCCTAACTTTATATTTCAAGGAACTGGTGGGAGAGGGGAGTGGTGGAGAGAATAAGTTGCCCAAAATTAGCAGAAGAGAGGAAATAGTAAAGAACAGAGTAGAAATAAATGAAATAGAGAGAAGAAAACAATAAAAATCAACAAAACTAAGAGCTTGTTTTTTCAGGGAAAAAAACAAACTAGACCAACATTTAGCTAAACTAACAAAATGAGAGACAGAGACAGAGACAGAGAGTATTCAACATCAGAAATGAAACAGAAGAGATTATAACTGATACCACATAAAAGCAAAGGATCATAGGAGACTACTATAAACAATTTTATGGAAACAAACTGGATAATCAGGAAGGAATGAATAAACTCCTAGAACATACAACCTACCAAGACTGAATCAAGAAGAAACAACACCTAAACAGACCCATCATGAGTAAGGAGATTGAATCAATGATCAAAAATCTCCCAAAAAAGAAAAGCCAAGAGCCAGATAATTTCCTCCATGTATTTAAATAAGTACTATAAACCTCAAACTCTTCCAAAAATTTGAAGAGGAGGGAATATTACCAAACTTACTTTATGAGACCAGCATCACCTTGATAACAAATGCAGATAAGGGAACTCAAAACAAAAAAACAAAAACTACAGGCCAAAATCCCTGATAAATATAAATTCAAAATTTCTCAACAAAATACTAGCAAACTGAATTTTAACAACACAATGAAGAAAGAGATCATATACCATAATCAGGCTGGACTTATCCTTGAAATTCAAGGATAATTAACATACACAAATCAATGTGATGTATCACATTAATAGAAAGAAAATGAAAACCATATGATTCACAATAGATTGCCCCCAAATTTTACAAAGTACATTTTTTTCATGATAAAAATTCTCAACAAATTGAGTATAGAAGGAACATACTTCAACATAATAAAGGCTATACATGGCTAGCTCACAGCTAATATTACACTCAAAGATGAAAGGTTGAAAGCTTTTTCTCCAGGATCATGAACAAGACAAGGATCTCCATTCTTACCACTCCTATTCAACACAGTATTAGCAACACTAACCTAAGCAATTAGTCAAGAAAAATGAACAAAGAGGCATTCAAATTAGAAAGAAAGAAGTAAAATTATTTTTGTTTGCAGATGATATGATCTTATTTATAAAAAAGCCTAAAGCCTCCACCAAAAAACTAAAAACCGTTAGAACTACAATAAATTTAATAAAATGGCAGTATGCAAAACCAACATACAGAAATCAGTTTCATTTCTACACACTAACAATAAAGGACCTAAAAATTTTTTAAAGCAAGTCTATTCACAATAACATCAGAAACAATAAAATAAATAGGAATAAATATAACCAAGGAAGTGAAAGATCAGTGCACCAAAAAATGTAAGACTTTGACAAAAAAAATTAAAGAAGACACAAATAAATGGAAAAGTATCCCATGTTCATTGATCAGAAGATTTAATACTTTTTACATGTCCATACAACACAAAGCCATCCATAAATTCAAAGAAATCCCTAGGAAAATTCCAATGATACTTTTTACAAAAATAGAAAAAGAATTCTAGACTTTCCATGGAACCACAAAAGAGCCTGAATAGACACAGTAATCCTGAGAAAGAAATACAAAGCCAGAGGTATTTTATTTCCTGATTTCACACAATATGACAAAGTTACAGTAAGCAAAAGAGAGTGGTACTGGCATAAAAATCTATCATTTTAACAGAATAAATATCCCAAAAATAAATCCTCACATATATACAGTCTACTAATATTTGCTAAAAGATTCAAGACTACTCAATGGTGAAAAGATCATCTCTTTAACAAATGGTGCTGGAATGACTGGATAACCACAAATGGAAGAATGAAATTGAACCCTTATCTTACACTGTACCCAAAAAATAACTCAAAATGGATTAGAGACTTAAACATACAACCTAAAACTATAAAACTTCTAGAAAAAAATATTTAGAATCTCCTTTATTTTATTTTTTTGGCGGGGAGGGTAGAAGCTCCTTTAGAAAGCAGGAATAGAAGGTAGATGGGAGACAGTGGTACAGGATCTTTAAACAGAAAGCTTGAAAAACACTAATTTTAAGCTCTAAAACCTTTCACAAACACGACTCCTTTCAGGTCCAGGAGCCTTTTAGAAACTTCAGCTTCAGCAGCAAAGAAATTTAAGAATTCATTGTGTTCCTAATATACTGAATAGTTTCTGTAGCCTGTGGAAGATTTTTCTTCTCCTTACTATGTTGCATTAACTAGATTTTTGTTTTATGGTCCCTACCTGGCACTTAAGATAACTGCTGGGCCTACAGATCTATCTTCATTTCCAGCTGGGTTGAATATTTCTTAGAAGTTCTACTAAGCTGTCTTGTCAGTGCCTTTCTCCAGAAGGCCAGCACCTGCTTCCTAAATTTTAACTTCTCCCTGATCCTACTCCAAGCATTCTAAGTACATGGAAACCGATGCTGCCATCTACCCAAATAAAAATATTACTGATACTGCAAATGTTTTATTGTCATATATCTCATATTAAATTGTGCCACCTTGGATGTTTACTCAAGCCAGAATAAAAGCACACATTTGTCATGATTCTTTGTTGACTCTAGATTGGACAAAGATGGAAAACTTTTAGATGCCATTCATATATCCTTATAAATGTCTCTGCTCTTTCTCTACCTAACCTTTTTTCTTTTCCTCCCACTGGTCAATAGCAAGCTTCCAGAATAACTTGAGTTTAAGATGATTTATGTATGGAATGCTCTATTAACCTCTCCATCTCTCATCCCAGATATTCACCAACTATCTTCTGACATTATTATAATTTTGTAATTATGATTGTGATGGGAAAAATGTTATCTGGCTATAAAGTAGTCATTTAGCTCCCTGGTTTAAAAAAAATCTATCACATAGAGGTCTGGATAGCATAACATGTTGAACGTACTGCTTCCAGAGTTTAGAAATTATAAAACCAAGTCTTATAGTTCAGAGACATTTTTTAAGATCCAACCTACTCCATGACTCTTTTACATTACCACACAGTTATGGCTCATTATCCTAAACTTTAGGAAGCCATTTTCTAAGCAGGGGAAAAATAAAGTCCAAGGATAAAGACATATTAGTGTACTGATTGAGTTCCTTTGTTGCTTACTATTAAGCACCCCAAATTACTGCCTGGAGGCAAGTAACTTCTGATAGAGCTTGAGACAAATTTTCCACTGAATTCTTCCAAATTTTCTATTGAGTTCTTCCCTCAATACATGGGTAACTTTATATTGCAGTACAGTTTGTTGCACAGAAGCACATACTCTAATCCAGGAACTTTCATTCATCAACACAATGCTAGGCATCCTGACAAAATAATTTTCTGCTGAAGAGGAAAAAAAATCTACGTAGAAACAAAATACTTTAACATTTGTGACATTCAGTCCCCTGATAATATAATATGACCATGAAGAATAAGATGGATGAGAAAAATCTTAAGATTTTCATAATTTCCCTGTCTTGCAAATGTTGCAACTCTGCTATCCAAGTTTTGATATATAAGGAGAATGGCCATAGACTAACCAAAAACCTGCTCACTGCATAGATTTATTCTAAGGACAACTGAGGTTCATCTCTCAATACTCAATTTTAGAGCAGAAAGTTGCAAATTCTTGATCTCACCCGAGCCTATGTTAATCTTAACTATGGTCAAGCAGATGACCCCATCATTGAGTTCAAACACTAGCTTTGACTAAACCAAACAATTTGAGGGTATGGGCACCCTCCCAGGGCCAACACATGTAAAGTGTTTGATCCTAGGGCTAAGGCTAGCATAGCAACAGCTCATTGAACAAAAATCTCCTCTGGCATGGTGTTAAGGAAAAACTACTTCCAGGCATCAAACAATGACTAAGCTAGATTTTTTTTCCGAAGAATTCTGGCTACTTATGAAATCTCGGAAAGATAGTGACAGTTTTCATATCTAAAATGATCGGAGTAAAAAGGAAACTGCTGTTTCATCATATTTTCTCATATTACTTTAACATAACACTTTCTGCCTGAAATCAAGAATTATGTTGCAAACTGCGCTTTTTTTCATCTGAAAAGATGGGGGCAATAGCATCACCTGTAGCTGTAATGAGGATCAAGCAAAGTAAAATACACGTAAATGTCTCTGCCACTGCATCTAGGATCTAGCATCTAGTGTCAGCTCCCAAATATTTAAAATTAGAAGTTAGACATAGTTTATTTCATTGAATGTAGTTCTTTTGTCTGATTTCACTCTCTACTGTTGCCCATTTCTTACCACTCTGAATGCCTATCTTCCACTATAAAACTCAGCCTCTTCCTGGTTCCCAGAGTATCCTTGGGTCTCTTGCCATTTACCATCACTATAGGCTCTAGTTCACTTAATTAGGCTTTGGTCTTAGCCTTCTCTGTAAGTCTTTATTCCAATCCCTGTGTCTTCATTCTTTTCCTATTTGAGGACCATGCCTTTTCTTGTCCCTATCAGGTTCTTCCCCGATCACCTTGTGAAGTTGAGTTCTGTCTCACTCTCAGTGTCAACCTGGAGTCTAAGGCCTAGCTATCCATGGACTAAGCTTTCACCTTCTGTCCATTTTACATCATTTTTTATAAAAGTCAAAGAGGAGAAAGGAGACACCTTAAAGAGTTCTGATGCTTGATTCTGGCCCCAGATCAAAAAGGTCCACTTCCCCTCATACCCGTATTCAGCTTCATTGATCTGAGATCCACTCCTGGACACCAATGTCCAGGTCATTGGACTTCTGAGGTCAAGAAGAAAAGAAGCTTGGACTGTCTGGGTGGTCCAGTCGGTTAAGTGTCTGATGCTTGATAGCGGCTCAGGTCATGATCTCACAGTCGTGAGATCAAGCACCACCGCAAGCTCCACACTGATAGCACAGAGTCTGCTTAGGATTCTTTCCCCTTTTCTCTCTGCCCCTTCTCTTCTCCCACATTCTTAAAATAAAAAAGCATCAAGGAAGAAGAAGAAGAAGAAGAAGAAGAAGAAGAAGAAGAAGAAGAAGGGGAAGGGGAAGGGGAAGGGGAAGGGGAAGGGGAAGGGGAAGGAGAAGTGGAGGAGGAGGAGGAGGAGAAAGGAGAAGGAGAAGAAAAGGAAGAAGGAGGAGGAGAAGGAAGGGGTGGGGTGGGGAAGAGGCCGAATTCGGACCTGGGTGGGTGGGAAGGTTGGTAGAGGGAAACAGATGGCTTAAGACACTGTGGAATCCATTGAGGAAGAAAATTTCATAGATAAGAGGTTTCATCTCTGGAGAGAAGAGTGAACCGTTAATGAGGAAGAGGTGCAGGGAGATGATGGATAGAAGAACACTACCAATTCCCCATCCAAAATGTCCTCTGTATAGATGGTTAAAGGTAAATCGAGCCAGAGAACAAGAATGGTTTGTGTTACCCTCCTACATTCCATATAGAGATGGATTTCCCTAGAAGCTGATGAGAAACGAAAGCCCCACTTGCATAGCCCTTCCCAAGCCTTGTTTTCTTTTATCCCATGAACATGGGGAGGAAGCAGCAGTCATAGCTTGGCACCTGAGGCTGCTGGGCCATGCTGGTGTTCCCAGCGGCCAGTACCAACTCCACATCCTCTGTACTTCCTTCCACAAGCTGTCACTGTTGGACCTCAGCCAAGTGACCAGACCATCTATTTTACCCCTCAGAGGAATTGCTGAAGGAATCGCTAGGAACCATTAAATTGAAGCTTCATACTATCTCGACAACAGAACAGACATCGAGCCGGTAGAAAAAAGGGAGAGGGACCTGGACAATTTGAACCAGCTTATGTGGCAGGAATCATGCCCAGGGATACAAACAAGCTAAAGTCCTGCCAGGGTTTGCCTCTAAGTAAGAAAATGTGAAGGAAGTTGCACAGGTGGCTTTACTAGTAATGAGATATAGAGCTAAAGTGAACTTTTCTAAACTACCAGTTATAAAAAATTAATTTTGATCCACCATGCCAGAGGAAATTCTAAATGATCTTTCTATCTTTCTGTAGAAAGAAAAAAATTATTAAACCATTTTCTAAGAGTCAATGGTATTCACAGATACTACTACAGAGGCATATAGTTGAGTACAAATGGTGCTAAAGAAGTAATTCTACAAATCCCGTGAAAATTAAATTCTAAACCAATGTCATTTTAGAGTTCCTGTAATCTTTATTTATTTTTTTTTTTAATTTTTTTTTTAACGTTTTATTTATTTTTGAGACAGAGAGAGACAGAGCATGAACGGGGGAGGGGCAGAGAGAGAGGGAGACACAGAATCGGAAGCAGGCTCCAGGCTCTGAGCCATCAGCCCAGAGCCTGACGCGGGGCTCGAACTCACGGACCGCGAGATCGTGACCTGGCTGAAGTCGGATGCTTAACCGACTGCGCCACCCAGGCGCCCCTGTAATCTTTATTTAAAAAGCAACAAAAGAGAGAAGAGACAGAAAGAGAGAGAGACAGAGAGACAGAAAGAGATGGAGACAGAGGCATAGAGACAGAGAAAAAGAGAGGAAACATAATTGGAATGGATTTAAGATTAATAATCCAAGTCCCAGCTTTCCTACAAGTTATGCTACCTAAAGCAAGTCTTTTGGCCTCTCTGGGCCTCAATTGTAACGATTTAAAAATCAGGTAACAATCATCTCCCATACAGCTTGTCATTCATTGGCAGGGTTTGGTCCAGCCCATGTGAAACATTAAACAAAACAGTATTTTTCCCAGTTTGCTAGCTTACATGCGCTGTGTACAAGTCCATCCACGTCTACAAGGGAGACTTATGTATAGACCTTATAGCTGGCATGCTGCCTCCATCCAACAAAACTCTGAGCTCTATTAGTAAAGATGAGGGTAGAATTAATATTAGGCCAGAAGCTAACAGCTGCTGCCTCATACACAAACTTAGGGAAATACAAGATAAATAAATCAGGTTTGTTGTTTTGTGGACAGTTTTGTTTTGTTGTGGCGTGAAAAGGAAAATGTTCATGGAGCTGATGTTTCTTCCTCTAACTTTTGTGTCCATTAAACTTTATGCAAACAGATGGGGTGCCTGGGTGGCTCAGTCGGTTAAGCCTCCGACTTCAGCTCAGGTCATGATCTCACGGTCCGTGAGTTCGAGCCCCGCATCGGGCTCTGGGCTGATGGCTCAGAGCCTGGAGCCTGCTTCTGATTCTGTGTCTCCCTCTCTCTCTGCCCCTCCCCCATTCATGCTCTGTCTCTCTCTGTCTCAAAAATAAATAAACATTAAAAAAAATTAAAAAAAAAACTTTATGCAAACAGATTTACGTGAACAGACATGTAGGAAACATAGAGGGAGAAACGAATTTGTCAAAGAACGTGGGCATCTGGAATATCTGTCAATTACTGTGTGACCTTGGACATCTGACTTCTGACCTATGGTTTTCTTATACGTAAGGTATATCGACCATATCGATTTTACACATTGATTATTACATGAAATCAAGTTTGTGAAAGTGATTTATAAACTGTGAGGTTCGACAGATGTCGTAAAGAAAGTCATGACATTCAGAGTAGGAAGACACTGCTCTTAGCTAGAATGACCAAGAAGGACAGAGTTGTGGTGTTGAGATGATAAGCGACTGCACGGATGGAAGCCACATTACACGTGTTTAAGAGAAGTTTGAGGGGTCTCTGACATGTCATTTTCAATTCCAGCTTGGCCACTTTTTAGCTGTAATCTTGAGCAAGTTATATAATCTCTCTGATGTGTCAGTTTTTTTCATTATAACATCGCATGAAACAGAGACTCTCTCATAGTATTCAAATTAAGTGAAATCAGACAAAATTCTTAGTAAAGAGACTGACATACTGCAGGTGCTTAGAAAATGAAAGCAGTGATGATGATGATGATGATGGTGATGGTAGTGATAATGGTGATGATAAAAGAGGGCACGTCCATGTGAATTCATGCAGAAGAGAAAAGGAGCACATTTCCTGTTCCGTAACTCCCAGAGAAATAACAGTTCTCAAGAGTAAAATATTAATATTTAGCACCATGGACAGAAGAATAATGCTCTGACTCTGCTCAACCAAAAATCTTGGTAACTTTAATCTGTATAAGGAAGAACATACCAGGAGAAAATGTTTATTTGTTATTAGCATCTTTAGCCTCAGTTATAAAACAGCATATATATCTTTGCTGATGCTCTCGGATTTCTTTCATATGCGGTATACATATATATACACATTTATTCCACAGAGTTGTAGAGCAACCTCCATGGACCAGGCACGGTGCTAGGGGTACATGGTTCAAAAAGGCAGTCATTGTTTCTGTTCCCAGAGAGCTGGTAGTCTAACTGGAAAGACACACAATGAAACAACTAATCACGATAAAATGCAATACACATCAAAACAAAAGTTCATGGTGTTATGGGGACTGTAGGAGGGGGGATCTTAGCAGAGGACAAAGCAATCTCCTGAAGTAATGAAGTTGACACATATCCTTGAAATTAGTCAGGTAAGAAGACAGGAAAGCATTTTCCTGGCAGAGAAAATAATGTATGTGAAGGTGTCTTGAGCAACAGAGTCAGGCATCTGGCAATAAGTGAAGGGCATGTAGACAAGAGAAGAACATGGGATCATCCCAGGAATGCTAAGGAGTTTTTACTTTTTCCTAAAGATAACAGAAAACCACCGAAACATACAACAGTGAAAGTGACACTATCAGAACTATCATTATGATCATTTGGGTTGATACCTCTTCCACTTTTTAAATATCAAGAATTTACAAATTACAGCTCCCACCTTGTGATGCTCTCCTAATCAAAATCCACCAGGAGGTTCCCACGGTCCACTAAATAATATTTACCTCCTTCCTTGATGTTCAAGGCTTTTCAGTATCCGGCCTCAAATACCTTGTAAGACCTATTTTCCTCTACTCCTTTTAACACACTCCATAATACAACCAATCATTTTCAGAACTCAGCCTGGACTGTCCTATTTTGCCTTTGATCTTATAAATTAATGAGACTAAGAGATTCTGCCACTTTGTTTTCACTCACCTATATCATCCAGGGTCCCATTCAAATGTCGTCTTTCCTCTAAAGTCCTTCTTAATTCCCTGAGGTGGTATACCGATTTTCCACAAAATATCAATACTTCTTTAGTCTTTTACCTTTTCCTACTAAATATTTGCATTATATATGTTTATGTCATATATGTTTTAATCTCAAATATAATACACTGGAGAACAAACAATAAGCTTTGTCGATTTTCATGTCTTTTGCAGGTCTAAAGCCTGTTCCTGGACTATGATAGAAGCACAATTAATTAGTGAATGAATTGATGAATGGTAGCTTTACTACTAGAATGTGTAAAGAAGATGTCTCTGTTTCAAAGCTATAAATGGCATTGTAATTTATGGTTTCACTTTCTCAAAACCTTGTAATCGAGTTTCTGTATTATGAAATGTCACAAAATACTTGGATTTATGTCTATTTTTAGAATATTTATGATTTAATAAAATAATGAAGGAAGAACGTGCCTGAGAGTGTAGATTATTGTGAGAAGCAGCTGGGAAATCAAAGTACTTTAAAAAGTACTTAAGTGCTTCCAGTTATAAAATAAATAAGTCACAGAGATGAAAAGTATAGCATAGGGAATACAGTCAATAAAACAAAGTACTCAGTGCTATATAAATATTAAAATTTGGTATAACATTTAGGACTTATTTTAACATCATTTCTTGTATTGATTTTTGTTTGCCTGGCAGGGGTACCTATAAATAGATTTATGCAGTAGGTCTGTTCCAGATAAATCATATAGATAGATAGATAGATAGATGATAGATAGATAGATAGATATCTGTTGTTATTAATTGTATAACATACAAATTAAGCCTTAGAAAATGAAAAGAACATGGAACCTTCAGTCGGTAGAACTGATTTGAAGAATGAACCTGTAAATTACGTCTTACTTAAGTGATGCTGGGCAAGTAATTAAACTCTCTGGTCTTCAATTTTCCCATAATGAGATGATAAACTCACTACCTCATATGGTAGAAAGAACTAAGTGAGGTAATGGCTGTAACAGTGTTTTTGTAAACAGCAGCATTTTTTAGAAATGTTAAGTGTATTGTTTACATTGATCTAAATAATAATGAAGGTCATACTGCAACCCATATTACAAATCCTTTACCAAAAGTAGAAAATATCTCCCCCTAAGCTATCTGTTGTCTAAAACAAGGTCTGGATATATTGGCTCTACTTACTGAAAATCCCTGCCAGCATGCCTGAAATGGTTTTTGAGGTTGAGATGGGCTGCAATGCTTCTTGACAAGAAAGGTAGAAAGTATAGTTATACCAGAGACACCAATTAAATATCTCTTACAGTAGATTTCAGACTAACCACGAAATTTCCACCAGTGTTACATTGCAGCCAAAGCGCTATTGCATTTTCCAACTTGTGTTTAACATTCTGATTTCAGAGAGCTCACGTGAGCAAATTACCTGTGACCAATTTATCTTACTCTACACATATTAATTGAAAGCCAACTTGGGTCCTCTGGGCTATGCCAAATGCCTGAGAAACAATGATAAGGTGTGGTTCTTACTCTTAAGAATCTCACAAATACAAAAATATATTGTACATTCTGCCAACTGTCGAACGAAGGCCTGCATGGAGCATTATAAGAGTATGAAGCAAGGGGCGCCTGGGTGGCTCAGTCAGGTAAGCATCAGACTCTTGGTTTCAGCTCAGGTCACCATCTCACAGTTCATGGGTTTGAACCCTACGTCAGGCTCTGCACTGACAGTGTAGGGCCTGCTTGGGATTCTCTCTCCTTCTCTCTCTGCCCCTCACCAGCTTGTACTCTCTCTCTCACTCTCAAAATACATTTTTCAAAAATTAAAAAAAGAGTATGGAACAAGACTGTCCCTGCAGATAGAATGGGAAAAGCTTCAAAATAGTATGTGGAAGGGATTCCAGGCCAAATAAATAGTACGTGGAATCAAATCCCAACATACTGGAGGACATGGAAATCCGTTCCTGTTACCTCCTTCTCTAACAGGAGTAGGAAGATACTAGGCTGGCATTTATGGAACAGTAGACATAGTTCCCTTTCATCTTTCATTTTACTTAACATCCAGCTCTTAAATCTTCCCACTACCCTTAAAAGGAAGAATGACTCAGTATGACAGGTGCTGACACATCTGATTTGCTTTAATAACAAGATAATTACTATAACCACTTATTAATTAACTATATTACATGTAAACTTTACATGTGCAACAGGATAGCAATGGGATGTTTTCCCATCATGTTAATTTGGACTGATACCCTAAAACTTGAAACCAAATGCTGATGAGTATCTAAAACTCTAAAGAGAGATATCAGACCATCTAACAGGTGGTCCAGCAAACAAGTTTACCAAACCTTGAGCCACCTAGAGGCCATAAACAACCAGGGATCCTTGACCACTGAAGAGAAGGTACCGAGAAGTATATGTTTCTTTAGCAGGAACATCTCAAGATGCTATATTTTCCCTCCCCCAACCCCATTCAAATAAACTAGGTTTCAGAAATCTTGACATGGGTCCTCTAAAGTTGCGGGGGGTGGGGGAGGCATTTGGTTTCATATCTAACCAGTCCTCAAAAAAATCTAAAGGCAAGAAACTGTTCAGAGCAGCATGGCATGACAGAGAAATGAGGAGATCATATTAAGAACATTTGGCATTCTGAGAATTTCTAGAGTTTCAAGGACAAGAAAAAAAAATGTAGGCACTAAGGAGAGGAGCCAGACATGGGTCAACTTGAATGGAGTCCTGTCCAAAACGTAGGTTTGGAGGGTTAAGGTGACTGAAAAAAAAACGTGTTTCAAGTAGACAGAAATGGGCTGAGAGAGCTTCTAAACAGCCAGCCACGAAGACTCAGGGATGAGCAAATGGAAGATTCCCCAAATCAAGATCCTCTGAGAAACAAAACAAAGAAAAAGAGTCCAAAGAAGAAATGGCCAGGATTTTCTTCTGTTACATCAGCAAGGCACCAACACCAGGGAAAACCGTGCTAGTGAGAAAGAACCCTTCTTTTGCCGTCTTTCCTTCCTCAGGGAGAGCCTTGCAAGAGCAGAGGCAGTGGGGTCAATGAGGGGGAGAGGAGAAAAGAGAAACATGGGACAATACTGGGCAAGTTCACCAGAAACTCCTCCCAGTCACGGTTTTTCTCACCTGCGGCCACCTCAAGCTGGGTACGGGAAACAATTCAAAATTAACCGAGAAACGGAAGTTTTGATATTAAAATGGACTGGACTTTTTAATGTCTGAGGAGCGAGACTATATATTAACGCTTAAGAATGATCAGGAAACCTGTGGTCATCGGCTTGAGATTTCATCCAGGGGAAATGAAGGCGTCAACAGGACAAGTTTTTAAAGGAATGATGAAAAAAAAAATTAATTAAGTGGCTTTCTGTTTGTGCCCTACTGAGCCCATGAGGTTCGATAAATCAATTACACATAAGGTATTTCATGAAACTGTAATGAAATCCTATGGGTTATGCCTTATCATTCTGACTTTGTAGAGTATGACAATCTTGCATAGATAAGGTAAATTGTTGAGAATCACCACCTGTAAAGGTAGATTTAAACACAGATTCACCTACTACCTCTAAATCTGGCACGTTGAAGCTATTTTGCCTTCTCATTATATACATTGTAAATTTCAGCTAGTGATACCCTTAAACAGATCTGTCTGTGAAGGTCCTTAATATTTTACTTAAAACCCACATTCCAGAAACAGAATAGAGGTGTGGGAAGAAAGGACGAGGCATAGCTAAGAGGCAAATAAAACCTATAATTGGGCTAACAGTACTTCACAAACTTCCTGTTTATTATTGAAGATATGGATCAAGGGCATTCATTTAACAAAATGTTTATTGGGTTTCTCCTATGTGCAAGGCACTATTTCTGGCAATAAAGACACAAAAAATGAATATGATTTCCACGCACATAGGGATACAGGAAACGGGACGTTACAGATGGCCAATAGCAGCCCAATCTGTTGTGTTTTGTAATGTAAATGTGCACACACAGAGAAGGGGGGCTTATCCTGACTTGGTGGTCAGAGAAAGCTTCCTGGAGGAAGTGACTTGTAAACTGAGACCAGAAAGCTGAGTGGGCAAGGCAAAGCAAAGAGGACATAGAAGAAAGAGCACAAGAGAGGATGTGACAGGTTCAGAGAATTGAAAGAAGTTTGAAAAGTGCCAAGTCACATGGCTCTAAGGGAAGACAGTGAGAGATGCAGCTGGAAAGAGAGAAGAGGCCTGATGGGCCACATTAAAAGGATTCACTTTGTTCTAAAAGGAGTGTGAATAAAAGGAGGCTGTAGCAAACAACCCATGGGTTTACACAAATTCCTGAAATCATATAAACAACACAACTTCTGAAAAACCTTTCCCTCTGAACTCAAGCCAAACTACAGCCCTGATCCAAAAAACGGAGAACACGGGTGGAATGCAATGAACTAAATTTAATTGCTAGTGTTATAAAAGCTGATCTCTTTCTTTAGCCTGCACCTCATGCTGGTACGTGCTCAGGGAAAGGTTCAGTTCTATTAAAAGGACCATCCTGTAATTGATGCATGCACCAGGCACCCACATAGATAAAGATCCACCACAATAAGGAAAAATCTGGCCATCGAAGTTTCTCAAATTATTAGAATTAAACTTGAGATGTCCTTCCATTTAGAACTGCATCCTGTTGACTATCATGCAAACTTACTGGCTATTATCGTTGACTATTTTGCCATGCCACAAAGTTTTTTATGTGTGTTTTCGTTTGCTGTTTGTTTCTGGCTGTTTTGCTTCGTGTCATGTAGAAACAGACAATTGAGGATTCTCTGCTTTCTCATCAGTTTAAAGCTAAAACAGCCAGTCTCCTGTTATTCCTAAACTTTTTCTTTTCTTTTCACTTCCTTCTTCTAGATACATTTTTGGGCACTAAATGAAAAGAAATGGGGCAAAGGAACTTGCATTTATTAATAAATATGATAAACACAGTAAAAATTGGCAATTATTGAGCCACCACTCAGTAAGTGGCACAATATTGGGTATTTTCCATATATAATCTCATTTAATCCTTTCAAAAGTTCTAGGACCCAGGTAATATTCTCTTCATTTTAGAGATGAGAATCCAGAGCTCAGAAAGATGTACTTAGTGTTCTCCCCAGCTCTAGAAGCATTATGTGTTCTTAGTTACTACCGAGTAGTTGGAAATAACCTTCTCAGTTTTTCTCAAGGCCAGTCCAGTCTCAGTTTGGTTGGACAGGAATAAAATAAGGGGTACACTTTTTAAAGGCATAAAATGTGTTGACTTCAGAGAAGATCTTCAATATTGCATATGTATACAGATTCAAACTATAGCTTTATCCTTAATTTTGACCAAGGGGAAAATTCAAATTTTCCTTCGCTTCACAAATCTATTTTTTATTAAAAGCACACATTCTCTCAAGCAATATTATTAGGCAGGCAACCAAGATATATTGCCAAATTCTGTTCTTAATTTGGTCTGTGAAGCTATTTCTAATTTTTTTTTCTGACAAGTTTTCCAGGCTGACAAAGGCTAGGCTGGGAAAAATGTAAAATTTAGAAGTTTATATATAAATTCTCTAACTTTAGGAGCTTTTGCAATAGCAAAATTTGAAATTTCAGAGCTACATGTCATGAAAGATTTCATTTTAAGGTAAGACACGTGCAAAGAACTACTATGAAGTCTAGCACATGGTGAACACTTCACAATACCTGCATTTCTACTCACGATGATCAAATATTCGGGTTCCTCCTGGCAGACCATCTCAATGTATATAAGGGTCTGAAACAGAACTTTTCGTAAGTTACGTGTCTATTTGCAAGTGAGAAGGCAGGCAGATGTAGGCAAACTGAAATTCATTGCTTTGTTCTAACATTGAGGGGGCTGCTTTGTTAATCTCTAAAATTTTTAAATACGCTGTAAGTATAATCTTCATCAAGTAACTTGATCAAGTTCAACTTCATCAAGTTACTTCAAGTAACTTGAAAAGCCCTGAACCTGGGATTTGGCCTAGAGACTGGAGGGGTGCGGGGAGAGGGAGGCGGGGGGGGGAGGGGGCAAGAAAAGATTTAAAGATCAAGATGGGAATCTGGGCCCACAGGATTAAAAACCATCACCTTCTCCGTCCACTTCTGATTTTTTCTACGGTAAACAAAGGGAAACATAATAATAAATAATAATGGAAATCTATATACTTACAGAAAAAGGGAAATGTAGGCCAAGTAAAAGCAGAGTTGGAGAGTTAGTCAATCTCAGATTGGTGAAGGTTGAACATACACCAGAAAAATAAATGGAATAATCTACCAGCATAACATCTTTGCTATCCTAATTTAGAGTGGTAAATTCATACAGTAGTTGTTTGGGGAAAATATATTTCTAAGGTCTTAAGTCTCAGAGAAACTAGAGTTTTGATAAAGCAAATTTTCTATTCTGGGGATTACTTCTAGTTTATCCTAGATATGGATGAGCTGCTTGCTGAATATGAGAGGCAGTTGGCGTGGTTGTCTCATCTCAAGAGCAAGCCTGTCACTTAAAGAAGGTTGTCATCACAGACATATTAAAGAAATACTTTTCCCCAAAGACAAAGCTGTCGACTTAGATATTGCTAATTATAGCTCCCTCTTTACTCCATAACCATAGCTGAACTGATATGCCAGCAAAGACAGTTTATCTGACAGATGCCAATAATAAACCACGTAATCTCTTAGTATGCAATTAGACCAGCTTAGACCCCTTTGTCAGGGGGAGTCAAACATAAGAAAAAATGTTGCCATTTTCAACGAAGGGACCGCTCGAAAAAACCAGAACTGCTACTTCTTTTACTAAATAGTTATGTTAAAAAAAGAGAACTTGTACCATACCCTTAATTTTTATTTTTTATGACATTCAGGAAAGTATTAAAATCCTCAGTAGATGGAAACAATGATTACAATGACAAATTATGAGATCATGAAATACGGTTTTTTGGAAATTAAAAAAAATTAAACATTTTGAAAGTATAACTGGGACAACTGAAAACTACTCCAAGAATTGTATTTACGAACTAAAGGAACACTTGTGATTATCTTAAAATAATAGGAAACGGATAAAGATGAAAATTATATGAGTCACTCAAGAAAGAGGAAACCTCATCCCGTTCCTCAGCCGTGCTAAGCATCAGAAGCATTTGCTCACAGTAATCAGTGGTTCGGCTTCATTAGGGAAAGACATTGAAAGTCATCACTCCTGTTTGTACCATAAGAGCATGTTGGACACAATGAGAACTGATGACTTTCCTCGAAGACATCCGAGATTTGAAGTCGCAGGGAAAACCATCACCTCGAAATTTTGTAAGAAAAGTACCTCCAGAGAGCCGCATCTGAGATCCAGTTTACCTGCCGCAGAAAATGCTAGAGCCATAAACTGGCAGGAACCCTTCATGGCAATTTTGATGAATTGCTCGAGTCTGAACGTGGGCTAGTGAGAGTGAGGATACTACTGGGGAATGCAGTATTAGGGGACCTCTCACAATTTCATGGGTTGTACTACCAGGAACACCAACCAGGAGGATCTTCTTGTGGTTCTGACAAGGGTGAAGGGAAGACCTTTCTCCATAACATAGTTTTACTCTCCTGGTGAAAAGACTTTTCCAGAGCCTTTCCCAGATGGAGGACCGGACATTTCTCCTGCTCTAGCCCCTCTAGCCTTCCTGTCTCACATAAGTGGGAAAAAAACAGAATTAACATGCATCAGGGCTTCAAGGAAATAGATTGGGAATGTTGCATTTAGAGAAAGGGAGAATAATGGCTGAGAGCTTCCCAAAATTAATGACACACCAAATCACAGATCCAGAAAGTTCAGAGGACATTAAGTAGAATAAATACCAAAAATATCTACACCTAGCTATATGGTATTCAAACTGCAGGAAGAAAAAAAAAAAAAAGCAAGGACAAAATCCTTTACAGAAGCCAGAGCTGGGAGAAACAACTTACTTATAGAGAAAGGAGGACAAGAGCTATAGCCCAAGCAATAAGAGAGTGATTTTTTTTAAAAAGATTCAACATTAAAAAAAAAATCCACTAACTATCCACCAAAATTGCCCACCAAAAGCAAAGGAAAAATTTTAGGGCCAGATGGAAAATGATGAAGATCAAATATTGGCGCTCCATGAAGAAAAGAAGTGCATTGTAGAAAGAATAAATGAGAGCGAAATAAAATTTTTGTCTCATTGTTAATTGATCTAAAATATCGTTAAAGTACCATCAGCAACGTCAGCGTCATGATGGAGTAAGATATCCCTCCTTTTTGTTCCCATTTTTAACAGCTAGTTAGCCATCCGTTCACGAACAGAAGTGCTTCTGTGGGAGTTGTAGGATCCAGCATCATATACCAAGGGACCTGGGAGGAGTCTCACCCATCTGTGCGTCCGATAATAGGCAGACAGACCTTGGGCTGTCTACTTATGGGGGGCAGACCCAGCAGGGACAGACGAACTTGCCCCAACCCCTCTCAGCCATAGTTAGAGAAAACCTGGAAAGCACCGACTTAGGAAGACACCCACGATAAGAGAGACCTTGTATAAGTCCAGCCTTCCAGAAGGGAGATTTCACCATGTTGTGGGAGACGGGAAAAAACATATATGCAAAGATTTATACATAAATATAAATATTTATATGTGTACACACACACGCACACACATACACGTTGGAGAGGGTAAGAGGAATTTTGCCATCACCGCCCCTCCCCTAAGGCGACACAGAGCGTGGCCGAACTAACCAGCAGCAAACTCTCCCGTGGGGGAAAGAAAAGTGGTGAGCGAGTGCCTGGCTACCCCAGCTCTGCAGGACGTGGCTGAAGAACAACAACACCCAGAGTACTGAGGTGGGAGCTCCATGACTGGGGAGAGGGAAGAGATTGGAAAAGAGGCAGATAGGAACATCAAAAGTCATGAAGGGGTTGCAGGTCCCGTCGATGGCACTCAGGACATCAGCAGAAGTCCACCCTCAAGCCTCTGGGAGAGCCTTACCTGAAGATCTCCCCACTGGCCTGCAGGAAGTCCCAGCACCCGTAGCACTAAACCCACACCTCCCCCAACTCCTTGGGCACATTCTTTAGTGCAGCAGTGAGAGCGAACACCAGAAAACAGAGTGCTTTCTGGGAAACAGACTGGTTCTGTGGGCAAGGAGAAACCACAAGCAGCTCTAGCGTCCCTTTCGGGCCTGGTGAGATGTAAGAACCAGAGAAAATTTAAAAACTTAAACATTCTGCCACAAGAGGGAGTAGCAGGTGTGGAGCAGGTTTATCAACACAAACTCAGAGAAAGACCCAGATAGAGCAGTACCAACAGACAGCACACTACCTAGAGGCAACTAGTAAAGATTTAAGAAGATGTCTACTACTTCAAAGGCAAAAGTAACAATGCAAAACTACCAGGAATATGAAAAATCAAGGAGCTATGCCATCACCACATGTAACGACAATCCTCCAATAACCAAAATCGAAGCATGGAATTTGGTGATCTAACTGAAAAGCAATTCAAAATAGCTGCTTTCAACAAGTTTGACGAGCTAGAAGAACAAACAAACAAAAAACCAATTCAACAGAATCAGGAAATTAACACATAAGCAAAACGAGAAATTTAACAAAACGTAGAAGTAAAAAAAGAACCAGATAGAAAACCTGGAACCGAAGGATTCAATGAACGTAACGAAGAATGCAAATGAGAATATACAGCAAAGTAGACCAAATGGAAGACTGAATACGTGAGCTGGAAGATAGGAAATTTTGTATAACCTGATCTGGGGACAACAAAGGAAAAAATAAAAAGGAGCAAAGACAGCCTACATAATCTATGAAACTTCATCAATCGTACAAATACTAGAATAATTACGCTTCCAAAAGGAGATGAGAGGGAGGCTGGGAACAGAAAGTTAATTTAAGGAAATCATAACTGACAGTTTCCCCAAACTGGGAAAGACTTGAACATCCAAGTTTTCATGAAGCTAATAGATCACCCTATTATCTCAATGTAAAAAGACCTTCCAAAGGTACATTATAGTGAACCTGTATAAAATCAGAGATAAAGGAAACCTAAAATCAGCCAGAGGTGGGGAACAAAAAAGATTGCAACTTAAAAAGGAACTCCCATTAGACTTAGAAAATCCTTAGCAAAAACCTTACAGACCAGGAGAGAACAACATATTCAAAGTGTTGAAAGAAAAAAAAATTCCAGACAAGAATACCCTATCTGGTGAAGCTATTCTTAAGATATGAAAGAGAAATAAATATTTTCCCAGACAAACAAAAGCTGAGGGAGTTCATTATCACTAGACCTGTTCTTCAAGGAATGCTGAAAGGAGTTCTTCAAGCTGAAATGAAAAGATGATAATTAGTGATGTGAAAACACACAAAAGTATACAACATACTGGTAAAGTTAAACATACAGTCACATTTAGACAACTCTAAATCTGTAATAGGATTGTACGTTAACCACTTAACTGTAGTATAAAGGTTAAGGAAAACAATATTAAAAATAACTATAACATCTATAACATAACAAATACACAATATATGAAGAGATAAATTGTGACATCACAGATAGTAAGAGGAGAAAGTAAAAGGGTGGAGATCTTGTATGCAATCAAAGTTAAATTGTTATCACTTAAAATGGACTGTTTGATCTGTAAGATGTTTTATGTCAGCCACGTGGTAACCACAAGGCAAAAACCAACAGTAAATCCACAAAAGACAAAGAGAAATAAATCAAAGCATACCACTTGGGGAATTCATCAATTCATTAAGACAGACAGCAAGAGGGGCGCCTGGGTGGCTCAGTCGGTTAAGCGTCCGACTTCGGCTCAGGTCATGATCTCACGGTCTGTGAGTTCGAGCCCCGCGTCGGGCTCTGTGCTGACAGCTCAGAGCCTGGAGCCCATTTCAGATTCTGTGTCTCCCTCTCTCTCTGCCCCTCCCCTGTTCGTGCTCTGTCTCTTTCTGTCTCAAAAATAAATAAACATTAAAAAAAAAAATAAAAAAAAGAAAAAAGACAGCAAGAGAGGAAGAAAGGAATAAAGAAACTACAACACAGCTAGAAATGAATGAATAAGCTGGCATTAGGTCTTACCTATCAGTAATTACTTTAATTGTGAATGGTTTAAGTTCTGTAATCAAAAGCCACCATGACTGAATGGATTTAAAAAAATAACACTCAATTATATGCTGCCTACAAAAGACTCACTTCAGCTTCAAGGAGACACAGGAGCTCAAAGTAAAGGCCTAGAAAAATATATTGCATACAAATGGAATGACCAGCATTATCCTGAGACCAAAGTGAGGACACTACAAGAAAGGAAGACTGTAGAGCAACAACCATGATGAATATAGATGCAAGAATTCTCGACAGTATTGCTAAAAGAAATAACAATATTTGCTAAAATATTTGCAAACTGAATTCAACAACACATTAAGATGATCATACACCAAGGACAAATAGTATTTATTCCTGGGATGCAACGATGGCATCACATATGCAAATCAATAAATACATTAACATCACATTAATAGAATGAAAGACCAAAATCATATGATCATCTCAATAGCTGCAGAAAAATCTTGACAAATACAACATCGTTTCATGATGAAGTTCCTCAACAAGTCATGTGGAGAAGGAACATGCCTGAATGTAATAAAGACCATTGATAAAACACTCACAACATCACACTCAAGAGTGAAAAGATTAAAAGTTTTTCCTCTAAGTTCAGGAACAAGATATGGGTGTCCATTCTCACTAGTCCTGTTCAGCATAGTACTGAAAGTCCTAGCTAGAGGAATTAGGCAAGAAAAAAAAAAAGGTATCCAAATCAGAAAGTAAGAAGTAAAATTGTCATTATTTTCAGATGATATGATCTTATATATAGAAAATTCAAAGACTCCACCAAAACTCTGTCGGAACTAAACAACTAGTTCAGTAAGTTGCAAGATATAAAATCAACATACAGAAATTAGTTTCATTTTTATACACTAACAGTGAAATATCTGTAAAAGAAACAGCTTACAAAAACGGTAAAATAATATGAAATAAACTTAACAAAGAAAGGGAAAGATCTGTACAATGAAAGTTATGACTTTGATGAAAGAGGGGCATCTGGAAGACTTATTCGGTTAAGCATCCAATTCTTGATTTTGGCTGAGGTCATGATCTCATAGTTCCTGAGTTCGAGCCCTGTGTAGGGCTCTGCACTGATAGAACAGATCCTGCTTGGGACTTTCTCTCTCTACCTCTCTCTCTCTGCCCCTCCCCTGCTTGCTTGCTCTCTCTCAAAATAAATAAATAAACATTAACATTTAAAAAATAAGATTTTGATGAAAGAAACTGATGACATACATAGACAAATATATCATGTACATGGTCCAGAAGAATTAATATTGTTAAAATGTCCATACCACCCAAAAACATATGTAGATTCGATGCAAACGCCATTAAAATTCCTATGGCATTTTTCACAGAAATAAAAAAAAATTCCTAAAATCTATATGGAACCACAAAAGGCCCTGAGGAGCCAAAGCTATCCTGAAAAAAAAAGAATAAAGTGGAAGGCATCACATGTCTTGATTTCAAACCATACTACAAGTCTATAGTAATTAAAACAGTATAGTACTGGCATAAAAAAAAAGACATGTAAACCAATAGAATATAATAGAGAACTCAAAAATATATGGTCACTATATATGGTCTAATATATATGGTAAACTAATATTTGACAAGGGAGCCAAGAACAGTCAATGGGCAAAGGACAGTCTCTTCAATAAACATTACTGGAAAAACTCGATAACGACATGCAGAACAATGAAATTGGACACCTATCTCACGCCACTCACAAAACTTAACTCAAAATGGATTAAGAAGTTTAACATAGACCTGATACCACAAAACTCCTAAAAGAAAACACAGAAACATAGAAAAGATACTTGACATTGTCCTTGGCAAAGATATTTTCAGATATGACACCAAAAACATAACCAATAAAAGCAAAAATCAACAAATTGGACTAGATCATAGTGAAAAGCTTTTACATAGCAAAAGAAACAAACAACAAAATGAAAAGAAACCCACTGAATATAAGAAATATTTACAAACCATATATCAGATGTGGTTGTTATCCAAAATATTTAAAGAACTCATGTAAATCAATAACTAAAAAACAAGCAGTTTGATTAAAAATTGGAGAGAGGAATTGAATGGACATCTTTCAAAGAAAATATAAGTGGCCAACAGATACATGAAGAGATGCTCAACATCACTAACCATAAAGGAAATGTAAATCAAAATCCCCACAAGACATTATGTAACACCTGCTAAAATGGCTATCATCAAGAGACAAGAGATGGCAAGTGTTGGTAAGGTTGTGGAGAAAAGGGAACCCCTGTGCAGTTTTGGGGATTGTAACTTGGTTCATCCACTATGGAAAACAATATGGAAGTTCCTCAAAAAATTAAAAACAACTACCATATGATTCAGCAATCCCACTTCTGTGTACATATCCAAAGAAAATAAAATCAGAACCTCCCATGTGTATTACAGCATTTTTCACAATTTCTAAGACACATGGCACCAACCTGAGTGCCATGAACGATAAATGGACAAAGAAGATAGATGATGGGTGGATGATACTTAGATAGACAGATAAATGATAGATGATAGATAGATGATAAATGATACATACGTACATACATACATACATACGCAGTGGAATATTATTCAGCCATGAGAAAAAAAGGAAATCTTGCCAAAGATTCCTGGGTGGCTCTGTCAGTTAAGCATCCAACTCTTGGTTTTGGCTCAGGTCACGATCTCACAATCTGTGAGTTTGAGCCCCACATTGGGCTTCATGCTGACCGTGAGGAGCCTGCTTGGGATTCTCTTTCTCCCTCTCTTTCTGCCCCTCCTCTGCTTTCTCTCTCTCAAAATAAATAAATAAACTTAAAAAATAAGGAAATCTTGCCATTTGCAACAACATGGATAGAACTTGAGGTCATTATGGTCAGTGAGATAAGCCAGGTAGAAAAAGGCACATATTGTATCAGTTATATGTGGACTCTAAAAAGCCAAACGCATAGAAGCAGAGTGTAGAATGATGGTTACTGGGGGCTGAGAGGTGAGGGGAATTGGGAAGACTTTTTTAAAGGGTACAAATTTGCAACTAGAAGATGAGTAAGTTTTGGACATCTAATGTGCAACATAGCAATTATAGTCAATGACATTTTATTATTTATCTCAAAATTGCTAATAAGCTACTTCTTAAATATTTTAATCACAATAAAGATGATTATTATGTGATGTGACAGAGGTGTTATCTAAAGCTACAGTGTTAGTCATATTGCAATATACATGTATCAAATCAACATCTTGTACACCTTAAACTTACACAATGTTATATGTAAATTATATCTCAAAAATAATTATAATAATGTATTGGTGATAGATGATTAGATAATAAGTAGATGACAGAGAGATGACAAACATATGAAATAAATGACAGTAATATCACAAAGGATAGAAGAAATTGTGACTACTTTTTTTATAAGGTACCTACACTACACATGAAGCACTAAAATATTTTCTGAAGGCGAAATTAGATTAGTTTAAAATATAGGTTGTAAACTCTAAGGGAAAAATATCCCTAGGGTTTCAGTAAAAAAAAAAAAAAAAAAAATTTAAGCAATAGAAATGATTCTCTCTTAAGAAGAAAAAAGATAAAATGAAGTCATGTAAATTAATAATGTAATTAATTACATGTAATTAATTACATGTAATTAATAGCAGAGAAGGCAGAAAGAAAGAGAAACAACAACAAAAATAACAAATGCAATAAATAGGAAAGCTACAAACCTGGTAGGCATTAAGCAAACCACACGAATGTTAATAGTCCAAAATGCACCAATTAAAATACAGAGATTGTCAGAGTGGATTAAAAAAATTAGGCTCAACCATCTATTGTCTACAAGAAACCCTCTTTAGATATTAAAACTCAGATACATTAAAGGTAAAGAGATTGAGAGAGATATACCAAGTAACAGTAATGAAAAGAAATCTGAGGTAGCTATATTAATTTTAGACAAAGCATACTTCACCACACGTAAGATTGTCAGAGATAGACAGGAATTAAATAATGCTATAAAGGTCAGTTTTCAAAGAAATTATAACAACTGTAAATATATAAGCACCTAACAATTTAGCATCAAAATACGTTAGGCAAAAACTGATAGAACTGAAAGACCTATCAATCATCTTGATCTAATTTGACATTTATAGAATATCCCATCCAACAAAAACAGAATACACATTTTTATTAAGCTTCACCTGTGCAAGGCAGACCACATTCTGGACCAGGAAACATACCTTCACAAAATTTAAAACAAGAGTAAATTAAAGAAAGCAAAATCATACAAACTATGTTTTCAGACTACAATGGAATAAAACTGGAAATAAAGAACAAAATAATAGCTGGAAAATTCCCAGATATTTGGAAATCAAACCAGATACTTCTAAATAACAGATATGTGAGATAAATCTCAAGAGAAATTTTAAAATTTTAGAGCAAAATTAAAATACAACATATCAAAACATACAATGCAGTGAAGCAGTGCTTTGAAAGAAATTTATACCATTAAATGCATATATTAGGAATGAAGAAAAATCTAAAATAAATGAAATAAGCTTCCACCATAATCAATAAGAGAGAGAAGAGCAATTCAGGCTAAAACAAGCAGAATAATACATATAATAAAAATTAAAGCAGAAACCAATTAAATTGAAAACAGAAAACAACAGAGAAGATCAATGAAATCGAAGGCTAGTTCTTTGAAAAGATGAGTAAAATTGATAAACTTCTATGTTGATTGAAAGTAAAAAAACAGGGGCGCCTGGGTGACTCAGTCGGTTAAGCGTCAGACTTCAGCTCAGGTCACGATCTCGCGGTCTGTGAGTTCGAGCCCCGCATCCGGCTCTGGGCTGATGGCTCAGAGCCTGGAGCCTGCTTCCGATTCTGTGTCTCCCTCTCTCTCTGCCCCTCCCCCGTTCATGCTCTGTCTCTCTCTGTCTCAAAAATAAATAAACGTTAAAAAAAAAAAGTTAGAAAACAAAAACAAAAACAAAAAGATATGTCATATCTCAGAAATATCAGAAATAAAAGAAGGAGAATCACTACTGAACTTATATCCTTTACAAGATAATAAAGTAATATTATGAATAACATTGTGCTATTGAATTGAGTAAGATAAACTAGGAAACCTCATTGAGACAAGAAATAGAAAATAGGTATAGTTTTATATTTATTAAGTAATTTGAATTTATAATTTAAAACTTTCATATAATGAAAATCCTAGCCTAAATATCTTCACTGTTGAATTGTTTCTAAGATTTGAAGGGAAAAAAATTAATACCAATTCCTTCCTCCACAAATTCTTTAGGAAAATCGTGGAGAAGGAAGTGAGCATTGCCCTAATTAAAAAAAAAAAAAATTCAAACAAATAAGCCAGATAAGACAATAGACAATGTAAGAAAAAGTAAATAAGAGACCAATAATATCTCTTGTGAACATAAACATAATAATCTGTATCCAAACATTAGCAAATTGAAGCTAGAAATAGAAAGATAATACAACATGATCAAATGAGACTTGTCAAGGAATCAAAGTTGGTTTCACATTCAACACTTAATATCATTCATCACATTGAATTATAATACACTTATATAATCATATATGCATAAGATATATAATCATATATATTCTAACTATTTTTAAAACAGAAAAAGTAGGTAATAAAATTCAACACCCATTCATGGCTAAAACTCTCAGCAATATAGCAAGTGAAGTGAACTTGCTCACCTTGATAAAAGACATATGCAAATATAACAGCTAGTTTAATGGTAAAATACTGATTTCCCCCTTAAAAGCCAAAAAAAAAAGGAGGAAGAGCCACTCTTGCTATTATTATTTAGAAATTAACTAAGAGCCTAAACCTTGAAATAAGGCAAAAAAAAAAAAAAAAACCAACTATGTAAGAGCATATAGATGCCAAAGAAAGAAGCAAAAGTGTCTTTATTTGTGGAAGACATAATTGTATGCACAGGAAACCCTAAAGAATCTATAAAAAAAAATCTAATCTACTAGAACTAATAAATGAATTTAGCAAGATGCTGGGATACCAGCTCAATGAAAATTCAGTTGTAGTTCTATAAGCTCACAGTGAACAACTGGCAATTGAAAGTTAATATAATTTACAATAGCATGAAAAGTACTAAATAGTGACAAATTAAACAAAATAAGCAAAAAACCTATATGCTAAAAATTATAAAATATTTATGAGAGAAATCAAGAACCTAAGTAAAAGGAGAGATAGGCTATGTCCATGGTTCACAAAACACAATGTCTCTGAGATACAGATCTACCCAAATTAATAATCTTAATCAAAATCCCTGCAATTTTCTTGTCATGATGAATAGACTCTAAGTTTTACTTGGAAATGCAAAGAACTTGGAATATATGAACCACTTTTGAAAAAGAACAAAGATAGAAGACTCATGCTACCTGATTTTAAGTTGTTACAAAGTTAGGTAATGAAAATAGTGTGATAATGGAAAAGGCTAGATGCTTAAATCAAGGAAATAGGTTAGATAATGCATGCGGATATAGATCTATGTATATATGACCACTTTATTTGTGGCAAAAAAAAAAAAAAAGCCAATTCAACGTGGAAAGAAAAGTATTTTTAACAACTGGAACTGGAATAAATGAATATGCAGATAGAAACAAAATGCATGAAAGACTTTGACCATTCCTTTACTTCCATACCTACAAAGTACCTGGAAATGGATCAAAAGGTTATATATAAACGCTAAAATTACAAAATTTCTAGGAGAAAGAAAATATAGATGAAAACCTCCACAACACTAGAACTAGACAAAGATTTTTTGATAACGTACAAAAAGGCCACATTTCAAAAGAAAAAATGATTAAATGAGCTCATCAAAATTTAAAATATCTGCCTTTTCAAAGGTATTGTTAAGAAAATAAAAACAAGTCAGAGATTGTATAAAAAGTTGGCAATGCATATCTTTGAAACAAAATAAAACAAAACAAAACCTTTATCTAGAAATAGAAACCTTAACCTAGAAATGTAAAGAGCTCTTATAGCTCAATAAAAAGAAGATAACGTCTCAATTTTTTTAATAGGCAAAGATTTGGATAGTTTACGAAGAAGGTACATAAAATGCCAATAATTAAATGAAAACCATTAGACATCAGGGAAGTTTGACACCATAATGTAATATAAGACATCCATCTATTAGATGGCAAAAAAAAACCACAAACTTTTTTTTTTTGCAAATGACAAAATTAAGCATTGGTGAGAATATGAAGTAACTAAAATTCTCATTCATTGCTGATAGTGCGGTAAAATAATATAACCACTGTGAGAAACAGTGGTTGGTAGTTTCTTATAATGTTCACCATATACTTTCCAGATGAGCTAACATGTCTACTCCTAGGTAATTAATTACCCAAGAACAATGAAAATACACACCCACACAAAGACTTCTACATGGATATCCATCATAGCTTTATTTAAAATAAAAACTGGACAACACAAATATCCATGGACAGATGAATGTACAACTATCGTTATATCTATACCATGGAATTCTACTAAGCAATGAAATGTAACCAAACCCGACACAAAAGAATAATACTGTGTTATTCCACTTGTATTAATCTCTTAGAACAACAAGTCAGATCAATATTGGTAGAAAGTGAATCATCTGTTGTCTGGAGCCAGAGATGTCAAAGAATTTTCTGGGAAGAGGCAAAAGGACTCCTCTTGGCATGTAGGAAATGTTGTGTATTTTGATGGTGGTGGTGGTTACATGTACCAAACTTTATAAAGTATGTTCATCTTTAGTGTGTAAATTATATACCAACAAACACACCAAGGATGTCTGCTCTCATCTCTGTTGATCAACATAATACTGGAAGTCCTAGCCTCAGCAATCAGACAACAAAAAGAAACAAAAGTCATACAAATTGGCAAAGAAGTCAAACTTTCACTTTTTGCAGATGACATGATAGTCTACATGGAAAACCAGAAAGAGTCCACCAAAAAAACTGCTAAAACTGATACATGAATTCAGCAAAGTCACAGGATAGAAAACCAACATACAGAAATCAGTTGCATTTCTATATACCAAAAATGAAGCAGCAGAAAGAGAAATCAAGGAATCGATCCCGTTTACAATTACACCAATAAACATAAGGAATAACATAGGAATAAACATAGGAATAAACCTAACCAAAGAGGTAAAAGATCTGTACACTGAAAACCATAGAAAGCTTATGAAATAAGTTGAAGAAGACACAAAGAAATGGAAAAACATTCCATGCTCATGTTAAAATGTCTATACTACCCAAAGCAATCTATACATTCAATGTGATCCCTATCAAAATAACACCAGCATTCTTCACAGAGCTAGAACAAACAATCCTAAAATTTGTATGGAACCAGAAAAGACTCCAAAGAGCCAAAGTAATGTTGAAAAAGAAAACCAAAGCTGGAAGCATCACAATTCAGGACTTCAAGCTGTATTACAAAGCTGTAGTCATCAAGACAGTATGGTACTGGCACAAAAATAGACACAGAGATCAATGGAAAAGAATAGAGAACCCGGAAATGGACCCACAAATGTATGGCCAACTGATCTTCAATTAAGCAGGAAAGAGAGTCCAGTGGATAAAGACAGTCTCTTCAGCAAATGTGGTGGGAAAACAGGACAGTGACATGAAGAAGAATGAAACTGGACCACTTTCTTACACCATACACAAAAACAAATTCAAATGGATGAAAGACCTACATGTGAGACATGAAACCATCAAAATTCTAGAGGAGAAAACAGGCAGCAACCTCTTTGACCTTAGTCGCAGCAGCTTCTTACTAGACATGTCTCTAGAAGCAAGGAAAATAAAAGCAAAAATGAACTACAGGGACCTCCTCAAGATAAAAAGCTTCTGTGCAGTGAAGGAAACAATCAACATAACTAGAAGGCAACTAACAGAATGGGAGAAGATATTTGCAAATGACATATCAGATAGAGGGTTAGCATCCAACATTATCTCAATATAATTCAGTTAAAATAAAGCCTAAAAGTCTAAAATTTCTATAGAAATTTCTTCTCTTATAGGAAGAAAATCTCTAGGACTTTTGGTTAGGCAAAAATTTCTTAGATGCTATACCAAAAAAAAAAATGATCCATAAAAGAACATATTGATAAACTGAACTGCATTAAATTTAAAGACTTCTACACAGAAAAGTATAAAAAGACAATGTAGAGACTGGGAGAAATTTTGAAAATAAAATATCTGGTAAAGGGCTTCCTCTCCCCGCCCCCCCACCGCCCCATCCAGGAATATACAAGGAATTCTTCAAAATATAATACAAAGAAAGCAAACACTTTGATAAAAATAAATGGGTAAAAGATTCAGACACTTCCTCAAAGATATCTGGATGGCATACTAGCAAATGTAAAGAAAGTTGTGGAGTGATGGAAATTTTCTGTATACATACACATTTGCGAAACTATAATAAAAAGTGAATGTGGGGTGTGGATTATGGGTGACTATATAACTAAACAGGAAGGGCAGAATGTTGACAATTGACTAAAATTGGTGACCAATCAATGGATGTTTAGGTATACTATTCTGTTTACTTTGTATAATTTGAAAGTTCTCATGTGTAAAAAATGAAAACAAGCAAATAAAAAATGAAAAAACAGGATTGAGTATGCCTTCCCCTGGTCTACTAGCTCTGGACCACCTACTTGACCATTTTTGACAAAGACATACACTCCTAGAATGTAAACTACTGCTTTTTAAAATGTTGGCTTAATTTTGTTTTCTTTCTCTCTCCAGCAATAAATAATAATAATTAAAGTATTTGATGATATTTTTTAAAAAAGGATTCCTCTCCAAAATCTATCAAACTCAACACCCAAAATATCTTCTCAAGCTCAACACCCAAAAAAAACAAATAACCCAGTTAAGAAATGGGCAGAAGACATGAATAGACACTATTCCAAAGAAGGCATCCAGATGGCTAAAAGACACATGCAAAGATACTCAACATCACTCATCATCAGAGAAATACAAATGAAAACTACAAGCAGATACGACCTCACACTGGTAGCAATGGACAAAATTGACAACTCAGGAAACAACAGATGTTGGTGAAGATGCCGAGAAAGGGCAACCCTTTTGCACTGTTGTTGGGAATGCAAACTGGTGCAGCCACCCTGGAAAACAATATGGAGGTTCCTCAAAAAAATTAAAAATAGGACTACTCTATGACTCAGCAATTATACTACTAGGTATTTATCCAAAGGATACAAAAATACTGATTTGAAGGGGTTCATACGCCCCAATGTTTATACCAGTGCTATCAACAATAGCCACATTATGGAAGAGCCCAAATGTCCACCAACTGATAACTGGATAAGGAAGATGTGATATGTCTGTGTACACACGCACACACACACACACACACACGCACACACACATTGGAATACTATTCACCTAAGAAAAAGAACGAAATTTTGCCATTTGCAACAACGTGGATGCAATTAGAGTATATTATGCTAAGCAAAATAAGTCAGTCAGAGAAAGACAAATGTATGATTTCACTCATATGTGAATCTAAGAAACACAACAGATGAACATAGGGGAAGGGAAGGAAAAACAAAATAAAAACAGAGATGGAGGCAAATCATAAGAGACTCTTAAATACAGAGAACAAACTGAGGGTTGCTGGAAAGGTGTTGGTTGGGGGGATGGGCTAAATAGGTGATGGGCATTAAGAGGCACATGTTAGGATGAGCACTGGGTGTTGTATTTAAGTGACCAATCACTTAGTTCTACTCCTGAAACCAATACTACACTGTATCTTAACTAACTTGCATTTAAATAAATTAATTTTAAAAAATAAAGAAAAGGAAAAAAAAAAGCCATCCAATCAACAAGCATGAAAGGCACTAGTCCCCTGAATTCCACAGATAACTATTGCCAAAATTTCAATGACAGCTAAGGCTTATGATATATAAGTACTTTCAAGATGCGGAAAGAGATAAAATGGATTCAAATAGTTCTGAATTTAATAGCAACCCTGAATCCCAAACTGAAAGGAAAAGAGAGAGAGAGAGAGAGAGAGAGAGAGAGAGAGAGAGATGTAGGATGGATGGAAAAGAGGGAGGGAGGGAGGGAGGGAGGGAGACAGGGAGGAAGGAAAGAAGGAAGGAAGGAGGGAGGGAGGAAAGAAGTAAGGGAGGGAGACTAAAGTTAGAGGCCAGTGACAGTGGATCACAAACTGATTCCAGCCAGTCATGGTGTTTTGTCTGCAGAATATTCATAGGTATATTGATATCCGTATTTATTTGTTTTCACTTGAATTTGTGATTAACCTAAAAAAAATTAGAAAAACTGTACATAAAACTCTGGATGTCTAACCTCTCATGAAAAGTTGTATTATCTGATAATTGGAGACAAACTGACACGAATTAACAGCTCCCCCCTGTAGTTAATTTAGGAGTCCCTGCCATCCCTTCCTTTATTTACTTATAACTGTCTCGACACGAAAGACATTAAAATGGTTGCTGGTGTTAAAAATAAACAACATATCACTTACATCAAATCAAATAGTAGCAAATAGAGCCCAATTCTAAATTAAAAGTACTCATATGTGAAAATCAAGTTGGGTTTAAAAGATTCTTTTGCAAATAATCCATCATAGACGGTCTTTTCTACATTTAGCAGCCGTGTGTATTGAGCTATCCTTTTTTCCTTTCTAGCCCATTTCCTCCACACCTCCGTCTATCATAGAAACTATGAAAGTTCAATTCCATTGCCAACCTTTCTATGTACATGAGACACAATTCTGACCAAGGAGATGTACACAGAAATCTGCTGCCACGACTTCCGCTTCCTTCCCCCCCACCCCCCAACCCCCCCACCCCCCCTTTCTAAGTGATACATTAAGCCTGGTAAGATCCAGAAGGTTAAGTCAGAGTGTGGTGGGTTGCCCCACAAAAGAAGTTAAAATTTCTGCAAATCATAACACATTGCACATAAAAAGACAAGTGAAAATCTAAGGGAAAGTACTCCACTCAAACAACACAAGTTTAAGAACCAAAAAATTAAAAATCAGCACTCATCAAATCAACTGAAAACTCAAAGAGCTAAAAAAAATAGAAAAAGAATATGAAGAAGCAAACACAGTAGAAATACAAGTAGCCAAAGATAACTGTCTGTTTTGTTCACTGACTTATGGCTGGTGTTAGCACAGTAACTAATAATGGTTGAAAAAATACAAAATACATGGAAGTATTTGATAAGATTGTCAACACTATTGGTAAGCCGGGGAAAAAAGCAAGCTTAAAAAATGAGACATTTTTTCCCATCTGATTAGTTTTCCTTTGCAACATATACAAAATAAACTTGACAGGTACTGTAGACACGAAGTTTAAACATAAAACAAGACAATTTCTGGAAGAAAACACTGTAGAATGTCGTCATGAACTTGGGCTAGGCAAATATAGACAGAGAAGGTACCACCCTACCAGAACAATTAATGAATGGAGATTCTTCAAAATTAAGAACACTTACTCATCAAAAGACATAATTAAGTGAGAAAAATAGGCAAGCCGTAGACAAGGAGAAAATATTTGCAATACGTATTGAAACACATTACTTATATCCAGTACATTGAAAGAAACTTCCACGAATAACTAAGGAAAAGACAAAAAGTTCAACTTAAAATGTGCAAAGAGAGGCACAAAAGGGAATTTTCTAACTGTCCAGCGAGCGTATGAAAAGGGCCTCAAAATTGGTATTCATCAGGGAAGTGTCAATTTAAAGCACGATTAGATACCCCTATAAACAGAATGCCTAAAATGTAAAAAAGACTAATTACAGCATAAGATGGTAAGAAAACAGAGTCATTAGACGTCTCACACACTGTTGGCAGGAATATAAACTGGTCTGAACACTTTGGAAAATTGACAACATCTGCGAAACCTCATGTCTACCTACGCTATGGCCTGGCAATTCTGCCCATCGGCACATACCCAAGAGAAGTAAGTGTGTATCCACCAGAAAACATGTTCAGAGAAGTTTTGCTCATGAGAGCCACAAACTTGAAATAACTGAAATGTCTACCAATAGTAGCAAGAAATTAAAAACTGTAGGGGCGCCTGGGTGGCTCAGTCAGCTGAACGTCGGACTTTGGCTCAGGTCATGGTCTCACGATTTGTGAGTTCAAGCTCCACATCAGGCTCGGTGCTGTCAGCACAGAGCCTGCTTCGGATCCTCTGTCTCCCTTTCTCTCCACCCCTCCCCCACTCACGCTTTCTCAAAAATAAATAAAACATTTTTTAAAGATTATACTATGGTCACACTATAACATAGTTCATATAATATGAAATACTATGTAGCAACAAAAAAGAAAGTTGATGAATTCTAGCAACCACATGGATGGAATCTCACAGATATAATGCTGAGCAAGGAAATCCAGGTGGAATTGTCAATATACAGTAGGGTTCAATTTGTGCAAAGTTCAAGGACTTGCAAAACTAACCGATGGGGATAACATGCAGAATGGTGGTTACCTTTATGAAGTTTGGTATGGGAAGAAAAAAGGGGTTGTCACCTCCAGAGACATATGATGGAAACTTCTGGACTGTGGAAGAATCCTGTATATTAACTTGGATGATGATTACAAGATATACTTAAAATTTCACTGATTGTACACACTGATGGTTTGGGTACTTTACATACCCTGTTGTGTCTATTTTAGATTCTAATTAAAAAGTCAATAATAAAATACTGTTTACTTTTACTCTAAAATGTATACAATGAGATATTTTTTAGAATCGGAATAAATATTCTTTAGAAAAATAAACTGCCCACAGAGCTCCAGGAGGCAGTGTATATTACAGAAATAAGAGCATTCGTGGCCCAAAGAGAGAGACTCTTCAGCAGTTCTCACTGGCCAAACGACTGAGAACACCAGGCACTTTCACTGCCTCGGTTTCCATGTCTGTACGATGAAATAATAAATCCTCCCGTGACACTGTGCAAATCAAGCAGGAAAATGGGTGTGGTAGTATTTTGTATATTCTAAAACCTGATTAACATATATTTTTGTTGTCGCTTATGTTTTTCAGAAGTCTGTAACTGACCAAGCAAGGAAAACTGGAAAACAGATTTTCATTTAATCAACAAATATGATCTTTTTTTAAAGTGTTATTTATTTTGAGAAAGAGAAAGGCAGGGGGGAGGGGCAGAGAGAAAGGGGGAGAGAGAATTCCAAGCAGGCTCTGTGCTGTCAGCGTGATCTCATGAACCATGAGATCACAACCTGAGCTGAAATCAAGAGTCAGATGCTTCACCGGCTGAGCCACGCGGGTGTCTCTTAACCAACAAATATCATCTTCATCTTTCCTTAAATGAACTATAACAGATGATTTCTAATACTTCTCTGTATTTCAATGTTATGAAGTAGAAAAGAAATCCCATAGAAAGTTAGACGTTATTACCAGCATAAACTCTGTCTTTATTTCACATATTAAATTGTGGCCTATGTGAAGACAGGAACTAGATTTTACTAACATCATATTCCCACAAAGTACCTAACCAGTGCCTGGAATTCGGTTAGGTCTTAGTAATTGTTTGATGGTGAATAAAAGAAAGAACAACATGAGTGAAACTTCAGTCTGCCTTTGACTCAGTTAATCTACCAGTTTTCAGGTATCTTTCTAAATCCACCTTTTTTTAAAAAAATCACTCTTTACCCTTCCTTTTTCTTTTAAGTCATTTCTGCCCTTACCATTTTCACAATTAATTTAAATCGGCTAACACTATTTAGGATTCTTGTCTGTTTTGATTTTAAGACTGCTTAGTAATATCACTAAGAATTCAAAAGCTTCTTTCAAAATATCTCCAAGAAAATATTCAGTTAGAAATTTAGCAGCAATTTAAAAGGAAACAGACTTCTCCTCTTGTCATAAAATATACTTCGTCTGTGTAATGAAGTCAAATACTGATCTTACAGACAATGAAATCTGGTCAAGGCAAATTAGGATGAGGGTTTTTAGTACCTGGTATGTTGAGTTCATCAAAGTGCACGCTTGAAGTTTACTCGCATATCTCTTGAAGTAAACATCTACTGAATTAAAACACGTTGATGAGCTGGCTTCCTTCCAAGTAACCTTGTTGGATTCTGGGTTCCAACAAAACTAAGTTTATAGCTCTGATTTCTCTTTCATTCACACACACACACACACACACACACACACACACACACACACACTGCACCCACCCAAGCATCATCTATATAGATGATGATAAGCACAAGGTAGATGAATGCTACTTGACCTTCTTGCCACATTCTCATTTAATCCTGCACAGTTTGGCTTAATTTTTTGTTACTTGCAAAACATTCTCCTTATTTTAAAATTCCTATGGCCCTGTGGCACATGCTTGTTTTGGTAAAACATGCCTTGAGATGAAAATCTGTGTGGTTCTCACTGACAGTAACACGGATGTGGATATTTTCTAAGTCAAAATTTTAGGTGTATCCATATGAATTTAAAGTTGGAATTTTGTCGGCGCCTATTCATAAATGTGTTTGGAAATGGCCCCAGAAACAAGAAACAAAAGTTGCATTTAGATATAGTCACATGTTGAAGGAAAAGCTTGGATTACAAAATCTCTAAGCAACAATCTAGCTTCAATAATGTAGCAATCTAGATAGCATATCTCTGAACTGATGACTTATTTTATTCTGGGATGGAAGGAAGGAAATGTTTATTGATGCAAGCAAATCTTTTTACAAGCAAGGGCAATGGAAAGACCAACGATTGTCCATGTTAGATGTTGTGCCAACTCATTGTATATAAAAAATCCAACTTTTCATTGGTTTAAAAGGAGACTTATTTTATAATAATAGGAAATGGCTTTGAAGTTATATTCCCTACTTTTTTAGTAGAAAGTTAAAAATAATCTTTCCAATATTTCATAATTTAGCTGATTTATTCACTTAAGCAATTCAAGACCCATGGTGTTAAAAATGAGCAACAGAAAGTAAATGTCAAACATCATTCTCTAACTAAAAACAGGACTATTCATCTACGAAAGGTGGAGAATTATGCAATCTTTAAAAAAGCGTATCTCCTAATTTCCAAAATGGCTACGTCTATAGTTATTTTATCCCATTCAGCGTGAACACCGGCTGCAAAACACATCAAAAGGCTTTTGAGCACTTTAAATCTGCTCCGGTGATGCTGCATCCTACAAACGATGGTCACTAAACTTGAAAATCGCTATAACCCTCCTGAAGATTGATGGAAAATTGACAGCCACGTTGTCCTCCTGCTTGCGCGCTGGGCATTAAATTCACAGGTGAGTACGATCCCTTTAGACTCCAGCTAGTAGTTTTCTAGAAAGGGATATAGATGCTTGAGGGCTCCCAGCCTCACGCAGACCTGGACGCGCTCCCGGCATGGAAGTTCTCAGGCGGCTCCAGGCCACCCCTCCCCCAATCATCTGACTTGTTTGTACCTTCCTTTCCTGGCGATTTCGCCCTGTGTTTCGCCCTCCCGTAGCAGCAGTTTCCTTAGCAACAGGCGTGCCCTTTTAGAGGCTCAGACTCTGACAGCACTTGACCGGCCGTGGCTCTCCCAGGCCTCGTTGCCGCCTCGCCGCTCTGTCTCCCCCCTGAATGCTCAAAGGTCAAAAAGTAAAGCCCGTGCTGTTTCGCTCTGTTCAAACAAAGGGCAGGAGGTTGCAACAGGTCTGCGAAACATGTTAACGTGCCTAACTGGTATGAAAGTCCTGAGCTAACGTGTATGCGGTGAAGAGCTGTTTTCGCGGACCCTGAAGGAGGGGAGGAGGCGGAGATGGCAAAGGTGGCATCTGGAGGGCTGGCGAGGCCCGGAAACCAGAGAGGAAAACTCTGGATGCCTTCGTGGGAAAACGATAGGATCTGTTTTCCCCTTTCACTGGATCTTGGCATCTCGGAAGGGATGGTGGGGGCCGGTGCAAGCAAGACTTGATACAAGGACCAGCTTTGCCACTTAGGGCTCTGTGCCTCAGGCTCTGAAACGTTTTATTAGAATTCACTTTTTAGATATAAATTATTTAGACCCTTAAAAATGATAATAATTTTTAAAAATCACACTTAAAAATTATAATAAAAGGAACACTCCATGAGGCGTTGACTGAATTTTAATTAACATTAAAAGCCTGGAAAGCATTCTGCACTGATAGAGTAAATAACTGTATTTCTTTGGATAACAATTGTAAACATTCATTTGTTCATCGAATATTCAGGAAGGGCCCACTATATGCCAGATACTCTTCTAGTTTGGGGGAACATCCCTGGGCAAAACAGAATGTGTTTTGATTTTTTTTTCTTTTCTTAATAATAGATTTAATTTTCTAATTTTGCAAACGTGCCAAGGATTTAAAAGATTGTAGCTTTGCCCTCGTCTGTGAATTCACAGGGAAAACTGTTCAGGTGGGAATGCTACCAACTTACCTGTGCTTCAGAACCCAACAGTGGCAAGGCTTAGTGCCATCTGCTCCGTGATGGTTCCTGCCCACCATGGTGGACATTCCCATGATGCCATTCTCCATTCATTCACTGCCGATTCCTGAATCTCCACCTCGATCCTTAAGTTCGAGATCCAGAAGGCAGCTGTCCTTGGGCGTCCCCCTGCCACGTGAGATTTCACCTGCCCAAGACAACTCCGCACCTTCTTACGGGAACACGTTTTCTTCTGGTGTCACCCCATCAGTAACTGCACCACTATTCACTCATTGTCCCAATGCTGAAAACTAAAATAATCTGAAATTCTTTCCATCTCCAATGTGTCCCCATGTCCTGTGGATTCTCCTTCTTCAAGCTCTCTTGAATCTGCCCACTTCGCTTTATTCGGCCATGCTGAAATCGTAATCAAGTGCCTCCTTTCTTGCCTTCCCTCTCCAATCCATTCTTCAGCTGAATCTAGATGAGCTTTATAAAAAGCAAATCTGATTGTGTCTTCCCCTGTGGTTATAACCCTTCAGTGACTCCCTACTGCCCTCAGGACAAATGTTCTTTTTGACTTTCCAGGTTTCATGCTCATCATCTCCCTCATCAAACTATACTCACTACTTTCGATTTCATCATCTTCTCTGGCCAAGCTGTACTCACTACTTGAAGTTTTCTCTTAATATCCCAGGGGCTTTCTTATGGGGCCTTTATTTATGCCGTGTCTTTGTCTTAGAATATATATATATATATATATATATATATATATATATATATATACACCACCCAGCATTACTGTGTCCTTCAGACTTCCAAGTTTCTTCTGAGACGTATTCCCTGACCTACCAACACTAGATAAAATATGCTTCCCATGTAAGTAACAACCATTAATTACTCATATGACATTGAAAATGTGTCATTTGCCCCACCAGATGGGAAATTACTTTGAAGGTAAGGACCATGTATATATTGTTCACTCTTGAATTCCTAGCACCTAACATCACTTGAAAAGCATAAAAATCATTGCTTGATTTGTTGACTGAGTGAATTAATGCATTCTAGATGTTTAAAATTGTTAATTTGATTTGACTGATACTAAGTTCATAGATTATTCCCATATGAGCTTTTTAGCATTGAAATCTTTATATAAAAGACAAGCTAAACAAATTTCTACTCAAGAAATTTGCAAAAATTCTCTCTCTCTAAGCTTTCAACGTATGACTTATGGTGAAACTGGTACCTTAAGGGACTTGGTTACTGCTAATATTTGTTGCCTTTGAATTTATTTCATTTAAGGGACGTTTGCAGATCAGTCATGACTACTAAGAGTAACCTGAACCAAATCTTTCTTAAAGAAACAGAAAGAATATTTTTCTAAGGCCTCTAAAGAGAAAGCCTTAAATATGTAGATGTCAGATAATATAGAGCTAAATATGTTTACTTTTGGGTCAAATTATATACTGTGTTATATGGTTTTTCATATCTTGAGAAAAGAATTCATTCCAGTTAATCTCCAGAAAATACAATAAACATTTTTAGTTAAATTCAGGAAAATACTTATTCCCTGAATGTCTTGGTATCTGCTAATGTGATTTATATAAAATATCTCCAACTAGTTTTTCTAAAGATATAGAAACCATTCCATAAAATTTTCTTCTATTGACCTTTAGTAAATGTCAACCTTAGGGAACTTGGATGAAGAAATGTGATCCAAATGTGCAGTAGTAGAACAAGAATAGAGTGATGATAAATAATTTTAGCTCACTCTTTGGGGGTGTGTAGTTAACTGTCTACCTCACCCCGTATAACATAAAATATTCTATGTGTGTAAAAGATCGAACTTTAAAAGAAAGCAAGAGAGCGAGAAAGAGAGAGGAAGAAAAAAGGAAAGAAATGAAAACCTGTTCAATGAGTACATACTCCCAGTGTTTTCTTAGCTCCGATTACATAAAATAACATGGTTTATTTACATTTTTAAAACTTTAAAAAATTGAGAAGATCAAGAAATGCGAACAAGTAATGAAAAGTCAGCAATACCTTGAAAAACATATTTGCAACATATATAACGGGCAAAAGATTAGTATCAGGATATCAATACGTAACAGATTCCAGCACATCAGTGAGGAAACTTTAAAAAAAACAGATCTAAGCAAAACTGTAGACAGAATTCTTCTTGTCTTAAATCCACTCTAAAAAGCCTTTAGCTCCTGAATTGAGACTGAACCAAGCTAACTATTCATGGCTTTTAATTCTACCACAGTCGAATAGGGAAAATAGAAGACACTCTAGATATTTAATAAAGGAAATTGGTTCCACAGTTATGCGAGAGGCTGAAAAGCCAGAGGAGGGATGTTGAAACAATCTGGACATTTAACCCCAGCCGGAATTAATGCCACCTCGAAAGCAGGAAAGATCCAGGGCACAGGTAGTATTGCCAGAACCCGTAAGCCAGGGCTGTCTGGGAAAGCTGGTTCCACAGAGCTCAGACCACAGCAATAGAGACCTTCTTCCCCTCATACTGCGCTTATTTCAAGTCCTCAGATGTGTTATGACCTCTCTTCTTTGGAATAGTTTCTCTGCCTAAGAACTTTTCTACTCCCTAATTCTGGCTAACACCTGATCAATATCTAGGAGTCTGCTCAAACTTCCCTCTTTCCAAGACGTCTTTCTTGTTTCTTTAGCCTAAATAAGTTCCCTCTAAAAATTCTCCACGTTAAGTTCTTTATAGATTATTGGATACTAATCCTTTATCTGATATGTCATTTGCAAATATCTTCTCCCATTCCATCGGTTGCCTTTCAGTTTTGCTGATTGTTCCCTTTGCAGTGCAGAAGTTTTTATTTTGATGATGTCCCAATAGTTCATTTTTGCTTTTAATTCCTTGCCTTTGGGGGATGTGTCGAGCAAGAAATTGCTGCAGCTGAGGTCAAAGAGGTTGTTGCCTGCCTTCTCCTTTAGGGTTTTGATGGTTTCCTGTCTCACATTTAGGGGTGGGGGAAAGGGGAAAATGGGTGATGGGCATTGAGGAGGGCACTTGTTGGGATGAGCACTGTTTTCTGTAAGCGATGAACCACAGGAATCTACCCCAAAAACCAAGAGCACATTTTACACACTGTATGTTAGCCAATTTGGCAATAGACTATATTTTTAAAAAATTTAAAAAATACCCCATGTTACTCCTCTATTACAACACTCATCCAATTTTACTGCAATTATAATGGAGTTGTCTGTCTTACTGGACAGACTATAAGCTCCATAAGAACACCAATTTAGGGAATTTGATTTGCCTTATTCCCTGCTGTATGCATAAAACAATCTGGCACACAGCATGGGGATTAACAAATTGGATGGATGAATTTCAAATAATAGAGATTCAATACATCCTCAATTTTCCTTTGAAAACCCACCCTTCCCTTCAACCCATACAGACCAGGTAGATTTGGCTCCACTGTTGAAGGAGTGAGTACATGTTTCTGGTCTGGCCAATAAATTCCCTCCATCGATTCCATGACTAATGGAGGAATAGTCAAATAAATACACTTTGGTCAAATGGACTCAGACTCGGGACTTTCTCTGAGATCACACCGAAGAGACATTCCTCTTCTGCTAAGATTGCTGAGTTGAATGATGTAAGCCTGGAGCTTCCGGTAACCATTTCAACACCAAGGGGGTAGAATCCGCACTAAATAGGAAATTGAGCTTTAATCTGGCGTGAGAAGTCTGGGTCGAAATCATGACAGCCCTTGAGCCTGTGAATCCATTTATGCTTAAAGCCAAATGTATACCGAAATTCTTAGCTATGTGACCCAAGAAATGCTTCTCTGGGTTAAGCCTCTTTGATTTCTGTCACTTAGAACTGAAGAGCCCTCACTGATTTCTTTATCAAGTACCACGAATATCTCTGACTCTCTTCTCCTGTATCCTGATCTCATTCCTTCACCTTATTATTTGGCCCTAGGCTTTGTCTCATCTCTATCATTTAGGGAGTATGACCAAGGAACTTATTTCTTCAATATTTATTGGCATCTCCAGGCACCATAAAGGGCTCTGGTGATGCACAGGGACCACGAAATACACAGACCCTAGCACTCCAGATGTTGCTGACTAGGGCAGAGGTTCTCCAACTCGCAAGGCATAAACCGCACCTGGAGAGCTAGATAAAAATGGCATTTCACCTTCTCCATTCCCAGAGATCCTGATAGAGTACTTCTAGAGATTGGGTTTGAAAATCTGATTTCCTTAAATTTATTCATTTATTGTGTGTGTGAGAGAGACACAGCACAAGCAGAGGAGGGGCAGAGAGAAGGGGAGAGAGAGAATCCCAAGCAGTCTCCTTGCTATCAGCGAGGAGCCCGATGAGGGGGCCCGAACCTACGAACCGTGAGATCATAATCTGAGCCCAAACCAAGAGTCGGACTCTTAACCAACTGAGCCACGCAGGGCACCCTGAACACCTGATTTTTTTAAAAAAATAAATGATCCAGGAAGTCTTCAGATTATACCTAATGAACTGCATGAGGGAAAACCAGACGCTAAATACTGATTGCAGAGAAAACACTAGTCCTATGGGAGCCTGTTCTGGGAGGGGCTTACACTTGCCTGGAGAATCACAAACCTCTCTCTAAGGAAGGGACATTTAAGCTGAGGCCTGGAGCATACCTAGAAAGAGCCCAGAAGCAAGAACGGGGAGAGTGACTGAACAGAGGGTATGCATGTGTAAAGCCACTGAGCGAGAATGATGAGGGCACATCAATACATAGACACAATGTCCTACCTTTCAGTCTCAAACATATCACTCCTTTCCTACCTCTTGATCTTTCCATTTGCCATTTCCTCTGCCAGTAATGTGCCTCTTCTAGCTCTTCATGAGATGGCATCATTCTCATCCCTCATATTCTAGAAGTTATGAAGACTCCATCATCCCCAGCCATAGCTCCTCCCCCTTACCCTGTTGGCCTGGTTTCCAAATGTTTACATCTGCATTTCTCTACCTGAGTTTTTTTTTTCTAGCCACATGGACAGCAGGCAGGAAATGCCAAGGAATGCCCTCTTTAATGCCCTCCACCCCCAACAACTCTCAACCAATAACTGATGGTGTTTTATAAATAGCAGAGCTCCTGCTTCCTTTGGATGAGAAAACTCAGAGGCCCTGTTCAAGGTCATTCCCAAGACCTCCCCAGGGGGATTCGGCTGCCATTGCCCAAGAGACAATGTGGTTGATAAAACATCCTTGGTTGGCTTTTTACCTCCTTGTCTCACCCACTACTCTTCCCGTGATTCCTGGGATTACCTTCCAAATAAGTTACTGAGCTCAAATTCTTACCTCAGAGTATGTTTCTGGAGTAACCAAACTGAGAGGGAGGCCCTTTGTAGCCACATTGTCTTCACAGAGGCTCCCTCAGTTACTCAGATTTATTACCTACTTTATTTCCGTCATAAAATTTACCACAGTCCTTAAAAATCATGTTTATTTATTGTTTACGTTATTTTCTATTTGTTTTTCTGGGAGTTTGTCTATCTTCTCAACTGTTGTGCTCCTTACCTATTAGTCCCGAGTCTGGCAGAAAAGAGACACTCAATAAATAGTTGTTAAATGAATAAGCCAATGGGCGAACCAGGATTACTACACCTTCTCTGTCGTGCCCCAATTGTGCAGTAACTATTTTTCTTTATTAAACAACAGAGTAGATTGGCTTAATGAGGACTTTTATGCTACTTCCAGCTGTATAGGGCAATGAGAACACTGAAATATTCTGGAATGTTCTGGTAGTGTGAAGGAAACAAGTGACGGCGGGGGGGTGGGGGGATGCGATCCAAGTTTTATAATCCAAGTCTAGTGGGATTGTTAATGCACTTTACTGTTGCTAGTTCTGTAGAGGATTGGTCCAAGTTTCCTTTTCAGGTGTTGAGATGGGTCTACATCAACCCATTCGCAGCTCTTGCCAGCCCAACTTTCCTCGTGCCAAAAATTATTAGATTGTTAAATGGTTGCTCAAGGGCAGAGGTACAGCTGTGTCCAAAAAAACAAGCATTCATTATATAAGACTAACTGGCCTGGATGACAATCGAACCCTTGACCGTGGCCTTGTTAACAATGTCCTCCAAACAGGCTGCAACCAGAATCTGCAATCTTCATTTTTTTTTTATTTCCTCCTTCTATTTTGCTTAAACACACTTTGTTTTACAGTCTAAAAAGCCCTTCCCAGAATATTTTGTCCCTCTTTTAGTTGCGAGGGTTTTTTTTCCTTTTATAAATTCATGCATTGAATGTTTCCAAGATTCACAATCCACCACAATCAGTCTGTTTTTCTCATCTTTACTGAAATGGCGCCCCACTAAGTCATCCATTCATCCCCAAATTAAAGTGTCTTTCCACATTAAATTGTCTGTCTTCCCATTTGCTTATATTTTTCTTTTTCTGTTACATTACCAAGGTAAGCACATTGTAGGCACTCACTAAGTACCTGCAGTCTGCCTATGAGGTTACCCCTCTTAGACTACTTCTCTTCTCCTTCACTTTCCCCATTCCTATAGAAACATTTCCCGAGGTTGTGCCCTTGATCAAGACCTTTAAAACTCAAGGTGGGACCAAAGAACCACCCGCATAACATGTGCTATTTTATAGGAGGTGGATATTTATAGGAGGTGGACATTTATAGGTGGACATTTATAGGACATTTGGAGGAAATGAGGATGAAATAGTTGATGAACTAATAGAAAGCCTGAAATACTGGGGCATCTGAGTGGCTCAGTCGGTTGAGCATCCGATTTTGGCTCAGGTCATGATCTCATGGTCTGTGGGTTCAAGCCCTGCGTCGGGCTCTGTGATGATGGCTCAGAGCCTGGAGCCTGCTTCGGATTCTGTGTTTCCCTCCCGCTCTGCCCCTCCCCCACTCTCACTTTGTCTCACTCTGTCTCTCAAAAATAAATAAATGTAAAAAAAATTTTTTTTAAAAGCCTGAAATACTGGACCAATGATGTATTGTTTTGATTGTATAAGCAGGAGGGGCTGCTGATGGTTCTTCATGTATACATTACTCTACTGAATGTAATAGGGGTTTAAAAACAAACAAAAACAAATATGAACTGTTGGGACCGCATCAAGATGAAAAGCTTCTGCGCAGCAAAGGAAACAATCAACAAAACTAAAAGGCAACCGACACAATGAGAGGATATTTGTAAATGACATATCTGATAAAGGGTTAGTATCCAAAATCTATCAAGAACTTATCAAACTCAGCACCCAAGAAACAACCCAGTTAAGAAATGGGCAGAAGACATGAATAACATGAATAGACCCTTCTCCAAAACAGACATCCAGATGGCTAACAGACACGTGAAAAGTTGTTCAACATCACTCATCATGAGGGAAATACAAGTGAAAATCACAATGAGATACCACCTCACACCTGTCAGAATGGCGAAAATTAACAACACAGGAAATAACAGGTGTTGGCCAGGATGTGGAGAAGAAGGAGCCCTCTTGCACTGTCGGCAGGAATGCAAACTGATGCAGCCAGTCTGGAATACAGTATGGAGGTTCCTCAAGAAACTAAAAATCGAACTACCCTCCAATCCAGTAATTGCACTCTTAGCTTATTTACCCAAATGATACAAAAACACAAATTTGAAGGGGTACATGGACCCCAATGTTTATACCAGTATTATCAACAATAGCCAAACTATGGAGAGAGCCCAAATGTCCACTGACCGATGAATGGGTGAAGAAAATGTGGCATATATACACAATGGAATATTAGCCATCAAAAAGAATGAAATCTTGTCATTTGCAATGACCTGGATGGAGCTAGAATTATGCTAAACAAAAGAAGTCAATCAGAAAAAGACAAATGCAATATGATTTCACCCACAAGAGAAAACCAACCACAAGAGACTCTAAATGTTAGAGAACAAACTATGGGTTAATGGAGGAAGGTAGGTGGGAGGCATGCTAGACGGGTGATGGGTACTAAGGAGGTCACTCATGAGGAGCACTGGCTGTTGTGTGTAAGTGACGAATCCCTGAATTCTACTCCTGAAACCAATATTGCGCTGTAAGTTAACTAACTAAAATTTAAATCAAAAAAGGAAAGAAACTGCCATATTCAATAAATTCTAAGACGATTATCTTTTTACACAATAAGAAAAAAAATGACATAAAAACAGATACAAACCTACATTTCACACCCCATGCATGCAGACGTGCTTGCCAATATCTGTCTAATTGGAATCTTTATTATACAGTCTTTTTTTTTAACCTTTATTTATTTTTAAGAGAGAGACAGCAAGAGCAAGGAAGGAGCAGAGAGAGAGAGAGACACACACACACACACACACACACACACACAGAATGCGAAGCCGGCTCCAGGCTCTGAGCTGTCAGCACAGAGCCCGACACGGGGCTCAAACTCACGAACTGCGAGATCGTGACCCGAGCCGAAGTGGGACGCTCAACTCATTGAGCCACCCAGGCGCCTCTATTATGCGGTCTTTTTAACTGTTTTTTGTTTTTAAACTTTTGGATCAAACTCTCATTATCAATGTGGGAAAGAATGTGGGACAATGAATCTAAATCATATGAGTAGAGAAAATTAGAATTTATGTTCTTTTTTTAAGCAGACTTGGTTTATGTCAATTTCCTTTCATCATTAGCATAATGTGTGGTCGATACCAAAGGCTCTTCCTAAACCACTCAGTGTTTTGCAACTCTGGATGAAATGGTTACTTATCTCCATTAGGTAAGATCTTTTCACCTAGGAAAGATCTAGGTACAGTTGGGAACATAAATTCTAAGGTTAGCAGATTTAGTGTCTGTCCTGAATATGCCACATCCTACATATGTAACATTGTACAAGTCATTTAATTTCACAAAGGTTCACTATACGCATAAAGAGAGATGTCTGTAGGAATTGAGATTCCAACTCATTTTTGAAATAATTTATTGAGATATACTTCACATACTGTAAACTTTACCCACCTAAAGTAAACAGTTGAGTAGTTTTTACTACATTAACAGAATTATGCAATGGTAACCACATTCTTATTTTGGAACTCTTTCAACAGTCCAAAAAGAAACCTCATACATATTAGTAGTCACACCCTATTCTTGCTTCCAACCCAGCTCCAACCCTAGGCAACCATGAATCTCTCGATCTCTATATATTTGCATATTCTAGACAGCTTACATTAATGGAATCCTACAACAGGTAATCTTTTGGGATTGTCTTCTTTCACTTAGCAAGATGCTTTGGGGTTGGTTCATCATGTTGTAGCATGTGTCAATATCTTATTTGTTTAATGCTGGAAAACCTCCATTGTATAAATATGTGTATTTTGTTTATCCATTCATCTGTGGCTGGAGGTTCAGGTGTTTCTACCTTTTGGTTATCTAGAATGAATCTGCTGTGAACATTCACATGCAAGTCTTTATGGACATACACTTTCATTCCTTTTGAACATATATGTAGGAGTGGACTTTCTGGATCACATAAAAATCCTATGTTTAGCATTTTGGAGAAGCATAAAACTGTTTTCCAAAGCAGCTTCACTCTTTTACATTCCCACCAGCAGTGTGTGATAGTTTTCATCTCTCCACATTCTTACCAACACATTATTTTCCATTTTTTGTTTATTTTGGCAATCATGGTAAGTGTGAAATGATATCTCACTGTGATTTGGTTTGCATTTCCCTAAAGATTAAGCGTGTGAGTATCTCTTGACAATTTACATACCTTCTTTTTTTTTAATTTTTTAAAATGTTTATTTATTTTTGAAGGAGAGAAAGAGCATGAGCACGGGAAGAGCAGAGAGAGAGGGAGACACAGCATCTGAAACAGGCTCCAGGCTCTGAGCTGTCAGCACAGAGTCCGACGCAGGGCTCAAATTCACGAACCGTGAGATCATGACCTGAGCTGAAGTCAGAGGCTCAACCAACTGAGCCACCCAGGCACGCGAACAATTTACATACCTTCTTCAGAGAAGTGTTTATTCAAATCCTTTGCCCATTTTTTAAATTTGGTGATGTGTGTTCTTATTGTTTACTTATGAGTTCTTTATATATTTAGATACAAATTCCTTATCACATATATGATTAATAAATATTTATCCCATTTGTGTATTATCTTTTCACTTTCTTAACAGTGAAATCCCAAAAGTTTTGATTTTAATGAAGTCAAATTTACCACATTTTTTTAATGTATGCCTTTGGTTTTTCACATATGCCCATGAAACCATGGTCTAACTGAAAGTCGTAAAGATTTACGCCCGGGTTTTCTTCGAGTAGTTTTATAGTCTTAACTCTTACATTTACATTTATAATCCATACTGAGTAATATTCGTGAATATGATGTCACACAGGGAACCACACTCATTACTTTGCATGTGGATATCAAGTTGTATGAGCCCCATTTGTTGAAAAGAGTATTCTGCCTCTCAGTTTCTTGGCACCCTTGACAAAGATAAATTTTTCATAAATGTAAGGGCTTATTTCTGGACTCTCAAAACTATTCCACTGCTACATATGTCAATCCTTATGCTAGTACCACTCTGTCTTGATTTTTATAAGTTTTTGTAGTAGGTTTTGAAGTCGCAAAGCATGAGTTCTCCAAGTTTGTTCTTTTTCAATGTTGCTTTGACTATTCTGGGTCCCCTGCATTTCCATATGAATTTTAGGATCAGCTTGTCGATTTCTGCAAAAAAAAATAACAAAAATAAAAACAAAACAAAACAAAAAAACCCTGGGATTTTGCTAGGGTTTTGTTGAATCTGTAGATCAGTCTGGGGAGTATTGCTGTCTTGACAATATTAAATCTTTAAGTACGTGAACACAGATGTCTACGTTAATTTAGGCCTTCTTTAATTATTGCAAGCAATGTTTGAAGTTTTCAGGGTACAAGTATTGCACTGCTTTGATTGAATTTATTCCTCATGGGGCACCTGGGTGGCTCACTGGGTTAAACATGTGACTTCAGCTCAGGTCACCATCGCATCGTTTGTGAGTTGGAGCCTCACTTGGGTGAGCTTAATCCCCTCTTCAGGCTCTTCACTGTCAGTGCAGAGCCTGCATAGGATTCTTTCTCCCTCTCTCTGCTCCTCATGGAATTCTTTCCCTCTCTCTCTCTCTCTGTCTCTGTCTCCCTTGCTCACTTGTGCCTTCTCTCTCTCTTAAAAATAAATAAATTCAAAAAATCCTAAATATTCTCCTCTTTTTGATGCTACTGTAAATGGGATTATTTTTTATTTCTTTTTTTTAATTTCAGAGAGAGAGAGAGAGAGAGAGAGAGAGAGAGAGAGAGAAAGCAAGCAGGAAAAAAGGGCAGAGGGAGAAGAGAGAATCTCAAGCAGGATCAATGCCCAGCGAGGAGCCCAACACGGGGTTCGATATCATGACCTGAGCTGAAATCATAGTCATTCACTCTACCAACTGAGCCACCCAAGTGCCTCTAATTTCATTTTTTAATTGTTCCTCCTTCTACTGTGTGTAGAAACCCAGTTAATTGTATATTAATCACGTATCCTACCACATTGCTGAACTAGTTTGTTGAAACATTTTAGTGGATTTCTTACGAATTTCTATATATGAACTTACATACAGAATCATTTGCCAATGAAAATCATAGTCCTTCCCTTCCAAATTGAATGCTTTTTATTTGGTTTCTTATCTAATTGCCCTGTTCAAAACATCCAGTACATGGTGTAATAGAAATGGCAAGAGTAGCATCTTTGACTTTGTCTGTCTCTTTTTTTTTTTAGTTATTATTATTATTATTATTGAAGAGTAAGTGACATACTATATTGATTCGCTTCAAGTGTACAAAACAGTGATTTGATATTTATATACATTACAAAATGGTCAACACAGTAAGTCTAGTTATCATCTATTGTTAAAATTGTAACAATTATTTTTTTTAATTTTTTTTTATTAACGTTTATTTTTGAGACAGAGAGAGACAGAGCATGAATGGGGGAGGGTCAGAGAGAGAGGGAGACACAGAATCTAAAACAGGCTTCAGGCTCTGAGCCGTCAGCACGGAGCCCGATGCGGGGCTCGAACTCACAGACTATGAGATCATGACCTGAGCCGAAGTCAGACGCTCAACCGACTGAGCCACCCAGGCGCCCCAAAATTGTAACAATTATTATTAGCTGTATTCTCCATCCAGTATATTACGTCCCCATATCTTATTTATTTGGAACTGGAAGTCTGTATCTCCTCATTCTATCTTGGCTGTTACCTATTTCATCCATCCCTCCATCTCCCTCCCCTCTGGCACCATCATCTTTTTCTCCATATCTACGAGTCTGTTTCTGGCTTGTTTTGCTTTGTGTTTGTCTTTTAGATTCCGCAATAAGTGGAGTCACATGCCGTTTCTCTGTCTCTCTCTAACTTATTTCATTTAGCGTAATACTCTGTAAGCCCATCCATGTTGTTGCAATTGGCAGCATTTCATTCATTTTTATAGCTTACTAATATTCCACTGTATACACAAAATACATCTCCTTTATCTGTTTATCTATCAATGGACATTTAGGTTGCTTCTATATCTTGGCTATATATGAGAATTTTTGCATTTATGTCTAGGGCCCCTTCAGAGGGAATTCTATATGTAGTTGGAGATTCGTTGTATCTGGAGGAGGAGGTGGGCTCAGGATCTTCCTATACCACCATCTTGAACCTTCTCCCTCTAGGCTTCTCCTGTGTTTTGCTCTCGATCTTAGAAGAAAGGGAGTCCATTTTTTCACCATTAAGTATGTTAACTGTGGGTCTTTTGTAGATATCTGTCAGGTTGAAGAACTTCTTCTATTCCTGTTTTTTTCAGTGTTGGTTGTTTTTTCGTTTGGTTGGTTGGTTGTTGTCGTTGTTGTTGTTTTTAATGAAAGAGTTTTGGATTTTATCAAATGCTCTTTCTTCATTTACAAAGTTGACCATGTATTTTTTTTGTGTGTCCTTTTTTCTATGAATTCAGTTTACTACACGGATTGGTTTTCAAATGTTGAAACTTTCCTGCACTTCTGCAATAAATACTACTTGGTCGTGGTGTATAATCATTTCATATGGATTTGGCTTGCTAGTGTTTTGTTTAGGATTTTTGCATTGACGTTCATTATGGATATTGGTATATAGTTTCATTGTGACTTCTTTGGTTTTAGTAAAAAGTAATACTGGTCTTTTAGAATGAGTTGAGAAGTATTACCTCTTCAGACGGCCTGGGTGACTCAGTCGGTGAAGCGTCCTACTTAGGCTCAGGTCACGATCTCACAGTTCATGGGTTTGGGCCCCACGTTGGTCTCTGTACTGACAGCTCTGAGACTGGAGCCCGCTTTAGATTCTGTGTGTCTCTTTCTCTCTCCTCCTCTCCCACATGTGCTCTCTCTCTTTCTCAAAAGTAAATAAACATTTTTAAAAAAATGTAATGCCTCCTCTTTTTATCTTTTTTTTTTTTTTGAGTCAGGGGGTGGGAGAATGTTTATAAAGGACTGGTACTAATTCTTCTATGAATGGTTGGTAAAAGTCACAGTTTATACCATTTGAAGCCTGGTCTTTTCTTTGTTGGAAGTGTTTTTAATTACTAAGTGAATTTTGCGTGTTATAGATCCATTCAGATTTTTATTTATTCTTGAGTCACTTTCAGTAGTTTGTGTCATTTTAGAAATTTATCTATTTTATGTAAATTATTTCAATTTGTTGGCACACAGCCATTATAGCCTTTTTTTTGAAAGGTCAGTAGTAATGTCTTCTCTTTTATTTCTTTTTTTAACTTTTTTTTAACGTTTATTTATTTTTGAGACAGAGAAAAACACAGCATGAACGGGGGAGGGGCAGAGAGAGAGGGAAACACAGAATCGGAAGCAGGCTCCAGGCTCTGAGCCATCAGCCCAGAGCCCGATGCAGGGCTCGAACTCGCAAACCGCGAGATCGTGACCTGAGCTGAAGACGGACGCCCAACCGACTGAGCCACCCAGGCTCCCCATTTATTTCTGATTTAATAACTTCAATCTCTTCTTTTTTCTCATTCAGTCTACTTAGAAGTTTGTCAATTTTATTGACCTTTACACAGAACCAACTTTTGATTTCATTGATTTTCTTTATTATTTTTCTATGTTCTATCTCATTTATTTCTGCTCTGCATTTTATTGTTTCTCTCTGCTTCCTTTGAGTTAGTTGTTTTGTTTCATTGTCCTAATTTCTTAAGATGAATGGTTTAGTTTTTGTTTTGAGATCTTTTTTAATATATTTGTTAGCAACTACACATTTTTGTAAACACGGCTTTAGCTCTTATCCATATGCTTCAGTATTTTGTTTTCATATTTCTCAAAGTATTTTTTTATATTTCCACTGTGATTTCTTCTTTGATCCATTAGTTATTTACAAGACTGTCGTTGAATTTCCGCATATTTTTAAACTTCCCAAATGTTTTCCTGTTATTTCTACTTTAATTCTGTTTGGTTGGAAAATATATTTTGTACGCTTTCCAGTCATTTGAGGCATGTTTTATGGTCTAGAAGAGGATCTATCCTGGAAAATGTTCTGTGTACACTTGAAAAGAATGTGCATTCTGCCATGACAGGGTAACATTTTCTATAGATGTCTGTGAGATCTAGTTGTTCAAATCTTTGATTTCCATGTTCATCTTCTGCCCAGTTGTTCTACCCATTATTGAAAATGGAGTCCTAAAGTCTCTGAATATTATTGTTACATTTTCTATGTCTGCCTTTAATTCTGAGCTGTTGCTCCCAGGATTTGGAGGAGTTTTGGGGGGAGCCAAGGGGTGCGTGTCTAGAATCATTACATCTTCCTGAAGGATTGACACTCATCCTAAAATGTCATTTGTCTCCAATAACACTGTTTGTCTTAAAGTCTATTTTGAATAGTGTTAGTATAAACACTCCACTCTTTTTTGAGTGCGATTTACGTGGCATATTGTTTTCCATCCTTTTACTTGCAACCAATTTATGTCTTTGAATATAAAGTGTGCTGCTTAGAGACAGCGTATATTTGGATCATGTTTTCTTTCTTAAGTCCATTGTGCCAGGCTCTACTAACACTTCTTGAAGTTCACTGCTTCTTCTTCCAGCTCAAATATGCTACTCCTATAACATATTTGTTATAGTCCTATAGTAAATTTTCCTCTTCTGTTATTGTAGTTTTCAACTCCAGGATTTCTCTCTGGCTTTTTTTAATACTAACTCTCTAATAGCGTTTGCTATTTCATGAGACACTATTGTAACCATTTCCTTTAATTCTTTAGACATAGTTTCTTATAGTTCTTTCAGTTTATTTTAAAAAGCTGATTCATAATCTTTGTCTAGTAGGTCCAACATCTGGTTTCCTGAGGGAGTCACTAGAAAAAGACTTAATTTATTGTTTTAAATTCAACTTTCTAAATAATATATTGTAACATCTGTGAAATCAGTTTCCTCCACCCACCCACCCCCACTCTTGTTTTTCTTGTTACTGATTATTTAGCAACTTCCTGTATTCCCTGAAGTGTGTGGCCTCTGAATTCTCTGCTAGCTTTTATTGAATTATTGTTTTTATTTTTATGTCTGACTTCCTAAAAGCCATATCTGTTTCAGTATAATTTAGTCACCAACATATAGTTAGTCAAAAAATTTCATTAGTTTGCCTTTAAAACTTCCACCCTTTGCAAAGGGGACCTGTGAGAAAAGAAAAGCCTTAAAACTTCAGGCCACTTATGAAACAGTCTTAGCTTTTACTTTCTAATTGTTCAAGACCTCAAGTTTAGCCAGAGGTAAACAACTGCGCCTTCTCCTTTTCCCAGGTCCTTCCTGGGCATTTGCACGTGGGCAGCCATTTAGATCCCCAACAACATATCTGAGTTTGCTATGATTGTTCCGTCTTCCAGAATTTCCCTTTAAACTCCTCCCCCAGTATCTTGCTTGCCCAGCTGAAATCCACACCCTTAGACAACTGACATTTTACCAGCAGTGTTGGTAACCACCTGGGGTAAGTCTCTACACACACACACACACACACACACACACACACACACACTGAGCTGGATCCTGGTGAAATGAAATAGTCACTAAAGTGAGAATAGAGATTTCCCACAGGATTTCATGTTTGGACAAAATAGTGACTGTAGTCTGGGAATAATACTTTTAACAAATCTCAAAAAGCAGTCAGATCTTTCCATTATCTGCAATGCTGTCAGCTTTTGACTACCATACTACTGAACTAGGGAGGGAGAAGGAAAGAAAATAGCTCCAGGTTAAAATGTCACAGACCCCACTTTCTTACTGAGTTTCAAGAGTTTCTCTTGCAGAGATGATCTTCGGTTTGCTCTATGCCTTGGAATATTACCAGATTTTTGCACTTGATTTTAGTTCATTGATTTTAGTTATTTTTCCAATAATCGTGTTGTTTTAGAGGAAGAGGAAGTTCACCAATGTCTTTACTCTGCCACTCTAGAAGCTCAATATCTAGTTCACTTTTCTTTCAACTGTCAAAAATTTCTGTCTTATTATACTGCTTGCCCAATTAAAGCAGATATTCTTTCTGTACTGTTTCTTTCACCCAAAGTGCCGGCCTGACACATACCATATATTGTAAATGGCCACTGCAGAAGTGGCTACAGGAAAATCTAGATGATTGTGCTGAGTGTGTATACAAATATATACCTATGAATGAATACAGGTAGATAAGTACGTGGGTATGTTGCCCTCTCTTTGTTCCAAAAATGGTTTCAAAGAATAAATGCCATTTTACCATGAGGGCTTCCACGGACAAAATTGGATGGGATAATTTGGCAGTTGATAGCAAACCTGGGCCAATGTTAAATGACTTTTTAAACACAGAAGACTTATGAAGATAATCATAAAGTAACTTTATTTTTGTATCCCACTGTCCTTTTAACGGTGTCCAGTAATGCTACGGGTTTTTCAGGGGCGCCTGGGTGGCTCGGCTGAGTGACTGACTTCAGCGCAGGTCACGATCTTGCAGTTTGTGGGTTCGAGGCCCGCGTCGGGCTCTGTGCTGACAGCTCAGAGCCTGGAGCCTGCTTTGGATTCTGTGTCTCCCCCTCTCTCTACCCCTCCCCTGCTCACGCTCCGTGTCTCTCTGTCTCTCAATAATAAATAAATATTTAAAAAAAAATTTTTAAGTGCTAGGGGCTTTTCTGCCATTGGAAGGAGATTCAGTTAGTTCCCCCAGATGCTTTATGGTGGGAAAAAGGCTTATCATCAGTCTGAGTCACAAACACTCTCTCAGTTTGGTAATTAAAATTATCCAGCCTCATTACCTACATTGACCAAAAGTAAGACTTATCCCCACCTTCTTCCTAAGCTAAGCCTTCTTGAAGACAAGGCATCTGCCTTTGGGAAAAAGATTGCGGGTAACCCTTCTTTCTTCCTCATTTTTATCCCTCACACACCAGCTGCCAATTCTGACCCCTTCTTCTGAGGTTAGAGGAAAAAAATGAGAAAATAAGTATAGCGAACAAAAACAGTATCATTTGACTTGCACCAACATAAGCTACCTTCTGGCCAGCAGAAATTGGAGCCTTTTTCCCTGTGAAACTTCATATTTGTTTGGGGTGTTTTGTGATACCTTCACTCCAATGCTTATACTCAATTACTAGCTATTCCTAGTATTTGAAAGAAAGCTCCCTGAAAGGCCACCTTCACTAACATAGCTCCATCATCCCAAAGGCCCCTATTTGCCTCAACTTGCAAGCCAGCTTATATCACTACCTTTCCTTGCTGTTTAGATATTCGGGCATCATTCCTTGACTTCTGAATTAGACCATAAACTTCTTACAGTCAGAAATAATGTCATGTGGCCTTTATAACACTGAATCATCTTTACTGTTATCCCCATTTGAATAAATATAAAGTGCTAATTGCTATAATAATAACGAATAGTAGCTAGCATCTACTGAGCACCCACTAGGTGTTGCCTAAGCATACATTTATTTACTTCACATGTATGGATAACTGTACATACATCATAATATATAATCACCTTACCTAGTAGATAAAGCAAACTCATAGAGTAGGTACTCTACTCCATGTTATATATCAGGAGGATGATTCCCAGGGGATTAGGCAATTTATTCCAGGACATATAGCCGGTGGGTGACAGAACCATGGTTTTAGCTCCAAGAGTTCAACTCCAAAACCGACATATCCACACGTGTTGGTATTTGATCTCTCCAATATCCTAGTGACTCTGCCACCGATTTTTTTGTGTGATCTTAAGCACATCATCTCCTCTTTTTTAACTCCAGTTTTTCTGTCTATAAAAAGATGAAGACAGACCAAAAGCCCCCAATTTTTCTGTCTATGAAAGGAGAAAGACAGCCCACACTCCTGCTCTGTCATTCTGTGGCTCAATGAAGACACCTCCAATAATATCCTCTCTACAAAGCTCTGTTCATTCAAACTGTCATGCCAATTGGCCTGAACAACATTAGTAAGAACAATCTCTCTCTCCACCCCATCACCTTACTTTATCTTTATGGTTTTTCTGGGTAACAACTGCATATCCAGGAATAGAGCCTCAAACACAGGTGCCACCACGGGTGTAAATGTAACAACAACAAAGACAAAAACCCTGCCTTCTGAAGCTTAAGAATCTCCACATCTTAGTGTTTCCTTGACCTTGAGATACTTGAATTCAGCACATTAAACTTATCTGGCCTCATAAACCTAACAGCAGGACCAGAATAAGTAAGGGGAAAACGTATAGGGCATCCTTATCTGCTAATTCTTAAAAAGACTATTCCTCCCTATCACTTTCTGTAGAACAAATTTTCCTAATAGTTTTATCTGTTCTGCCTTTCCTCCGCCCTTCATTCTGTCCTCTCCTCCTCGGCTTTCCAAGTCCTCCCTTTCGTCATAAGTAAAGCAGGTTTTGCATTACCCTTTAAAACACACATCCTATTGTGCTGGTCTGAACTTGACATGAAAACTCTTGTTTGTGAGCTATGTGAAGAGGACCAATGGAGGCCTTGCCAGTAAATAATAAAAGCCCAGTACAAGCAGGTTTGATTTTTATGTGAGGTGTCCAGAATACAAGTGTGACATAAAAATTTCTCAGGTGTGGCAATGCAGGCTTATGTCTCTAGAAAGCATAATTTAATCTCATCAAGTTATCACTTGACACTAGGTTATAAATCAACCATGGACAAGCAGGACAGGCAGCTTGGATCTGCTGCCATGTTCAAAGTCAGCATTTAACCTAGAAATGACATGCCTCATGTGCTCAGCTCCATAACTCGACATGGAGAACAGAATTTTGCATTTGCTCAGTATCTTGCTGCCATCTCAACAGTTTCTGGCATGAATACCCGTAATAAGCAGATAGACAATGAGGCCAATAAACACAGCTGGTGGAGGTGTAGGAATAACAAGTACAGTGTCACCTGTCCATATGGGATGAAGAGATCCAGGGTCCAGGGATCCAGACCATATCTTGATCAGCTATGCCTGTGTATTATTAGCACTGAAGGTTAAGGGGCTTTAACAACCTATGGTGAGAAAATAGTGCTAGATTTGCCCAGTATGGTTGGCCAGACAAGTTTGAGTTTATAGTCAATTCTCAGTGATTCATTACTACCAGAGGATACTGTGCTTATCCCCAAATCAGCTCCATTTCGCTGGGATGATGTCACTTGGAAAATGAATAAAGCGAACTTACCTAACATGTCTATAATTATGCAATCAGTCAGTGATGGCCCTGAGTCCGGAACCCAGGTCCTCTGACTTCCACTGAGATGATTTTATATTTTTATCAGATTATTTTACAAGAAAAGGAAGAAGATACAGACCTACGGTTCTTAGAAAAGTTAGATCCTGAAGACAATACTAGAGAACAAGAATATTGGCTAGTATGGCCCCTGTGAAAGAAATAAACCACATCTATTCATGGTTCTAGTTATTTGTTTAGCTATTATTATTACTTCATACTAGTTGCTTACATGATTATGGCATTTGGCTGATCAGTTCATTTGTTTCTTAAAAATTCTGTATGTCAGTGAGCCTTTTATACGCCATTCTTGTTTCTTCTCTCCAAAATAACTTTGACCTAAATGTGGAATTCTGTCACAAAGGTTTAAACAACTAACTTTTTAACTGTGCCTCTTGCAAGAAGCTCCTTTGAAGAAGTAGATGTAGTAGAGTTGATGGGGCTAGGAGTCTAATACACGTTGTGGAAGACTTTGAGGTTAGCAGAACACTTTATCACCATGTTTTCCTTCTGGAAATTTCTATACTCGTGGACATAAAGGCCAGAATAATTAGATCACATTCGATAGTAATGCATACATCAGGCACTCAGTGTAGTGAGAACAGCAACAACAAGATTGTTGATATTCAATCCTGATTGTTATGAAATAATTTCCCCCATCTCTTCCTACTTAATGACCCACCTCCTCACTGATCTATTGGTTTTTCAATCTCTGACAAGTGCTGCTGTGGAAAAGGAAAAAGAAAAAAGAAAAAAAACTGGCCACTTCTCAAAGTGTGGTAGCTTTTAAACACCAGCAGATTTCACCCTTGCTATTATTATTATCTCATATAAGTATTAAAGTTCAGCCTTGGAATTTGTTACGCAGTGGCTCAAAAATGTTCTTAAAGACACCAGTTCTTCCCAGCTTTCGGCATTACGTCTTCGATCTGTTTCCTTTCAATCTTATGCTTGTCCCTCATCATCACAACATGGCTACTGCAGTTCCAGGCATCACAGAAGTCACCAAAATATTGAGGATAGAAGAAAAAGAAAGTTGCTTCAGTATGAATATTTACCAATGACGAAAAGCTTGCCAAAAATCCTTCAAAGACCTCCCCTCGTGTCTCATTAGCCAAAATTATATTTAATGCTAATGCTTAAATCATTTACTGTCAAAGACAATGAAATTACCTATGATTGATTAAAACTGATCAACATTCCTCCCTGATGGGATAAAGTCAAGCTTGCAACCCTGCCTACAAAGCCAACAGTATCTGTTCATTTGACGGAGGCAAGATAAAAATTCGAAACATAGCAAGACAAAATGGATCCCCAAGAAGTTAGAAACCACGGATCTCCAAGAAGTTAGAAGTTTTAAGAATGGAATAAGACCTAGGGTGACAAAACGTGGACTATAAGTAAAGCACGCAGCCGTAGCTTTCTTGGTAAAGAACACATATATGGCATAACCTGAGAGCAAATACTATTGGGAATTTATTGGTGGGGTAATGTTTCTGTGTACCTATGCTTAAAATAAATTAGCAACCTGTACCGTCATGCACCATCACATCTCCCTCCCCTCAAAAAAAGGCTCAAATTAGATTTGCCAAATGTCAACACTTCTAAGAACGTTAATCTACTTAAGTGCCAAATCTTTATTATTATCTCATGACCTCCCATGGAAAATGGTGATAAACACTTAAAAGGCATTTTTAAAATATAATTAATGTTTGCTAGAGTGATCACCAACTGACACAGAGGCTCGGAATCACAGATCGGACATTGAACTTGGAATGCAAGGAAAGAAATAAAAAGAAAATGAAAGCAGTACAAAAGAAATTAAGACATTCAGAAAGTCATTTGTGAACATATCAATAATAGGCTTTTAGACATAGGCACTGCGGGCATCCAGTGTAGACTCTGCAAAATGAATTATTTTTTAAAGTTTATTTATTTTTAAGGGATGCAGAGAGAGAGAGAGAGAGAGAGACAATCCCAAGCAGGCTTTGCGCTTTCTCCCCCATGAGATCATGACCTGAGCCCAAATTGGGAGTTGGAAGCTTAACCGACTGAGCCACCCAGGCACCCCTGCAAAATGAACTGTTAAACAGAGGATGCTTGATAGGCTGTGATGGCTGAAACAACTTGAGCTTTAGAATCAGACAAACCTAGGTTGAATTCCTGGCTTTACTCGGCACTAACTTTGGACCTAATCTTTGTGATAATCAGCATACTCATGTGGCATAAGGACAATAATGCAGGATTCTTGGATGATCAGTTCCGTGAAATAGTGAGGAAAGAGGGGAATGCCGGCACGGCCACCGAGATGATCCCAGCAGAGAGGTGATAGACCGCCTCCACATCTGGTTTCAGGCAACCACTCCGAGATGATGTCACTGGGTAGGTCACTGAAGTATTCATCAAGGTTTGAGAAGCAGTACAAGTTGTGACATGAGAGATGACTTAGAGATACGTTGAAAAGAGAGGCAAATCTAACATGCAGTAAAGCAGAGGGACTGAGGGAAGAGAGAACGACACGAAGAAATATATGTCCTTCCTTGTCAAGCAGATTTTTCTCACAACTAAAAGTGATATTCTCTGCTAGACTCGTTATTACTTTCTCCATCACTTACATTCCATGCCTCTTACTTTCCTCACTTTAGTAACTCATTAACAAAGTTATGAGACACAAGGTTTATGAAAGTAAAGCTGCTTTTGGAAAGCTGTCTAGCAAAGTACTGTTCCCTAAAAGGGTGGGATGGAATAGCATGAAGGGACAAAGCTACAGAAATACAATTTGTAAAATCATGAGATAACATTCTGCAAGAAATACTGTGCTTAGCTTTACAAAATGCCAAGCTCTCCAAATTCATATTCTATAGTTGGCAGCTTGAATTCCTCCCTCTAGTGAAGCTATTTTTTCACCCAACTACTTCTACAAAATCCCAGAGTCGCCATCTTGCTCATTCTTGTTCGACTAATAAAATTCTTCTTTTCTTTTGGCAAATCCTTCTTTTGGGTTCCTTTCCTTTTTCTGGGATTTTTCTTGGACACTTCAATCCATGCTGATCTCCCCCTCAGTTTATTTTGTACTTGGTATCTATTCTGGTCATTAGACTTTTACCACATGTATTTCTTTGCCCTATTATAATTACTTTCCATTTAAATATGTTCCAAATTTTCAAGTAAGCACTAGGGTGATGGAGCCTATGTCTTAGTATCCCTGACATTCATCATGGTATATCTTCCCAGCTGGTGTAGTGGAAATGGCCCTGAGCCCAGGAATAAATCTTGATTTAAACTTTGTACAAGTCAAAGGACAGAATGAAACAAATAGAAATAAATGTAGAAAGGGTCTTAAATTACACATGAAATCATAGATTTGGGTAAATTAAGGATTAATATTGCAAACCCTAAAAAATCACTCAGAAAATAAAACAAGAAGTGGGGCACCTGGGTAGCTCAGTCAGTTAAGCATCCAAATCTTGATTTCAGCTCAGATTATGATCTCACGGCTCATGGGTTCGAACCCTGCATCAGGCTCTGCACTGACAGTGTGAGGCCTGCTTGGGATTCTCTCTCTCTCTGCCCCTCCCCTGCTCGCTCTCTCTCTTTCTCTCTCCATCTCTCTCTCAAAATAAATAAATAAACTTAAAAAAAATTTAACAAAATAAAATAAAACAAGGAGTAACACTAAGAAGGTAATACCCAAGGTGAAATAAAGTGCCAAATTAGTTCAAAAGAAGGTAGGAAGTTAGGAAAATGGGACTAAGCACAGACGAAACAAATAGAACAAAAGTAAGATGGTAAATATAAACCAAATCCTATCAATAATTGCATTAATATAAATTCCTAAACCCTCCAATTTAAACACAGTAATTTTTCAGACCAAATAAAAAAGGATAATCCAACTTTATGTCATCTGAAAGAATCTCATGTTAAATGTAAAAATGCAAGTAGATTAAAAGTAAAAGGAGAGAAAAAGGATGCCAATAAATAATCAAAAGAAAGTTGAAATGACTATTATAATACCAGAAAAAATAGTCTTCAAACAGATATGTCAATAATTATTAATGCAATAATTAATGTGACTTTATAGATTCCATAATTCCCAATCAAAATCTCAACAGGTTTTGGGGGGTTTTTTGGTCAAAATTGACAGCTGATTCAAAATTTTAGATGGAAATCTCTGGATTTTGAGACATCAACCTTAGATTGGAAGAGAAACATGCTTCCAACCAGAACAAAAAGAGAACATTAGGACAAATATCTGAAAATACACCAAGAGGAATCGGAAAAAATAGTCACAAATCCCACTAGATGGTGTCTCTCTGTTCAACAGGCAATGAGATCATCAGCTGAATGAACCTTTGGACTCATTTTAAAGAGGGAGGATAATATTTTTGGAATATTCTCTGAGCTTAATCCAAGAATGAGCAGGATAGGGGCACAAAAAAGGATTCTGAGGAGAGATCTGAGACTTGAGGTCAAGTTTGAAATGATGTACTTCTCGAGGCACCATTTTGGTGACTTATCTCCAGTGATTCCCAGAGACTAGGATACTGGATGATTCCAAGGCCCCAGTGAACACACTATAGTGATCAGGAAGTTGATTTATGATGACAGCAGAGATAAGAGAGTGAGGAAGGTATGGTTTAATGAATGGGCATCCAAAAGTATTTTCTTTTTTGTGAGAAGACAGGAAAATGTTACTTTCCATATACCATCATTCTCTCTCTCTCTCTTTCTCTCTCTCTCTCTCTCTCTCACACACACACACACACACACAAGCATACACACACACACACACACACACACACACGCACGCACACAGAAGAGACTAATTTAAAACTAATATTTGTTCGATGTAAGGAACCTTACTGTAGGATGAAATCAGCCACGGTGCTAGAGGATGGAAAACCTCTCTTTATAGGACATACATGCAGATGATCGTAAAAATACATAAGAACTTGGAGTCCATGAAGATTAACCTTCCATGTTTACAGAAGAGAAAACTGCATTTGAAGAAATTTTCCATATGTACATAACCCTGCAAATTCACAACTTTTCACGAACGCATCAGAGAGCTGAGGTTTTAGGGTAACCAGCTAACCAGAAATCTAAAGAAAGACAGGCACCTGAAAGGAATTGGCAAGAAGAGAGAGAACTGTATCCTATATCCCTGTTGCAGATCCAACCTGACATATTTAAGATGAATTCAAAGTTGTCAATATTAAGGTCAAGTGTAGGCTAACAAAGAAACACAGAATCTCTGGGAGCTAACGATATAAAGACATTAGCAATTACTTCCAGGCTTTTGTCCACTCTCTAGCAATCCCACCCAAAATGAGTGAAAAGTTATATTTACCCCCTAAAACCTGTATGCAATTGTTCATAGCAGCTTTATTCACAATTGCTAAAAGTGAGAAACACCCTAAATGTGTTCCATGTACAACCGTACAATGGAATCCCATTTAGCAGTAAAAAGAAAAACTGTTGCACACAACATGGTCAATTTCAAATGCATTTTGCTAATGCTACATACCGCATGATCCCATTTCTATGACATATGGAAAAGGCACACCCATAGGACCAGAGAAGAGGTCGATGGTCCCCAGGGGTCAGGGGAGAGAGAAGAGTCCACTACAAAGAGTCGTGTTGAGACTGCTCTGTAATTTGACTGACCTTTTACAGAGAATACTTATCATTCTACTGAACTCGTGTCCCATGGAATCCTTTTGGAAGATGCTGGCATAATAAAGAGGAAATTGGCTTTGGGGGTCCAAAATACTCAAGGCAGAATCCCTAGTTCTTGCAGAAATATGACCTTGGGTGAGTTATTAAACATCACTGAGTCTCAGTTTCCTCGTCTGTTAAATAAGAGTTGTTGTCAAGATTAACAGAACAATGAATGTAAAATACTTTCTAAAATATTGATTCTTGTCCTTTCTTTCCCTTGCTCCTTCTGAAAGGTCACGCTTAATGTCAGCAAATCCTGGCATTATCAGCAGTGTCTCTCCTTCCAGAAATCTAATTTGCTGTTTCCATGCGGTGTGCAAAGCCAGGTGATAACGTGTATTAGAATGTGTCTAATACATTCTCACCTATGTTTTGATGGAAGATCCTATGAATAAATTATGCATTCTTTTCTGCGATTTATGTTTTGGTGGAAGCTATCAATGGATTTAGCTGTGAGGAGCTTCTGAAGCAAGAAGCAGGGGAAATGAGCAGGAACGGAAAAATCTTGGATATTAAAAATAACCCCCCAGAAGGCAAAATGACCTCCATTTGTTTATGCTCCCAAGCCCACGCCGAACAAGCTGCCACACGGAACTTTATTATACAACGGCAGAACAAGATGATTTTCCCCACATATTTAATAATGAGTTGGGGGTTTGAAAATGAGAAAGAAAAAGCTTGGGGCAATTTCTTGCAGTCTCCTGCCTCTCGCGCAGAAGGAAAGACAATTGCAGTAGCCTCCGGGAGGGGTGGGGAAAGGCTGAATAAATGAAGTGAGCAAACACAGGGGCAAAACTGAGAGAGAGACCCCCTCCCCACCCTAACCTCTCCCCGGAAGATCCCAGCATGGATATTTAATCCGGTTTTCGCCTGGATCCTGTGCACTACAGATGAGGCTAGCATTTCCAGCACGTGTTGGAGGATGATGGCACCCTGAACAGACATGGAGAAGTTGGGATGAAGTGTCCACTGATGGAAGAAACTGAGGAGTTCAGTTCAGGCAGGTGAAGTTTAAGGCACCCGCAGGAGTGGAGATTGTAGTTAGAGAGAGAGGCTTGGTGCTCTGCTGAAGGCCTGGGCTCAGGAGAGGCATTTGGGAGAAATTCCTTTAGAAATAATAGTCTGAGCCAGGGAAGTGGTTGAAATAACCAAAACAGAGAGGACAGAGGGAGAGTCCGGGACAGGAAAAGAAGGTTGTAAACGATAGCGAGCAGAGGTCCGGCCAGAAGCTAAGAGTGGAAGTTCTAAAGAGGTGGCATCGGGGCCCTTGGGTGGCTCAGTCGGTTGAGCTCAGGTCACGATCTTGCAGTTCGTGGGTTCAAGACCTGCGTCCAGCTCTGTGCTGACAGCTCAGAGGCTGGAGCCTGCTTGGGACTCTGTGTCTCCCTCTCTCTCTGCCCCTCCCCTGCTTACACTCTGTTTCTCTCTCTCTCTCTCTCTCTCTCTCTCTCTCTCTCTCTCTCCTCTCTCTCAAAAATAAATAAAACATGTTTTTTTGTTTTTTTTTTTTTAAAGGCTGCATCGATCAACAAGCTCAAATACTGTGATGCGGCCAGGAGGTGAGGCTAACCCAAGCAAGAGGGCTCCTCTCTCTGATTCCATACAAAACCTGGAGACTGGAGAAGGGACAGCCGCCCCACGATTCTTCCTTTTTTACTCTTGTGTGATTCTGTAGCTTAAAAACGCAGAGGGTGCAGCTAGCCCCAAACTCGAACCTGAAGCTCACGCAGAATCGCAAGTTCAATAGAACATCTGCGAAAAGAAGATCAGGCCGGGCGAGAAAGGGAGAAGAAATCTGTGCTTCTCCCACTTTCTAAGAGAACCTTATACCTCATTTCACCCTGGGAGTCCGTTACCACCTCTGGCGTAGATGTGGGGAAAAGCATCAGACATTACGAATGTGATTCAAGTAGATGATATTGGCTACCCACTAAATGCAAGGGTCCATGCTGGGAACCTAAAGCAGCAGATCTCAAGCTTTAGCTGGTCTCAGAATCACTTGGGTGACTTGAAAAACACAGGTGGCTAGTCTCCATCTCTCCCACTTCTATTTCAGTGGGTCTGGGGTGGGACCTGAGAATAAGCATTCCTAGCCTATTCCCAAATGCTGCTGCTGTGCAAGTCCACAGATTATATGTGGAGAATGACGGACCTAACGGTTCATCATAGGAGAACGAATGAGTTAGGGCTATTATTTCAGGAAGAAAAGTAAAGTGCAAAATTCCGCAACGCATTATGATCTTGAGATGGGTCGTTTTGACATCCTTCAAATGAAAATCAAAATTCACCTCCTATCCTCACAGGCCACATGCTTCTCACCTTCAGGAGCAAGTCTGGAAGAAAAGCCACTCATGTCACCCATGGATGAAAATCCTTTCGTATTCCCCATAGATGAAAAGACCTTGCATCACCTATAGATAATAAATAAATAAAGGCACCTAAATCTTCTTATCTAATCCTTCCCAGATCTTCTGGACGAAAAGACTTCTACTTCATTGGGTAATTCCTTCTCTCCCTACTCCACATAACCAGACCCCATTTACTGAACCTGCTCCTCAAATTCGTACTAGCGTTTTTTCTAACTCACGTTGGATAATGTACTTCCCAAGAGCAAGGATCTAATTCATTTAACTTTATATGCCAAGTACTGGGCGCAGAACCTAGCCCACTCTTTAACTGAGGAAGGAAAGAAGGACACAAGGAGGGAAGAGAAGGAAAAAGGAAAGGAAAGTGGGAAAGAAGAAAGGAAGAGAGGGTGGAAGGAGTCTGGTTTAATCCTAGACTCTCTGCTCTAGTCACCACAGGCCACTGGGCAGCTGGTCCTTGGCATGATTCCCCCCGCTGACCAGCAGGACTTGTTATTGGACAGTTCTCCTCTGAACTAGTCTGTTTCTATCCTTCAACTTTTACTTGGCCCTCCCTGTCCTCCTCCCCCTTCTCCTGGTTCTATCTATGGGCTCCCGCACAACCCGCCCCTTCTAGCAGAATGGTCGCTTAACAGCCTTAGCCAAAACAAGTTCCATGGCACCGGAGCCACCCAGGCCAAAACCCAGTTGTCTCCAAGCTCCCCATCTCCTGGGTGGCATGTTCCCAGGCAGTCTCCAAGGCCTCTTAACTCTCCCTGTAGGTGATTTCTCCTGGGCCCCTGCTTTCCCAGCCTCATTAGTACTGTATTTATGCCTAGACTGTTAAAGCAACCTTGTAACTGGGATCCCTATTCCACTATTTCCCTCTTCCACCTAATCCCACACACTGTGGCCACATTAATCATCCTTAAACACCACTTTAATTATCAGAGTAGCAGTTACTCTATATTAAGCACTTAATATGTGTACAATGTAATGCTAGACATTTTATATGCGTTATATCATCCCGTTCTCACCCCATGAGATGTGTATTATTATCCCCATTTTGGAGATGAGGTAACTAAAGCTTACTCATCTGTAAAGACTTGCTCACAGCACTGTGTTTCTGGTCCTCCACAATTTAACCTACATTCCAAATGCTTGCTCTCACCTTTCTTCTCTTCAAAACCTCTGTTCCCGTCAAACTGGTTTACTACGCCTACAGATATGCCCTCACCTCCCCACGTTTATGTTGAGTGCATCTCTCAGAGCCAACACAGATCACCAACCACACAAGTACAGGGCCCATGGAAGAGCTTGCAGGCCTGACTAGCAAGGCCAATGCCACTGTGTAAAGCATATTCTGCTTCCAAGAAAGCTGTGAGCACAACCAACTCATTGAACTTGACCACTGTAGCCGTTCAAACCACTCCAGCTTAGGCTCAGAGATTCATGCTATCCTATTCCTTGATTGCTGAGGCTTCTCAGCCCCTTTGTCCTGCTTCACTCAGATCATTCCTGAGTCTGAGAATGATCTAATAATCATTCCCGAGAATGATCTAATAAACCCTAGAAATACACATGCACCATCATATGGCTGAATGGCCATCTAGGTCACCAGAAACTAAAATACACAGCAACTTGAACAATAATCGTATAATAGTATACTTCTGATAGATTGATAAATGGTAGATAAGTAGAGAGATAAATAATAAATAGAATATAGAGACATATAGATGATAAATACATAGATATATCTGATAGATGATAGACAGATGATAGATAGATAGATAGATAGATATGTTGAGAAATAGAGAGATAGACAAACTATTAGTCAGGGTAGGGTTTTCCAGAGAAAGAGAACATTTATATATGCATTTATATATGTGCATTTAATATGTACTTATTAATACATAAGTATTAAGTGCACATAAATAAATGCATATGAGATTTATTATCCATATATCAATGTATAGGAGATTTATTAGCTCATGCAATTATGGAAACTAATAAGTCCCAGGATCTGCCTTCTGCAAGCTAGGACAGCTGGAAGTATACTTCAGTCTGAGTCCAAAGGTCTGAGAACCAGGGCAGTCAATGGTGTAAACCTCAGTCCAGAGACTGGGGAAGGTAAGATATCCAAACTCAACAGTGAGGCAGGAAGTAAAGGGAGCAATTCCTCCTTCTTGTGCATTTTGTTCTATTTAGGCCCCCAGTGGATTGGATGGCGTGTATCCACTTTGGGAAGGGTGATCTAGTTTGCTGAATCCACCCATTCAAATGCTAATCTCATCTAGAAATACCCTCAGACACACCAGGAAATACTATGGAACCTGGGCACCCGCTGGCCAGTCAGGTTGACACATGCAATGAACCATCACAGATAGATACAATGTATGTTGTCTGGATATGCTCCTTCTTTGTCACTCGCACTCCCTGGGTTAGACATATGCATTCACTCACAGATCGTGGAGTTTACTTTGTGCAGTGTTCTTTCCTGACGTGACCTCTTGGTTCACTCCCTCACAACACTCAGATCTCCACTAGAAGCTTCCTCTTCGGAGAGGCCATCTTGGACTGCCCTAGCTTCGGGGCTCCCTTCACACTGCTTCCCTCTTCTTCAGAGACTTCAATCTCTACCAGGTCCCTCTACCACACGCACCTTCGCCTCACTCACACACAAGCTCGGTGAATTCACGCTGTTCCCTGTGGTACTCTCAGAATCTAAAACAATACATGGCACTTAAAAGGCCCTCAGTAAATATTCATGGAGAGATTAAACTTAGAGAAGATGACCGCGAAGTAATAAGGAATAAAAGCCCCATTTGACAATGGTCTTCTTTTAATCCAAACGTATATACAATATCGAGGTTTTAATGTTATGGAAATGAGTGATACTATCAAGGAAAATACTCCTGCCTTGTTCCATTTGCTAATCAGTGTGCATTTAACCTGGTTTCTTTTCCATTGCTCACCTGGTGGCATAGGACCAAAGTGCAGGTATAACTTCTTATAATAGTGAGACACTTCTGGAGGATTGCCTGGTCGTTGGAAAACTTAGCCGATAGACTCAAACAGGCGTCCAGGCATCAAAGGATGGTGACCAGACACGTACCTGTCCTATTTTATGCCAGATAGCAGGAGGTGTTTTTATAAAGAATTTTATAATTTTTGTAAAGAATTAGAAAGGGAAGCCAAAAGTTGGATGGGAAAATAGAGGTTGAAAAGTAAACAAAAATGATTCACACTTCCTCAGAAGACAAGGGAGTTTTCTTAAGGATCTGCCTGATTTCAAGAGAGAGCTGGGGTTTTCGTGTCATCCCCTCCCCAGTCCACGACCATCCGTGTGTTTCCATATTTCCTTTCTATGCCCATGTGGCAAAATTTTACCATTTCAGGACATAATGATGACAAAATAATTGGTGATGATACACCCTACCCCGAACATAAGACAGCTGTGCAAACCTTCAGACAGACCCAAGGGAGACTTGAGGCTTCAGTGCTTCCGAGAAAATCAGGACACTCTTTGATCAACCCCAGGAAGCCAACCCCCCACTCTCTTCAGCATCACCCTCCCAGGAAAGCCACAGATATATCGATTTCAGGAATGTACTAGCCAAGATATGTGCTGGATAAACGGGGAAAAGCAAGAGAAAGCCCTCATGAAAGAGCTTGGGGGCTGGCCGCCAAATGTAACCGCACCCTTTCTTAAGGGGTGTTTGTGCAGGTGCGGGGGCAGCCAATTCTGAAGGGACCTTTGGCCTTTTGGCCTGCCGTGGCCCTCTAGAGTTTGGCCATGCTGCACCGTGGCTTAGCCAAAGCCAAGCATAGAGGGGAAACCTACCTCTTCCCTTAAAATTAGTCTTTCTCTACGATGTGTAACATCATGCCATGTTTTGTTTTGTTTTGATTTCTTACATGATGCTACTTGGGCAAAATATTGGAGAATTTTTGTTTTTGCTTTTTCTCTCACCTTTGTTTTTTATGGAATGAAGCCTTTGAAAATTACTAGGCACCGGAAGCACAAGCAAATAGAGAATGTCACATAGTAACCCCAAAACAGATTCTATCAATCATGTATTTTGTACCTACTACATTCAAGACACATAGTAAATGGACACTTGGGATAATGGAAGAAAGAACTGTAGAAATCGGGACCTTTTCCCAATAATGTTTTTTGAAATGTATTCTGTTGTCTAGAAACAAACTAGTGATGATTTGGAATTTGAAAAGGACATTTCCTCTTTAAAATTAGCATTTGAATGAAAATCAGACTAACCATGCTCCAGAAAAAGATGATTCCACACACATTTCTATCTTCTATTTGCCCTCATCTAGACCCACTTTCTATCCTTCTCCACCCTGTTCTATGCCTTAGGAGGCTGGTCTCTATGGCTATAATTATAACAAGGAACCTTTTGTCCTCTGGGTATTGGTTGTGTTTAGCCAATGGGAGGGTCTGGCAGGAAACTGGAGAAAGGAGAATAAGGTTGGGGTAGTTATTTCTCAGAAATCTTCCTATGGTCAATGAAAACCAACTCTGTCATTAGCCAACTCCTCTTCAAGTTGGTCTCATCCACATAACTCTTTTCCTGGGCTCCAGTAATTGTTCAATTTCTTTGCCTGTCAGCCCTGCATGTCTACTGGGCTTGTAGTTTCCCCGCAGCCTACTCATAGCTTTGCAAATACTCTCTTTATGAAACTCTCTTCAAGGGTCCTGCCTGCTTCATGCTAGGACCAGAGCTAATCCATATCTCAATCCTGCTAATGGAGGATATGGACCAGAGTGAGGTGAAGGAGCCAGAGAAGATAAAGAGATAGAAAGTACAGAAGAAAGAGCAAGAAACGTGCAATATGATCTTTATCTTGGACTAGGTGGCAGAGTGTGAGACACAGAGTCCAGACATAAAGGATTAATCATGAGCGCCGGGGCGGCTCAGCGGGTTAAGTATCAGACTTCGTCTCAGGTCATGATCTCACAGTTCGTGAGTTTGAGCCCCGCGTCTGGCTCTGGGCTGACAGCTCAGAGCCTAGAGCTGGCTTCGGATTCTGTGTCTCCCTCTCTCTCTCTCTCCCCGCCCCTTCCCATCCCCCACTCTCTCTCTCTCTCTCTCTCTCTCTCTCTCTCTCTCTCTCTCTCTCCAAAATAAATAAACATTAAAAAAACTTTTTTAAAAAGTCTTCAATGGAGGCATCATCTTCTTGGACTGCAGGAAAAGAGACTGAAGCAGTTGCATGTATAAAGACCTTGTCAGTGTGTGGGCTGGAAATAAAGGTGGGTTATACCTGGTAGTCATGATTTTCATAGTGAGGCCATTTGCTAAAAGCAGATGAGATGTGAGGAAGATAAAGGATGTGAGGATTGCATCGAAACTTTAGAATAGCCACTGCAGGAAGGGAAAGCGTTTTCTCTGATACAGGGAAACTGGATTCAAAGGAAGTCCAGGTGATTCTGGAAACCATGATTTGTCATGGCATCAGTCCACCTAGGGTGGTGATTTTTTTTCCCAGCAGCTCTCAGAAGTCCTGACAAAAGAATAGAAAAGCAGATAAACAAAAATGATCCAATGGGCAAATTCAAGACAAGAAAGAAGAGACTACTGAGGTACCAGTACAATGATTTAAAACAGTATGGGTTCTGGAGCTGGACAGAAACTCAGTGCAACTCTTTCCAGCCACATCGCCGGAGGCAAGGTATCTAAACTTTCTTGGTCATAGTTTCCTTCATCTGTGAATTGGAGATAATATAGTATCTAACCATAGAACTTTTTTTAGAATTAAATGTGTTATATACATGTAAAGTGGCTAATAATACCAAATGCCTAGAACATGCCAAGTAAATGTTACCTTTTGTTATTACTAATCAAGTGTTGAGAGTGGTTGGGGAAAGTAAGAGGTAATAATGGATTGGAGGTCTCGGCTAGTATGGGGATGAAATCAAGCCCTGAAGGAGTCTTGTGGACGGAAGAAAAGGAAGGAAATGACAGAATGGAGATCATAGTGAGGTCCGAGCTGAGTACTGGGGACAAGAGGAAGGGCTAAAGGCATAGAGAGTTGTTGATTATTGAAGTTTACGCTTTCAGAGGTGATGCAGAGTGTTGGCCTAGGCTAGTATCTTCAGACCTGTGGGACACAACGGTCTCCTCCACAGTCAGATGACACAGGACTGAGTCGGATCACAATACTCTCGAGTAACAAAGAAGAATGCCCTGAAAGTCAGACAATAACAATGGTCAAATTGGCAAAGGGGAGGGGAGAAACTCTTGATGGCATAGTCATGCCCTGTGAGGCGAGAAGAGCTGCTCTCTCTAGTCAAGAGAGCTGTGAGAAGATGGCATCCTTCGGAAAAGTTCCAGGTTTCCGTTAAAACGCAAAATGAAGTAATCCCAAACAGCAAGCCATAGAGTGCTTTCTCGATGAAGTAGTGTGTGACTAAATCTCAGTTTCGTTTCTAAAATATGTGTGTTTTGACTTAGAGTAAAATAAAGGGTGTGCTTCATTCTTTAAGTGGGAAAACTTAAAATGTACGTATGATAAAACATTTCCATACGTATATGTAATTATAAATAATCGTCATCACAGATACCAATTTTAATTTTTCCCTTGTTTGGTTTGAGAACCCAATATGAAAGTTGTTCTTCAGGGGCGCCTGGGTGGTTCAGTGAGGTAGGCATCCAACTTCGGCTCGGGTCAAGATCTCCTGGTTCGTGAGTTCGAGCCCCACATCAGGCTCTCTGCTGTCAGCATGGAGCCTGCTTTGGATTCTCTGTCTCCCTCTCTGCCCCTCCCCCACTCACGCATGTGTGCTTGCTCTCTCTCTCTCTCTCTCAAAAATAGACATTACATGTTTAAGTTATACTTCAACAAAAGTTATAATATGAACTTCAATAGTGTACTGACACAAGCAAAACATTTCACTTGAAAGCCCTTCTTTATCACATACCACTCAAAAATAATGAAATAAATACTGAACCCCAAAAAAGGCTCGAAAGAATTACATAATATTGCAAAGAAGGGTCATAAGTTTAAAAATGTGGTCAAGTTAAGTGAAGTTGAGAAGTGTTGGAAAGGATTCTGTGAAGAGACTAAAAATGGAGAGGAACTTGTTGTTGGTGTGGTGCTGTCTATGGCAGTGGGGAGAGTGGTGGAACAGTGAGCTTGAGGTGACAAGAGTAGGAAGCAGGTAGATGGGACTGGGGAGGCTGCACTGTAGGCGACGTGGTGACAGATTTCGAAGAGCACCGGGACTGACTGGACACAAGGTTTCATTGGTGGCAGGCAGAGTCTTCCAGGGGACCAGGGCCATGGTGAACTTGCAGAGTGTGACCTGCCCAATAGACCACAAGTGTTATTTGTTCTAGCATCTAGACAGAACCCTGGTGAGGCGCCATGTTGGTGACCCTGACGAGGAGATGGCATTATGGGGGAGGAACCACCATGTCTGAGGGCAGACTCTGCACAGAGAGTGGAGGCAGCTTCAGGGACCATTGCCTGCTGGTAGAATTCTCTGTGGCTCAAAGATACAGGGATCTGAGGTTTGCATGGCCCTGGGGAGTGCTACAGGGAGCTGGGGAGACTGGGCTCTGAGAAGGACGCCCCTGGCCACAGGTTAAACACAGGAGATTAAAGACAGAGATCGACTTGGAATGCCTCTCACATCCCAGTGTTAAGAGAGCAAATCCTAAGAGTTCCTATCACAGTCATTGTTTCCTCTTTTCTTTTCTTCTTCTTGTATCTAAGTCTGAATACAGATGTTTGCTGAACCTTTTTCTGGTGGTCATATCACATGATGTAAATGAAACCACCATGCTGCATGCCTTAAACGTATGTAGTGATGTGTATCAATTATTTCTCAATAAAACCGGGAAAAAAATAAACAAAGTAAGGAGAGTTTTTTAAAAGTGTAAATCTATAAGGAAAAAGCAAATAGAAATACTGGATTCTCCCCACCACCCCCCCTGCCCACCAGGAAAAGACTGGATAATTCCTAGACAGCTTAGTCAGGACGGCTGAAAGGAACGTCAGCACAGCAGAGGGTCGGAGTCCCACGTGGGAATTACAGGAGAGTTTACAAACTGAACAGTGAGGGACACAGATCTATCCTCTATTTGACTCATAGAATAGAAACAGCCACACTCAAGCCCCCGGCAGAACATTAAAAGACCATATTCTGGATGAACCGACCAGCCCTGTTTATCCAGCCTGGCCCAGTCACCCTACGGTGAACCCTTCAGCCGGCAGGCCTTGCACAGAGGTTACCTTTTCCAAATTTCACTTTCAAATATTAAATGCTGCCATAGATCATAAGATATCTGAGGAAAGCCTGAAAATGATGGACAGAGACCAAAACAAACAAACAAAAAGGCCCTGGGGGAGACAGAATGAAAAAAAAATGTTTTAATTATCATTAATGTCCTCATAGAGATAAGAAAAGATATTGAATCCATGAAAAAGAACATAATGCTATTTTTAAAAAGGAACATTCCAAGAACAAGAAAATTCTTGGAAGTTAAATATATGAGAGCACAAATAAAACACTCAATACAAGGAAGCTGGGAAAGGAGATAAAATATTTTAAAGGGTAAAACAAGGTATTTAAAAAAGAAGAAACTGAAGTCGTACGAAATTTGGAGAATCAGACTAGTATTTTCAAAGTCCAAGGATTTTGATACCCAGAAAGAATTAATTAATATGGTAGTAACAAAAGGCTTCACAAAACTATAGATCATGAGTTTCTATATTGAAAGGGAGGGCACCTTTTGGGATGAGCACTGGGTGTTGTATGGAAACCAATTTGACAATAAATTTCATATATTAAAAAAAAAAAAATTCAAAACTTGAAAAAATAAATAAATAAATAAATAAATAAATAAAATAAAACTTGAAAGGGCCTACCAAGGCTCCAACACAATACCTTTAAAAAAAAAAAAAAGAAGAAGAAGAAGAAGAAGAAGAAGAAGAACCAAAACACTTTCAAAGAGAAAATACAAATCACACGAAGGGATAGAAATTAGAATGACAATGGCTTTCCCAGTGGCAATTCTGGAAGTTAGTGAGGCAATTAATTAATTCCTTCAACATTCTGAGAGAAAATAATTTTTACTTAGAATCCTACACCTAGCCAAAATTTCAAACTGGAAACTAAAATCAAGATATTTTTAGACACATTATGTGTCAGATAATTTACCTCCCAAGCTACAGAGCACTACTTTCTGCCAAAACAAAACAAAAATGAAAGAGATGATAACTCAGAATCCAGAAAATTTGCGAGCATCGGGAGCGAAGAGAAGATTCTAAAGCCATCTAAAGAGTTAAAACTTACATGGGTCGCCTGGGTGATTCAGTCGGTTACGCATCCGACTCTTGGTTTGGGCTCAAGTCACGATCTCACGGTTTGTGAGTTAGAGCCCCATGTTGGGCTCTGTGCTGACAGCGTGGAGCCTGCCTGGGACTCTCTCTTTTCCTCTCTCTCTCTGCACCTCCCCTACTCACGCTCTCTCCCAAAAAATAAGAAAATAAACTTAAAAAAAAAAAAAAGTTAAAACTTGCCATTTCCAAAAAATCAGGAATCGACATATATCAGCCTCTTAAGTGATGATACCGCATGCTGGAAAAACAGAGAACACAAGTCTTTAAAATTCTTAGGGAAAATAACTTTCAACCTGGAAATCTCTGTTCAACCAAACTATCAAGCAAGTGTCGGAGTAAGTAAACATTGGTTTGTGCCCATGCTATCTAGGGTTAGTTATTAGGACTATCATCTCCTCCTATGGGGAAGCTAATGGTCTCTGTCCTAAGGCCACACCTACCCGCTAGCCATTTGCAAGCAGCCTTATGATATATGGCACTAACTGTGCAATGTACAAGCAAAGGAGGTAAAAGGGGGGGATTTACATGAAGCAGATAGCAGTATTCCCTAGAGCTGTTCAGTTTTGCAACGGGACACATGCCTAGCAGGCATGGAGAGATCAACTCCTAAAGTAGGGTTAGGTCTGAAGGTTATAGACCCGTGAGATAATATTCAGTATCCTGTGTTTGGGAAAAAAGGCAAACAGCAATCTGCCACTTAATAAATAAGTCCAATTATCATAAAAATAATGCTGTGGCACTGTGCCTGCTGGCTACCTCAACATACATGTGCTGATCATATTTTCCCTCCTTTACAGACTTCCAGTTCTAAATAAATGTGGAAAGAGTCACAAGCACAGTTTTTAGATTCTTCAAAGAATTACTCATTCTGGATTCTGGAGCATTACCCAACCTGTTATCTATAATTCATTAGTAAAAGCATAGGCTATGATCTCTTTGGGGTGGGGTAGGGATAAAAGAATAAAGTACAATGTGAGAGCTCACTGGATTGTATTTCAGAGGAAACCTCTCTGGACTTGATGTCTGAGTTAGCCAATCTGAAATTTAAAACCGCAAAGCAAAGCACACACCAATTAAATTCAAAAGAAAAGCCAATAAAAAATATTTCATCAGAAAATTTCAGAACCTCAAAAGCTGTTATAAAGTGAATACCAGACATTTAAAGGCCTATAAACTAGGTACGGATTTAGACTTTAACAATTATTGCAAACAACATTCAGGTACCACCACATTTATGCACTTTTCAGTTGTTAAAGTCTCGTAAAGGTGTCTGGTGTATATCACCCTCTCCGCTTTTTCAAAAATCCTACCCTTCACCAGAAGTATCTTCCCTCCGATCCAGACCTGACCCGACCTCCAGAACCAAGTGAAAACTTCAGTATCTTCACCTAAGCCTTTCCTGACCTCCCTGTCCTATGGCTCTCATCTGCCACCCCATAGCACCATGACCTTGGTTCATGCCTCATGAAGTAGCAGGTCTTTGCTTCAGTTAGGTTTTAAGCTTCTTGAGAGCAAAAACCTTACCTTGGATTCCATGTATCCGACGGCACTTAGCTGAGTAGGGGAACATAGTAGGCCTTCAGTACATACTCTCCAATTATGTTACGATGTGATACAACAGAAAAGGAATGTTTCTTTCCTTTCAGCAGGGCCAAGTGTTTCTTTAATTAGGAGCATGATGTACAACCACATATTCAAAACTTGAGCTAACCCTTGCCTCAAAAGGAAGTAAAAATGCCATACCATATTTTTGCGGACATGTTCATGACGTTTACACGACAGCATTTGATAAAGACTTAAAGAGTGTTTAAAACATGGCTGTAATTCTACCCACTGCAGAAGCGGAGTTTGAAACTTTTCCTCTTGACATCCTTCTTGTCTTGCATGACATGACACTCGGCCAGGTTTCCTCCTACCGTCTGGTTATTCTTCTTCTATTTTAGCTAGGAGCTTTTTGTCCACTTGACCTTGAAACACGGGAGCTCCTCTAGGGTCAGTTCCTAGGATCACTTTCTACACTTTTTTCTAAGCTATCTTTTATCTAAGCCCATGGTCTCAAATACCACGACAGTTCTAAAGTTTACACCCAGAGCCCAAACATCTTTTCTGGGCTCTACAATTATATATTTAACGATCTCCTTTGTTTGAACATCTCGTAAGCACCTCAATTCAACTTACCCTAAGTTAAACTGATCTACTTACTTTCTCAAAATAGAAGAAATTCAATGAATGGCCTCACCACCTGCCCTGTCCTATGCTCCAGGAACTCTGATTATACTTGACTCTCTCGATCATTAATCTCCCCCAACTAATCTGTTGTCAGATTCCCTTTCCCATATCTGACCTACCGTCACTTAAACACATGTACCCCTCCATCTCCTCTGACGTCATCCCGTCCATCCCATTGTCATCTGTTGCCTGAGTTAAGCCAGAGCCTCGTAACTAGTCTCTCTGGAGCCAATCTTGTCACCCTTCCAATCCATCCTCCCTGAAACAACCAGCATAATCTTTTCACACAAATGTGGTATTACTTCCAGACTGAAAACCTTCCACTGGTTTCTCACTAGGCTTAAAATAATATCTGTAGTGGATGCTATGATGTGTAATAAGATCTTCCCCTTCAAAACCAAGCTTTCGTTCTCCAAGCTGCTGGCCATGAAGCAGCTGATAGGTCTCAGCTGAATCTCTCTCCAGGACTTGGCCTCAGATAAGAAGAGCCACCTCAATCTAGATCACACACTCTTCTTCAGGGAAGTCCCCATTCAACCAGTAGTCAACTGGCCCTTGGGAAAGTATCGAGACCCAGGTCTCTCTCCTAAACTTATGATAACTCTGAAGGGCCCTCTCAGTTCCCTATAGGATGAACCGACAAGTTTCTTGAGCCTGTATTACAGTCCAGCTTATGTCTCTGCCCAGTCCTACTTTCTCCACTCTCTCATAGGTACTGATCCCTAGAGTGCTCACCAATAAACTTTGTGCACGTGAATCTGTGTCTGCTCCTTGGGGATCTTGACTTGTGATAACATCCGTCACACATGATCTGACCTCCGCTGACCCCTATGCCATACTTCCCCAAGCTCTCTACATTCCTGCCACTCTACCCTTTTAGTTCTTTGAATGTGGGTTTGTTTTTGGTTTTTGTTTTTTTTTTTTTCTTTCTGCCTCAAGACCTTCACATGCTTTTGGCTCTACCTGGAACATTTAATGCCAGCTCACCTCTATTGCCCAACCCCTTCATCACCATCATTTCCTCGCCTCGTCTAATTAACCCTTACTCTATATTCAAATCTCTACTCCAGTTCAAAGAAGTCTTCCTTTGCCCCCCAAGATTAGCCAGTTCCCCTTTTATCAGTTCTTATACTTATTATACTTTTCTTCCAAGGTACTTTAAATGTACTATAATGAGATATTTTGTAATTAATGGTAATATTTGTCCTCCTTGATGTAACATCAGCTACACATCTCTCTATTTTTTTTTAATGTTTATTTATTTATTTGGAGAGAGGGAGGGAGAGCACCCGTGCAAGTGGGGGAGGGGCAGAGAGTGAGGGAAAGAGAGAATCCCATGGGGCTTGATCCTAGGAACTGTGAGATCATGACCTGAGCCAAGATTAAGAGTCAACGGTTAAACCAACCGAGCCACCCAAGTGCCCCAGATCTACACCTCTCTTATTTGCTACTGTAGTTCTAGCACAGAACTTTGAACGTATTAGGCACTCAAAAAGTATTAACTCACCTTATGTAATATGTTCAATGATCAGTGATCTCACTGGAACTATACAGTCTAATCCTCTTAGGGTAACAGTAAATAAATAAAATGATACAATATACTTACCCAAGTCATATATATCTACAAAGGTCGATAGCTTATTTCGACCCCTGGTCCTCCTGATAATGAAATAAACCATCTCTCCCAGACTGCCAACAGAGAATTCCAGAAGTTACCCAAGAAACTATAACTACTCTGAAAAATTGCCAAAACCTATCCGCAAAGAAATCCAATAAGAGAAATCTTCCTAGAAATGTGTTGGGGACAACAAGAGGAGAGGGGTCAGGATTCAAAATGTGTTAGGAGGAGAACTGACTAACCCGAAAGAGAGCAAGGACTCTGAATAGTAAAGTATGTTCCAGGTTGAGAACAAGTGAGAAAACTAGGAATAGAGATGCCTATGTATGTTGGGGTAATGTGGAAGAAAGTAATATAGGCAAATATAACACACTTTCCGTTTTTATAATATAGGACATGATCAGCCTAAATGTGGCTCTTCATCTCTACCTAGAGTGTAGACACAGAAGATAATAACAAGTAGGATAATTATAGCAAGTCTGACCTTAAAATTATTGCAATCACCAAACATGCCAGTTTTCAGACTCTTCTAAAATCCAATTTTGTATGTTGGAGTTGAAGAGAGGGTTATTTACATGGGCGAGTCTTTCATCCAAGTTCTCACACGGCACAGCTTTGGCGCATTGTGTGGTTGATTAATTCCAATGGAAGTTACCATAATTCTATCTCTGGGATTCCAGGATGAGTCAGCAAATAGATGTGAGGTAGTAACGGCTTCATCACTTGCCCTGTAGTAAGTTTCAGAGTGAGTAACCTTAAGAGCTAGAGTCAGGAGTCAACTTAGAATAGAAAATTATGGGGGAATTCTGAATCTAACAAGAATACCTGTGGGACAGTATATGTAGAGTCAGTATGAAATACATCAGTATCCAGGGACAAAAAGTTATAGGTAAGGCTTTGAATTATGAAGTCAGTGGCATGGGACGGAAGAAGAGGAATGTAGGAAACCAGAAGTTTCACATTCAAGACAGAAACTAGAAAGGAGCTGTAGATAATTTCAGAATAGACCGTAGAGTCAGAGGTCAAAGTTAGGAGTGCAAGAGGTAAGTTGCTAGTGCTGTGCTTAGAAGCCAGTGTATTTGGGGGCCATGAAGGTTCAGAGGGGTTGCTTTGGGGGCATTGCTATGGGGCGTTCCTGGAACTACCCTTCCAGCCCTTTTGTGTCTTTTCTTTGCCAGAGAACAATGTGGGTAGCTGATGAAAGGATCGATTGTACTCATTCATTGAAACCGACATCTTGGCTTATTTACAACCAAAATCACCTTCGTCTTTGAAAGGGACGTTGAGTATTCTTTTTAACGCAAAGAACCTGAATAATGGCCTCGACTATCGACTATCGTCTCCCTCTGTGCCAAAGGCACACTGAATGCAAGAAAAGCATCTGTGACTAATCAAAACAGGTTCACCGTCACCCCCACTCCTCCAGGCCCAAACACTTAACTGGAAGTTTCCTTGGCTGTGATGGAGCCTAATCCTGTTACAGAGAGTTTATCCAAGGCCTCCAGCACCAGGAAAATGACCCATGGCCATTGCAAGAGAGCCTAAGTGAACACGCAGTAGCCCCCAAAGTAACAGCAGTCTTTCGAGACACTTCTCTGTAGTGCTACGGACGGGTACAGCCTCGAAAAGGCAGAGAAGAAGTTGACGGCTGAGTACACATATTATGTGGCCAGCAAGTCCCCAGTGTATTTATTTTAAACTTAATGAAACAGGAGTGAGCTGTGCAGGGATACAAGCATAAGGATGACAAAGGGAATTAAGAAACCTAGGATGTGAAAGGAAAGACTAGACAGGAAGATAAGAAGAATGACCAATGGCCTTTCTCATTCAAAGCCCAAGGCCCTAGAAGCACTATCACAGAATGTTCTCCATGCAGCTTACATTTTTAACAGAGTGCCAGGCAAAGTTTACTCTCCCAGCTGTCCAAATCCAAAGGCTGAGTCTGAGAGCCAAGCTTCCCCCTCAGTAACTATACCACAAGGATGGGAAGAATACCAGAAGCATCAAGTTCCTGGCCCCATGCCAACTGCTTTATTACTTATTAACTTATTTTATATAGCCTTCAGCATGGCAGGAAAAGCTTCCTTTAATTATCAACAGGAATGAAGAAGCCAAAAGGGGAAATCAGAGCCAGAGAGCTGCAGCCGCACTGATTACAGCCCGGCTCTTATCAAAGCTGACACAGGGCCCAGGCTGTGCAGAAACGGGGCTGGAAGCCTGAGGTGTGCGTGGGAGGGAACCTGGAAGGCACCACTCCGTGCTTGGTAATTCTGTTGGCATGAGTTCTCAACGAGGAGGGGATTGTTCTTCTTCTGTCTCCTCTTCTTCCGGTTCTGGGAAGTTGAAGACCGAGGCCGCCAGAGAAAAATCATACAGACAAGATGCAACCTTCATATGAAGGAGGCCACTGTGACCGAGCAGGGTGGAGCTTGAAGGTTGTAGTGAGGGTAAGAGAAGAGGTCATTAAGCAGAGTCACTGGCTAAAAGGCAGCCTCAAGACTGGGCGTAAGTACAAACATTACCATCGGGCCATCTTGTGAGCAAGTAGAGAAGGTGAGAATGTACTAGATGGGCTGGAGAGCACCTGCGAGCCCCTACCCTTGCCCAAACAAATTTCCCCTTCTGGCTTCTATAGTGTCTAAGAAATCATCATTGGAGAATCGGATACTCTATCTTCTCCTTAAGTTACTAACACCTTCTCACGACTGCATGAGAAGGTGTTTGTCCCAGTTTTTACCAGCAAGAGCACTTTGGAGAGACGAGGGGAAAGAGACCCAACAGAATCTTGAAAAAAGATATTGGGAGAACTGAAAACAAACCACCCATTTCCCCAACTTCCAAGGTTCGTGGAATTTCCAGAATGTAGCATCTAAGGGATCTTCTGATTTTGTACTACAGTACAATTCTGTTGTGGAGAAATGTCTTATGTCATGCCTTTGGTTAGCCTCCGAGGAGAAGACATACCAATGCAAGGCAACAGGGTAGACAAGAATGAGCAAACGCGAGGAGCCATTTTCATGGGCACCTACAGAAAGAAAGTCAGCTCTCTTATCTTCAGAAAACACTGGACCACCAGGACGCAAAAAAAGTCTAATCCTGTGCGATGACTATCACAATGAAAGGCTAGACAGGGTGGGGAAAGTCATATGTGTCAGATGGCTGATGAAAGCTTACAGTTCCCTGCAGAAGGAGGAAAAGTATACTTGCAGAAAAAGAAGGTGTACTCTAAAATTTTGACTGTGAAATCTTGGTGAAACGGGCCAACATTTTAGGATGGGACAACTTTAAGGACAGGGTCACAAACCACAAAAAAAAAGTTGAAAGAAATAAAATGACAGACAGGGTCAGGGGGATGACATTTCATGATCTCTGGCAGGAAAATGCCCAAACAAATAGGTGTGTGTGAAGCAGTGACTATAAGAGGAGAATGTATTAAGGGAAAATGAGAAAGAAGAAAGAAAGAAAGAAAGAAAGAAAGAAAGAAAGAAAGGGAGGGAAGGAGGGAAGAAGGAAGGAAGGAAGGAAAGAAGGAAGGAAGGAAGGAAAGGAGAGGGAGAGAGAGAGAGAGGAGGGAGAGGGAGGAAGGAAGGAAGTCAATTTTACTTTTTTTATTTTTATAAGAAGTTAAATGCTCTTGTAAAAATGTTGGGCTTGCTGGCCAGAGAAATATAACTGGGAATCTGTGTGGCATGTACATGTTTTCATAATACGAGAGATAAAGCACATCAAAGGACTTGAACAAAATAATGTTGTACATATTATTAATAAACTGAATTTGTCCCCCTTATCCAAGACTGACTTCTCTCCCACAATTTAAGGGCACGCATCTTGGCCAGTGTCCAGGGAAACCTTTATGTTTTCAGGTTGCTGTTGTTTCCCTTAGTTGTAGTAGGATAGTTATGGTTTATGGTAACCCAGAATATATGCTGACTCCTGAGTATTCCAATCAGCCCTGATTCTCTTCTGTATCAACTTTTGTCTCCTAAAATGGTGCGGCCTTGTAGATAGTATAGCAGATGGCTGGGAGGGAGGTTCAAGACTGGTTTTCTTTATTGCCCCCACCCCCTGTTCTCTTACTGGGAGGAAAAAACAAGCCCTGAAGTTTACTCACCACCATCAACACCAAATGCATGGCAGACCTCACACGCAAGTGTACAAAACAAATCAAAACCAACACGCAAACAAAAAAACTTGACACTAGATGCCTCTGGGGAGGAACATTGGGTAATTTGGTAAAAGGGTGGAAGACAGATTGACTTTTCGCTGGAGCCTTTGTACCTTTTCTCCTGTAGACTGTGTGCATTTATTCTATATTCAGAAGTAATTTTTAAATAGGAAATACAGGGGTGCCTGAGTGGCTCAGTCAGTCGGTTACGCATCTGACTTCAGCTCAGGTCACACAGTTTGTGAGTTCAAGGCCCGCATCTGACTCTGTGCTGACAGTGTGGAGCCTGTTTGGGTTTCTCTCTCTCTGCCTCTCTCTCTGTCCCTCCCCCATTTGTGCTCCCTCTCTCAAAATAAATAAACTTAAAAAAAAAAAAGAAAGAGGGGCGCCTGGGTGGCTCAGTCGGTTAAGCGTCCGACTTCAGCTCAGGTCATGATCTCACAGTCCGTGAGTTGGAGCCCCGCGTCGGGCTCTGGGCTGATGGCTCAGAGCCTAGAGCCTGCTTCCGATTCTGTGTCTCCCTCTCTCTCTGCCCCTCCCCCGTTCATGCTCTGTCTCTCTCTGTCTCAAAAATAAATAAACATTAAAAAAAAAATTAAAAAAAAAAGAAAGAAATTTTAAAATAAAATAAATAAATAGGAAACACATAAAATACTTTGTGAGACACTGCTGATCAAAACCCTAAAGATTCCTTATCTCAAGGAGCTTACAGTATTGTTAGGGAGACAATATGATTTTAGAAGAAAAGAATAATAGATATTCTGTACTGGCCTTCTGCTAACTTGTTGCCTAATATTAGCTAAGTTATTTAGCTACTCTGACTTCAATTTGTCTATTTGTGGAACGAGAACACTGAATAAAATAACCACCTTGCTCATTTCATTTGTCCATCATTAATTCCGTTACTCATTTTATTTATCTATTCAAGAAATTAAAAAAAAAATTTTTTTAACGTTTATTTATTTTTGAGACAGAGAGAGACAGAGCATGAACGGGGGAGGGTCAGAGAGAGAGGGAGACACAGAATCCAAAGCAGGCTCCAGGCTCTGAGCTGTCAGCATGGAGCCCGACGCGGGGCTCGAACTCACAGACCGCGAGATCATGACCTGAGACGAAGTCGGCCGCTTAACTGACTGAGCCACCCAGGCGCCCCCTATTCAAGAAATTTTTAGTGAGCACCGTTTTAGTTGTCTTTTCCTGTGCAGCCATCCCAAAACTTTGTAACTTAAAACACCAACACGCATTTATCTCGCAGTTGAGCAGAGTGGCGATCTGGGCAGGGCTCAGCTGTGTGGTTCTTCTGCTAGTCTCACTGGGACTCATTTGTGTGCGTAGGGCCAGCTGTCACTCAGCTAAGGTGCCTCTGCTTCTGGGCTTTGGCTGGCTACCAGCTGGGACGACATGGACCCCATGTGGTCAGCCAGCCTACACTTGTTCACACAATCAATAAACCAGGGCTGGACTTGATGTTGCCAACAGGGCACTAACCAATGTGACTCAAGCAGAGACTTGAAAAGTGCTTCTTCACTGGGACTTTGCCCCCTTGCTACTCCCGCGATCCCAAGAGTTTCTGCTGCCAGCAAATGATAATTATGAAAATCTGGGGTGAGATGGATCATAGGGCAAATCTCAGCAAAGAAATGATTAAGTCTCTGCAATTATTAAAGTCAGGTAAACAAAACCTTCTTGAGAGAGACTCTTCCGGTCAGACCTTCCAAAACGTCTATTCAGATTTTTGTTACATTTTTGCCTTAATAAAATCTATTTGGACATCCAAATGACAGCATTAGCGTGTGTGGACTCTTTAAGAGCTTAAGAGAAGCAGTGATTGTTAACTGACTTGCCTTACTGGGGCTCCTGAATTTTTTTTTTTTTTTTTAACTACAGCTTGCAGAGCCATAAGATATATGACCACAGGGAACGGCAGGAATCAATCAATTAATAATGGTTTCTAAACACACACACGGTTCCTAGCACTGGCCGGCCAGACATTGCAGGGATAAAATGAGGCAAAATACCATTCCTTCCATCCGGAAGCTTGGCATGAAGTTAGGGAAAACAAAAACGAAAACGAAAACGAAAACAACCTTAACACATCAGAAGAGAGATAACAAATACCAGGTAGCAAACAAAATGAAGATGTTGAATCCACAGTCTGGTGCAAGTATAGCATTTCTCCAGGTGTTCCAGCTGTTCTTACACTTTCTGCTCCCCCCATTTCCTGCTGTGTCAAGTGTCCCATAGCAAATTACCCTGCGGAGAGGAAATGTTACTCAGTCTCACATCACTGGACTCTATCACACTCTCTCACACACCTGCTCACAGCCTCACATCCCTCACACACCCGTCATCACCCACAAAACACTCCCCTCCTCTGACCTGCACATCAGTCTATAAATTCACATCCTCGTCTTTCCGTTTAGCTAAGATGTCCCCCCACCCCAAACACGCAAACCCAGAAGGAGGAGAAGATGGCACCTTTTTTAAAATACTGGGGGCGGGGGGGGGGGGGGGGGGAATGCACCAACAACAGTTCCAGCTTTTCTTCCTTTGGAGTAACTGTGAGGAGAAATCAAAGTCCACAGGGATAATGACCCAAAGAGTGGAAGAGCCTTAAGAAGGGAGGACTTCCTACTAGAGACAGCACCTTCCTGGGGGTCAGAGGGCCTGAGTTCGAAAGATGATGTTAATACCTTCTCCCGGTATCACCTGAGGCCTGGGCACTGTGACTTTGAGTTTTCTTATGTTTCCAATGAAACTAATGAACATCACATCTCCTCCTTGTTACAATTTTTCAATGTAATATGTAATATGGCAAATCATTCTATAAGATTCAAATAGTCAACGGGTTAACAGCTATATAAAACCAGAGGCGAGACTCAAACTATTTATTGACGGATGTGTGTTGGCACGGACTGATCAGAGAGGACACTTAGCCCCCAAAATAAACTCTGTCTAGTGGTACAGGGGTTTACCAGCAGAATGCCAGGCTGCCTTAGTGGCTCTCCGTAGAGTGTTGGGAGTATAAAACACAGACAAAGACACAATGCCTTCTGTGGGGCCCGCCCTGTTCAAAAAGAAGATATTCATCCAGGCACACGTAGATGCCTACTGGTAAGATGATTTTTTTTTTCGCCGCAACTTAAAATCTAAAGACAGCATGATCGTAATAAAACACTACTAAACTGTGAATTACCACACGATTTTAACAGTCCCATTTGCCCCCACGCTTAAACGTTTAGAAGGCTGCGGCGCGCTTTCACCTCTAAACCGGAAAAGTAGCAAACGACTCTCTCCCTAAGTGCCCTGTCATTGTCAATGCCAACTGAAGTTTGCTTCCTTCGGGCTAACGATCAAAGAGGTTGCAGAAGAGATACTCACACACCGGAAAAATACCGCTCGCTGTTACCCTAAATCGGATCTACGGCTCTCTAAGCCAGGGGACTTCAGAGTAACTAATAACGTCAGATGCGTTCTCTTCTGAAATTTAAAAAGCAACTTTCGGCCCCGTAAATGCCTAAAAGCCCCACTGCTAGGACTGATGCATATCTAGACATGTCTGGCAAACCACTGCACTGGATTTGCCAGCTGTCTGTTTGAATGAGGGATGAAGAAACCTCCCAGGGGAGAATTCATTCCAAGGGAAGAAAAGGTCAAACAGATAAGCATGGCCTCTGGGGTCAGGGAAGGGACAAGTCTAAGGTCGGCATGATGTTTGTCACTAGAATTTGAGTCCTGTGGATGTGGTGGGGATAGGTGGCTGTAAGAGGGAGAATTTGGCGTTTTCAGCTCTTAAATTTGGGGCCATAAACTGCACGGCTCTGGTAAACCTCTAACCCCCCACATACAATACCACCCTCACTCCACCCACCTCGGACCTCAAGCTCTGTAGGACACTGTGACATCCAGAGGGTGCAGCAGTACTCAGGAGAAGCCCCATGAGTGCCCAGCAGATGGCAGCGGTGCCTGGCCCAGGTAGCAGAGTCCGTGAATATCCTACACGCCACAAGAAAATTGTTCAGTGCCCAGAGGACACCACATGACCGCTCGCTGGACCCCAGAGCCCAGGCTGGAGGGGTTGTGAGGGAAGGGAAGCCCAAGATTCTGGGATACACATTGATTATTGAGAATGTTGGATTGCCTCCTTCGTCAGGACTCCGTAGCCTGGGATCTCGCCCCTTGTCGAACTCCTCCCATTTCTAGGTGTGTTTAAAGGCCATCTCTAAGCCGATGACTTCAATCTTGTGTCACCATCCCAAACTTCTGTAGTGCACTCCAGACTCCTGTCTAACTGGACACTAGGTTTATCGCCATGTGGATACCGAACGGAAAGTGCCAGAAACTGAACTCCTAACCTTCTGCCCTCAAAAACTGCCCCCTTCCTTATCCCCACTGATGGGACTGTCTTTCATCCTTCCGAATGATCAGGCAAAAAATTTTGCGATCGTCGTTACCTCCTTTCTTTTCCTCACCTTCACGTCTAATTCATCAGCAAATACTAACCTCCAGGAACTGCTTAACTGTCTTGGCAGCTTCTACTTTTGGTCTAAAGAACCACATCTCTTTTTGCCTGGATCACTTCAACACATCAAAGCGTGGAATTGGAACTCAAACGCTTATCTTTCTAGTGCCAGAAGACAGGAGGGAGAAAATAAGCCAGCAAGTTGGTTTCCATTAAAAGTCTGAAATGAGAAAACTCATGAAATGACCTCTATAAGGACGTGCGTGTCACACATCCCTCAAGGAGAATTCATGCGACACGGGGTCTCTCCTGTGAAAATCTTACTGTTGCTTCAGGGTTCAATACACGTCTGTCCTCACATTCCATTTTTCTTAACAACACTACCCTGTAGGAGGCATCTTCCGGCCCTGAAACCCCACAGCATTTACAGTACATATAGTTTATCCAGCATTTGATTTCACTCTATCTTGGATTGCACAATAATCTTCTCATGTGTGTTAATTTTGTTGTTCCAGCTAGAAGATGAGGCAGAGGTCTTGGCTTAAGCCAAAAGTGGGATTTGGCTGTAACTGAGGCCTGGCCCATATGATGATTAATAGGTGTGGCCATCATAAGTTATTTGTATATTAAGTTTTCGCCTAAGAAAAATTTGAGTGGGACACCTGGGTGGCTCGGTCAGTTAAGCCTCTGACTTGATTTTGGCTCAGGTCACGATCTCACGGTTTGTGGGTTCGAGCCCCATGTCCGGCTCTGCACTGGCAGTGTGGAGTTTGCTCGGGATTCTTTGTCTCCCTCTCTCTCTGTCCCTCCCCCACTCATGTTGTATCTCTCTCTATCAAAATAAATAAACAAATATTAAAAAAAAAAAAAGAAGCAGAAGAAGATTTTGAGCACGTGGGTGTGTGCATTCCAGAGTGCGTAAGGGGAAGATTGGGAACTGGGGAACGCTTGGTGTCTGACTTCAGATATTAGTTCCCTGCTCAGCCTGTGGATTCAGGTCTGAGCCCAACAGAGAGGAAATCTGCTGAGGCATTATTTTCTTGGACAAGCCTTGAGGGAAGGGAGCTAAGCTGTTCTGCTTTGATGTCTACGTGCCCAAGAGAAGCAGAGAACAGGTGAGCCAAGCACACTACCTGCTCCTTACGGTCTCAGGCCTGCTCAGGGAGGGTCAGGGCTACCAAAAGCAAATTTGGATCCCATTAAAGAACCTTTCAGACCTCCTTCAAGGACACGTGGGCTAACGTGCTTATTAGCAGTTGACGTTGGCAGATTACATAGTTGGGCTGGCTCCTTCTTAATCTCCAAGTAGTCATTTGTACAAACTTCTCCTCCTCTCTGCCACTCTGGTACCTCCCAGGTTGGTAAATGAAGGACAGAGCAAGGGCACCCTTGTCAGATATGACACCCCAGGAGGACACTGAGAGAAGTGGCAGTGGTCTGTGACTGCTCCCATGTGACGTCAAGCACACGGGTGGGAAAAAAATGAGAAGGTTGTTCACAGGCACTCACAAAATGCGTCCAGCAAGGAATATCTTGGTGGGGCATTGAGGATAGTGGGGAACTGTATGGGATTTTAGCTTCCTACCTTTTTCAGGGAGTTAGCCTGATCTGGAAGAATTTAAATTATTACATTTTCGGTGGCCTTGCTGAATCCACAGACAAGTGAGGCATGGGAAACCAGAAGCCAGTGCAGATTCCACAGGTGGAAGGCCCAGGGTGCTCACTTATCTGGAGTGTCCCAGACCATCAATACAGTGGTCAGATTTTTCAAAAACAGAAATAAGTAACAGGTGCCCTTTTGAATGAGAGCTATCAGAAGACAACATGGGGGTCAGATCCAATTTCTAGTAGTGGAATTGGGAAAGCCATAAACATCATTGAATTTAATTTTCCTTAAAAAATGTGTATATATATATATATATACACATATATATACATATGTACATATGTATATATACGTATATATATACATATATACATATGTACATATGTATATACATATGTACATATGTATATATATGTATATACATACATACATATATATATGTATATATATACGTATATATATATATATATATATATATACACACATATAATTGTACTATAATGCACTGTATCAGAATACTGATGATTGGCTGAGCAGTCTAAGGCACCAGACTCAAAACTGCAATGCACTGTAAACTTAAAATATTGTTATTCACATAATAATGTATCTATACACATAACCTAAGATTGAGGATCGGGACAACAGTTGGAATAATTTAATTTTTTTTCTGAATTAACCTCTTTAGCTAAATATTTATAACAAAGCACAGTTGGTTGATTTTCCAAGCCACCTGGCCTAACTTTATTAAATTAAGTTAAATTGAAAAGAAGTCCTAAGAAATAAGCTCTTGGCCTTAGCGCATATTTAAGGCCAGTTCCTCATTGGTAAAAAATGCCCCGCCCAGCATGGGTGCCTCATCAAAAACAGACAGGAGAAAACCAGAATTTGTAGTTTACCTTACTACTTATAAAATCAAAGATATCCCAGGTAAGTGATCTTGTCTCTTATCCTGTTCAGTGTCTTAATTCCAGATGATGCTTTATATTCTTTGAACATTTTTGTGTCAGTTGGCCTCTTCATCTGCTCTCATTTGTCACTCTCCCAACTACAAAAGTTAAAGGACCCTGCTCAGTGCCCTCTTTCCCTGAGACATTGACATCTTCTGCAAGGAGAGGCAGCATTTCTTAGACTTTGGTTTCATGGGGAAGAGATCGCCTGGTGGCTTTTCCGAATATTGCTATTATCACATTTTCCAACCTAGAGAAATTAACCACAGCTCGCACTTTGGTTCGGGCAGAACATACAGAACAGTGGAATACTCTGTTCCCCTCAGGCATTTCCCTGACCAGGTCATTCAGTTTGTGCCATAATCTCAACGACATTTCAAAGTGCTGAAAAAAAAAAATCACATTCTACCTTACATGGATCTTTTATTTTTATTTCTTTTTTATTAATACATAATTAACATACAATAAGACATGTAGATCACATCTGTATATACCACCTAACCAGCCGAAACAAGGTATAAAAGTGTGGGTATTAGACAAATTCATCAGCAGCACCAAGGACAAAATGGTAAATCTGGGTTTCGTACAGCTCCTCCCTGAGCTAGCTTTTATGCCACACACAGTAGATGTCCTGAGTAAATGAGATTCAAGTACAATTTGTAAAGAAAAGAATCTCAACACGGAAACTCATCAGGCCAAGTCTGATGCTAATTTGGATGTCAAATATTTCGTAAATTTGTACACATCCTTAGATATTTTCTGATTACAAAGTAACTCGTGTTTATTGCAAAAACAAAAAATCGGAAAATACCAAAAACTCTTAAAAAGAAAATACAAAAGGCAATTTTACAAATGTAAAATATTATGTCTTTGTAATAAAAAGATCATCCACAATCCTATTATGCAGACAAAATCACTATTAACTCTGTGTCTTACAATCTTCTTTTAAATACACGTTTGATAGGTAGGTATTAGTATGTGTGTGCTTTTTTTTTAATTTTTAAAAAATGTTTTTATTTAGTTTTAAGAGAGAGAGAGAGCACAAGTAAGGGAGGGGCAGAGAGAGGTGGAGACACAGAATCCAAAGCAGGCTCCAGGCTCCGAGCTGTCAGCACAGAGCCCGAGCGGGGTTCGAACTCATCAATTGCGAGATCATGACCTGAGCCAAAGTTGGACACTTAACCGACTGAGCCACCCAGGTGCCCCTGTATTTTTTTTTTTAATGGGATCTTACTATGCATACTGTTTTATGTTGCTAGGTGAAATAAGGAGTTTCTGATTTGAAGTTCAGCCCCCACTGCACATGCTTCACATCTCTCATCATAGAGACTGGAGCTCACCGGAGAAGACAGGCTTAACGACAGATCTCAAGGCCACCTCGCCCAGGACCCAGCCTCGGGAGACGTCTGCCACCAAGAACCCCTCATGAGCCTGTTCAGCATTTTATAAACCGTCTGGAAAACTGACAGGAACCTTCTGAATGTCGAATTCAAGACTTGTGAAACATTGCCGGAAATTTAGGTATCAATATGCATAAGTGTCTGTCTCCTGGCCAATTACTGAGCTCCCCATGTGAGCAAATGCTTCTCAGCAGTTCCTCGCATGAGATGTTTGCTGCTGATGCCATAATCGTCTGCCTGCGTGAAGATCAGTGTGGGGCTAAACGAGCATTTCTAATGCTGTCATCGAAACTCAGTGTGATTCTGAGATTGGGCACCGAGGAATTGGATTTCCAAGACAAAATGACTGCACTATAAACCGACAAGATAAATTTCTATGGGCAAATTTACGCAAGGTCATTATTTTACCTATTGCTGTGGTTAATATTTTCACAGGCCTTCAAGCCCCATGTTTCCAACTTACTGCACCTTCAGTATGAAATCCCTTTTTAGTTTTTGCAAAGAAACATTGCTTTTGAATCTTCAAGTAACACTCCCCCAAACTATAGATATATTTCCCCTCTTGAATAGAGCAGAGATCCCAAGAAGAATAAAGTAACAAGAGATCCTCTCCAGGCACTGTGTGAGCCCGGGGGCTGTGTTAACAAAGGGAGGGGAGGGGAGAAAAAAAAAAAAAGAAAGAAGAAACTGATTCCAAGGATATTCAGCAGAAGAAAGCCTGTGATTCAGCAAAAGAAAGCCATGGACGATTTTGTTCAGCTCACAGACATGCGGATCACTGCCGCTGGGAAAAGACGGCTCCCTAATCTCAGGCTTCTCAGCCTGCCAGCAGCAAGGAACATTACTCATAGCTATTCTTTCTTTTTAGGAAATCCAGCTCCAAGGGAAGATCCCATGTTGTCTAAAAGAAGCTACCTATGAAGAAAAATGAGAACAATTAAGCCCTCAATCGGTACAAGAAACTTTTAACAGCTGAGACCCGAAAACGAAAATGGAGATAATGCTAATGATTATGTTTTATAGCCTCAACTTGCCTTACATCTGGAAGGGTTCCAAAGCCCTCAGCAGGTTGTCACATTGATAGAAGGGGCCCCTGCTGAGACGCAGCTGCTTCTGGGGAAGAGTCGGCATCTGGAGAACAGCTGCATATCAATCCCTGACATACGCAGAGCAGGAAGGCCAGAGAAGCCCTCTACAAGGGCGCCCCTTCTACCTGGAGCCTCCTTCCTTGGCTCCAAGGATTCAGAAAGGCTGAGGCGTCACATTTGCTAACTAACGGAAGTGCAATAAAAGTTTAACTATCGGTAAGCTTTGGGGAAGGAGACGGTCTGGACAGTGAAGCTTTCTACTTGGCCGAAGGGCTCTTGACACATTTTTAAGCACCCACTTTTGTTTAACATTGCAGATGAAAACTTATCTAACATGTATCGTTGGATTCTCTGACTTTCCCAATTCAAATTAACCAGAAAGCCCTGATGTTACACTTTGAATTCATCCACTATCCATCAACATGAAAAGATTTATGATGTCTCAGTGGGCTTTTGTCACGGGGAAGCTTCCAAAGCATTCTCTGTGTATACCGTTGTGCACGTGTTTACGTGCACGCGCTCACACACAAGCTTAGGGAGAGGGCGGGGAGAAGGGAGGGAGAGAGAGAAAAATGACATTGTGACAGGAATTAGCAGACTGCATTGCGAGTTCCACCCTTCCATTAACTAGCAGTGTGACCTTGAATTAGTCACCTCAACTCTGTGCTAAAATGAGGAAGGCTTATTAGATGTTCTTTAAGGTCAAATATTAATGTTGGTGATTAAGAATTATACTACTCCAAATTCCTTTCTTCTTCTCCCTCCTTTTTTTTTCTTTCTATTATTTTCTCTTTCTTTCTTCTTTCATTTTTCCTTCCTCCCTTCCTTCTTCCTTCCTTCTTTCTTCCTTCCTTCTTCCTTCTTTCTTTCTTCCTTCTTCCTTCTTTCTTTCTTCCTTCTTCCTTCTTCCTTCCTTCTTCCTTCCTTCCTTCCTTCCTTCCTTCCTTCCTTCCTTCCTCCTTTCTCCTTCCTTCCTCCTTCCTTCCTTCCTTTCAAATCCTATAATAACATTATTAGAACACCTCCTAATGATCCCATTTCCTCAGTTCTCCACCCCCCTCATTTGTTAATTACATGTGTTGGGAAGATAGGAAAGAGAGAGATCGCCATGGACCAGAATAGCCTGGAAAGGCTTCTTGGAAGCAGCGTATGAGAAGCTGTAAGATTCGGATTAAAAGCAAGGGTTAAGGAAGACAAGCTAGTTGCGACTGCAGTATGTACAAAGGGAAGGGCACAGGATACATCTGGTCTGCACAGACAGGCACACGCAGACCCAGTGCAGGGGTCATGCCCTTGGATACCCCTAGGGACAGCCGAAGCAGTCCAGGGCTCTACAGTAGGGAGCAGGCAGACTGTAGTGAACTAGAGAGCCTGGACCCAGCCTCAGGACTTCGATGGAAATTTTATAAAATATCGACCTAGCAAAACAAAGAGATCTCCAAGCAAGATAAGCCCATAAGACCACAGTTGGTGACCTGGCATAATTATTTAAATGGCTTGTGGCTTTATTTAAAAAAAAAAAAAAAAAAAAAAAGAAGGAGAAGAAGAAGTAAAAGGAATCAAAATTGCATGGCCTTCATAAAAAAAAATAAGTCAACTTAAGGTCTTGATGAATAAAACATGATGAGGTTAATTTTAAATCCCTTTTATGCTATCTGTCTCCTGGAGAATTTTCCATTGTCCTTGTACAATACTGTAAGTTATCACATTGGGGCTTTTTTGCTCATCTATAAATAGCTCCTTCACCCATAACCCAGGGATGACAGTCTACTTTTATTATTTAAACACGTCTCCAACTATGAACAAGCTATTTCCAGGAAGTCCAAATTTCGCAGCAATATTGCTGTCAGTTAGTCTGAGATGCATATGTTGGGCAAATGTTGCAATAGAGACCGTTTCTGTGGTGAGCCTTATTGTGATTCAGCAAAAGAATGAAAAATGAGAAAGAAAACTGGCACCGTAGGGCTAGAAAGAAATCTTGGCAGCCAGTGCTAAGAGTAATTACCAAAATCAGGAGCCAGAAGCGTTCATGTTTGTTCTTCAGAGGGTCCCCAGGACTGAAGACAGGCCAAGAGAGAAACAAAACCGTATTGTAAGGATCCAGATTGATCAACTCTGTTTACAGTTAGTTATTTGCTTCTGGAAATTCAATGATCCCTTCTGGGAGAAACCTGGTCTAGGAAAAGAGGAAGCTGCAGCCGTCAGAATATTAGAACTTCCATTCTAGAGGGAGGCTATTACTAAGCTGGAGCTATAAGCAGAGAACTGTAGGCTGAAAGGATTGCATATCTCCAACAGTGTTGGCAAGACTCAGCTGAGGGCACCCTCTGAGGCAGTCACCCCCCACCAAGCACCCCACTACCGGCCACATACCCAAGCCACATTTGGCTACCTACCCAAGACCCCAACAGACTACGTTCAAGGCTGGGCCCAACCCTGAGAAAGGCTTGTGGCTAATTATGGGTGTGGATTTGTGAACAGTTCTGGATTGGATTGAGCTCTTAGGTCAGCCTTGAGAAACCCAGCACCTGACCACCGAGGTGCCGTCCCAGACTGCCAGGCCCCTGGCCGTGTCCCAGGAATCTGCTCACCAGCAGCCTCAGACAGACAGCCTCTCCCTGGAGCCTGCCCCAAAGTAAAAAAACATAAAATAAAACCAAGAACGCATGATTAATCCAGAATGAAGTTACCTCCTTCCCCAGAGACTGGTGTCCCGTCATCCACCAGAGAAGAGAAATATCTCCAGAACGCAGCTAACCCAGGCATTTGCTGCCTCATTCTGACACTTTCAAATGTCCTCTGCCCCAGTGTGGCAGTTGAGAGCTCGGGCTCTGGAGTCACATACATGCCCTGGGATAAAACCCTGGTTCTGCGGCTAATTGTAACTCAATTCCTTTCTGCCTCAGTTTCTCCCCGTCTACAAAAAGATGCGATAGTATCACTACCTCCTCACAGAGCTATTGTGAGGGCGAACTGAGACAAGGCATGGAAGCCCGAGAACAGGGCCTGACATGTAAGCGCTCAGTAACAATTGGCCATTCTTACTTTCATCCTCTTTCAGGGGAACATCAAGACATAGCTCTTTCCGAGAGACTGGCCTGCCACACTCAGCTCTGTTGGCTGTCATGCTCGATTACCGTCCCCTCCAGCATTTCAGCCTCACAGGGTTAAGTGCTTCTGCTCCTCTGACCTCTCTGCCAAGCCTCCCTCCCTTTCCAGACCTTTCCGTCCTGCCCTGTGGAACCCCTCTTCTATGGGATAATTTTTCTACCTTTCCTACAATCTGCCATCATCTTGGGTCATTTATGCATCTGTATGAATGCTGTTACCTACAAACATCAGATCTAGGATCGCAAACTTCGATGTCACCCAGAGCAAAGCAGGGAATAGGGGTGAACAAAACAAGCCAACCTAGCAGTGTAATGAGATTGGCAATGGCATTAACTGAGAGGGGCAGGGAGGGAGCAGGCTAGAGACTTGAAAGCACCCCATCTCGACACAAGCAGGATATGCCCCAGGAGAACGCAAATTTCTAGAGAAAATAGAAATGCAGGATTCTTCAATGTTGGCAACTGTTTCAGCTTAAAAAAAAAAAAAAAAAAAAAGCAGAATGCAGGCCAAATAAAATAAGTCTATGGGCCAGATTCTGCTCTTGAGCAGGCAGGTTGGAAACAATGCCTCAGCTCCCTGTTTCCTAGGCAGCATCATTTTCTCTTGAGCTCGTTATCTCTGCACCGTCCTCTAGGTCTGTCTTCCGATCCTGTTTTCATCTGGGAGGTTCTTACACATCCCCCCTGACTCCTCACTTCATATTGCAAGGGTATTATGATTTCCTACTTGTTACATAATTCTTTTAGTGTATGTATTTATTTTGAGAGACAGAGAGAGAGCACAGGCAGAGGGGGGGCAGAGAGAGGGAGAGAAACGATCCCAAGCAGGCTCCGCGCCATCAGCACAGAGCTTCATATCCCATGAACCGCGAGATGGTGACCTGAGCCAAAATCAGGAGTCAGACGCTTAACCGACTGCGCCATCCAGGTGTCCCGTATAATTTCCTGTGTTTAGCTTCCCATTTACTCCTCTGGAGTTCCCTCTAGGCTGTAAGCACGATAGAGGCAGGCACCTCGCCTGTCTTCTTACCACCATATCCCCCTCACTCAGCGGAGTGCCTGGCACCCTGGAGAGGCTTGGAAAACACTTAAAAGGAACCAAAAATTAATCTGTCAACCCCTGCTTTGCCCTCTAACCTCAATGCCGAGATCCACACACATCCTAGATTCTGCCTTCACCTGGATAGACCCTCAGAGGCTGAAATTTGCCACATCAGTGGCGGTTTTAAAAATATATCCATAAATTCTCCCTTTGAAAGAGGTGGAGCTCACTTTTCCTTCCATTGAGTAGAGGCAGGATTTAATGGCTGCTTCTAACAACAGAATGCAGCAGGAGTGTGATATGCCCCTGCCAAGATTAGATTATAGAAAGACCGTGTTAGTCCATTCGGGAAGCGACAACTTCCCACAGACCGGGTGATTTACAAACAACGGAAAGTGATCGCTCACGGTGTCGGAGGCTGGAAATCTAAGACCAAGGTGCCAGCCTGGTCTGGTGAGGGCCAGACTTGTCGCATCATCACGGAGTAGGGGTTAGGAAGCTCTTTGGAGCCTCTTTTATAAAGGCATTCACCCCATTCACGAGGGCTTCACCTCATGACCCAATCCTACTCCTAATCTCTTGGAGGTTATGTTTCAGTGTGTGAATTTTGAGAGGACACATTCAGGCCCTAACAAAGACCGTGGCTTCCTCTTGGGCTCAGGCTCTGTCTTCCTCCGTCTTTCTCTCTCCCTCTCCTTCCTCCTCTTACCCCACCCACCCTTCTGCTTCTCTCTGGCCTCACTTGCTTTGGAGGAAGCCATGTTGTGGCAGTTCTGTGGAGAAGTCCACGAGACAAGCAACTTCAGCACCTGCCAACAGCCCTGCGAGGGAGGGGAAGAGGATCCTCCAGACCCAGTCAGACCTCTAGGTAGCAGCATCCTGCACTTGCAGCTGGACCGAAACCATGAGACACCTGCGCCAGAACCTTCCAGTTAAGCCACTCCCTGATTCCTGACCCTGAGAAGCTGTGTGATGCATTGTTTGTTTTAAGACTACTTTTGGGATACTTTATTACACAGCAAGAGACAACTGATAAAACACCTCAAAACGGAAATAATCATTATCCTTCCTCCTCCCCTTCTCCCTCACTTTCCAAACTTAATCCTCCTCTGATGTCTCCTGGTTCTATTAACGGCTCAATCCTTTCAAGTTACAAAGGCTACAAAGTCAGGGTCCTTTTTGGATCTCCTCCATGCTTCCCTGCACTCCCTATCTAGTTGACAGTCCAGACTCCAGACTAATACGGCAATATACACTACTCAGTTCCCACTCTCTTTTCCTTTTGCCACCTTCCCCCTCCACGCCCTCCTTACTCTTCTCCTGGGCGTCCTAACTCATTCTTTTAGCGTTGATTTTTCCATAACACATCAGCCAGACTTCTAAGGAAATTTTTATTAAAATAGGTCATTTTCATGATCAAAAACTTTAATAGTTTTCCATTATGAATGGAAAAAAGCCAACTGTCTTAGAACAATACAACCTGACCTGAATTCTCTTTCCAATCTTACTCTCCACTGCCATTTTTCATATATTCCAAGCTCATGCAACAAACACTTCTGGAATAGTGTTATGGTTTGTTGATACTTGTTCCAGTTATCCATTGCAGCTTAAATACTACATCTTAGTAGTATTTAGCGACTTAAACAACCACTTTGGTTCGATCGTGATTCTAGGGGTCGGAAATTTCCACAAAATTTGATCGGTTTGTCTCTGATCCACTCAGCATCGGCTAGGCTGGAGGAATCTTACTTCCGAGGTGGCTTCTTCACCTACACATCTGCCACCTTGGTGCCCCTTGGCCCTTCTTTCCACAAGGCGTCTCTCCTCTCAGAGCTCCTCCCCATGACTTGGGCATTTTCCTGGCGGTCTCAAGATAACCTGGTGGTTATCCTTTTTTTATGGTGACTAGTTTCCAAAAGGGAGTTTTCTAAGACTAAACATTCCAAGTGACTCAAACTTCTTATGACTTCTTCTTGGGAGTCCTGTAGCATCACTTGCTACAGGAATGAGTTTCAGGGATAGTCCAGATTCAAGAAGAGAAGGCTTTACAAGAGTGTGATTAAGTTTAGGTGTTATTCTTTGAGCGGGGTGGGGTTATCTTTGAAGCTAAGTACCACTGTACTCTTTATGCCTGGGGGAACCCTTAGGATAATTTGGAGATATTGGGAGGAAAGTTCCAAAAAGCAAGACAATGGACAGCTATTAATACCTACACAAGCTTTTATTTTCCTTAGAACTCAGGAGGAAGAAGTGGTGAAACACATTTAAAAAATGTGCTGCCGCTCCTTTTTTAGAGAAGAGGGCAGGAAAGAAGCACAAGAAATGGAGTTGGATTTTAGGAAAACAAACTGGGGACAGAAATACAGCAGGTTCATCCAAAGCGCATACCTGATCGACCTACCCACATACTATCTCTACTAACTAAAATTTCACTTTAGATAGTAACTTTTCAGTCCATTTATAGCCTGGGTAGAAATGGACCAAAGTCTTCCTGTCCATTGCTAATCTAAATCAAATCACTCTTAATACCAGATGAGCCCCCTCTCATCCGTCCAACTGGGACACGCCCAGCTCACTATGATTCTTTATTTCTTGCAACATATACAGTTCATGTCTTAATCACACAGTGTGTCACAAATCTTTGAGTATTGTCATCGTATGTTTTAATGGCATCAGAAAAAAAAGTCGAGCAGGAATGGCAACGAGATATCATCTAAGCTGATTCTTTTGTTTTGAGGTGGGGACAGAAAGGCTCAACATGAGATTGAGTCGCTTGAGCAAGGTCACACCAGAGTCAAAGAGCTAAGCTGATCTCCAAGTTCCATCTTTAATGCTCTGTCCCCGTCAGAGTACGTATGTTCATCAGTCTGGTTTCTCCAGGGTTGGGGTGGGGGTGGTAAAAATCTCTTTGAAAGTTAAAAATTCCTTCTTTTTTTGTCTCTGGCATGTCACTTAGCAGGGTAAATGGTAAGAGCTCAATATGTACTATGATTTGGGGACTGGAAGATAAAGATACATCCCCCTTTAGTCCAACTATAAAATCGGTCAATGAGGACAGTGCTGGAGTTAAGCCATGTTTCTGGCATCCTCCCAAAGAGTAAAGAGAGGATAAAGCTCCCTGAAAATTGAATACAACAGAATCTAAACATCCAAATGATTTGTGATAAGATCTACACCTAAGATGGGGGGGTATCTATTGAAGGTGAGGAGAGAGCAGCAGCCCCATATCTATGGAGCCCATGGTGGGAGGAAATGGGGCAGTCACCAAAACACGGCTGTGCCCAGCAGACGAGGAGTCCAGAGGTGAAGACTCCCACGAGTTCTCAGAAGTATCTGGGGGACACTAGCAGCAGATTGGGCAGCTAATTTCCCACACCAGTGCAATAGATGTCTGTCGAATTGTGACTGGAGTTACACAGGATCTAACTTACATTATAGATGCGGCCTCATAACCATGATTCCCCTTATCACTCTTTGACCGTTGGTAGTGAATATGGCCTTCAAACCATTTATTCCATAATGCGAGGACCACTTATCAGCTCTCATGACTGTTTCATGTCAGAACCTGCTGTGATTTGTCAGTCACCTTTATTACAATCCGGGGAATGTGACCCACCCTTCAGATACCCACCACATTAGTCTCTCGTTACGGCTCTTTTATCCTGCGTGATGTTACAGCTACTGTGTTCTTTGCTTATCCCACGGGATGAAAAATCCGTGGGAGGCAGGGAGTAAGACAGCACATCATCTTCAACAGTGCCCTGCAAATTGAGGAATTGTCAATAAATCTTTGTTTACTTGAGACGGTGCTGTCCACGTACACAGATGTGGGTTCCAATCCTGGTTCTGACATCTAGTACTGTGTGACTTTGGGCTAATTATGTAACCTCTGTCAGCACTCGTTTTCTCCTCCGAAAGATGGGGTAATAATATCTCCTCATCCATTTCTTGTGATGATTCATCGAGAAAAGAAATACACGCAGGGGCGCCTGGGTGGTCCGGTCGGTTGAGTGTCCAACTCTTGATTTCAGCTCGGGTCACGATCTCACAGTTCGCGGGATAGAGCCCTGTGTGGGGCTCTGCACTGACAGCACGGAGCCTGCTTGGGATTCTCTCTCTTCTCTCTCTGCCCCTCCCCCCTCCACATGCAAAGCATAGAATCTAATGAATAAACGAGGTGAATAAATCAAGCTATCATTATTTTAGGCGTGTGGGGCAGGTTGTCTGTTCACCACCAGCCAGTCATCTCCCTCCCCCATCCCAAGAAGCAGGCCTAATCCTAAAGAACTTGGAGGACTGAGAACATTCCTGGCTCGCCAACACCAAAACGCAGGCATGGGAACCATTATGAGCTTAAAAACTCATGTTAGCATTCATCCTTCAACTGGGCACACTAAGAAAGACATACCTCCTTGTTCTAACATAAACCCACCGCCATCATGTAATGAAGGAAAACCACCCAAAATGTGTTTCCTACACGAGCCCACGTGTTGGCTGCAACCTTTCGAGAGCTCTATTAGCAACACAAATTCTACATATCCTGCCAGGAAGGAGATCAAGGAACAGAGTCAGGGGAGGGACACATTTGATTTTCCATGTCTCCTGCTGGATCTTTCTTGTTCCTGCAGTTCAGGCAGAGTCTCGAAAATTCTGACTTTCCAACTCCTCCTGTTCATGAAGGATTTTTTTTTTCCTTTTCCCCACTGCACCAGAAAGGTCCTGAGCAAGCTTGAGCAAACTGACTTCCTCCTCAGGTTTTTTGGTGCTGAACACAGAAAATTTCTTCCAGTTCATTTTCTCTCTCTCTCTCTCTCTCTCTCTGATCCTGTCTCTTTCTCTCCCTCCCTCCCTCCCTCTCTCTCTCCCCACTTCTCCTTCTCTCTCTCTCTCCCTATCTCCCTCTCCCTCTTTCCTTCAGCCTCTTTCCCTGTCTGTCTGTCTCTCTCTCTCTCACTGTCTCTTTCTCTCTCCATCACTCTCTCTCTCTCTCCCTGCCTCTCTCTCTCTCACTGGAAACAGCTGACTTCTCCATGTACACACAGCAGAACTCGGGGGCACCAGGCCACTGAGCCCTTCCACAAACGTCCTCCTCGGTGGCTTCACATTCTCAGCCACTCCAACCCTGTAATTTTCCAGATGACTTGAGGTTTTAAAAGCAAATGAAGCAGCGAAACTGCTTCAGCTGCTAAATTCTTCCTGGATCCATTGGGAAAGGACAAAAACCTGCCATACATGGCAATCTGAGTTTTGCAGACACTTTCCTTTCCTTTTCCATATGAAGTCACTTGCTGATCCCAATTTCCTTGGGGATCAAGATCAGCTATGCACTGAGTATATATAAACAGGTGCAAAGCCCGCCCTTATTGAGCCATAACCAGATAGCGATACGTCTGTGGCCTTTTGTCACTTACGGGCCATCTTCACGGACATTCAACTCACTTGATTATCACACCATGTCAGGGAGAGCACGTGTTATCATCCCCATTTGGGGCGAGGACCTGAGGCTCAGGTTTTGCCCCATGTCAACACACTGTCCAGTAGAATACACTTGCCCAGAGACTGACACGGACCCTCATGTGCCCGCAGAAGACATGACCATTTCACTCGCAGTTCTTCATGCGTTTATCTATAACCCGCCATCATCTGCACTGCTCCCAACTTCTGATCGTCAGATGCCTTGTGTTTTGTCCAAACTGGTGTCTTAAGGAAGATACTAAAATAGATGCTCCTTTAATCCTCGAGATGTTCAGATCTAGCGAGCCTAATAGTCCGCCAGCCATATCCCTTCCTGTAAGTCACAGAGAGCCACACTTTGTAATCTCTCTTAGACGAGAAAGGAAATACTGCCTTGTCTCGTCAGAAATATGCAAAAATGAAGGGAAGGAGACAACCACATCCAAAATGGCTACAGAAGAAAAGTCGATGTGATCGCCGCAGGGCAGAGAATCTGTCTCTCCCAGAGGGGTCACACTGCACAATCAGATGCCCCCATTATTTTCATTTTTTTTTAATTTTCCTTCATGTTTATTTATTTTTGAGAGAGAGAGAGACAGAGCACGAGTAAGGGAGGGGCAGAGAGAGAGGGAGACACAGAACCTGAAGCAGGCTGCAGGCTCTGAGCCATCAGCACAGAGCCCGACGCGGGGCTCGAACTCACGAACCACAAGATCACAAACCACAAGATCACGATCCGAGCCGAAGTGGGAGGCTTAACCGAATGGGCCACTCAGGCGCCCCAGATGGTCCCGTTATTTTAATATGAACTCCTCTTCTCAGTCATCTTTGAGATGTCCCCTCTGAGACATGGGCCCTTTGGGGATGGAGCCGTTCAACCAGATGTGCAACAAGCCTTTCAGAGGACATCACTCGCTGCCTCTTGCTGCCTCCGCTCTGCCGTCCTTGCACTGGGACACTGGAGGCTGACCAGTTTCTAAAAGCCTCGAGAAAGCCCAGACACTTTAATAAGCAAATGAACCACAGCCAAAATGTGGCCGAAGGTGATTCAAAGGTGCGTTATTGGGGCGCCTGGGTGGCTCCGTCAGTGAAGCGTTCGACTTCGGCTCAGGTCATGATCTCCCGGTTTGCGAGTTCGAGCCCCAAGTCGGCCAGGCTCTGTGCCGACAGCTCAGCTCAGAACCCGGAGCCTGCTTCGAGTTCTGTCTCCCTCTCTCCCTGCTCCTCTCCTGCTCACACACTCTCTCTCTCCCTCTCTCAAAAATAAACATTAAAAAAGTTTTTAGAAAGCAAAGGTGTTTTATCTGTTAAATAAATTGATAAGCCTAAGGTAAGTTTCTTCCATATAACGTTTTGTGGTGATCCAGGCTGTGCACAAAGGTACACAAATTTAACACAGTACACAGTACACAGTAATTTAAAACATAATAAAGATAACTCCCAGTCATGAAGCACTTATTCTCTGCCAAGCACTGCTTTACGTATCTTATCTCCGGTCCTCATAATAATCCTGAGAAGTGGATGGCGTGAGCACCATTTTACAAACAAGGAAACTGAGGCCAGAGAGGTATCCCGAAGTGACACCTGCAACATGAAGTCATGCCGCTCAGAAGCCTGTGCTCTCACTCGGGCGTGAGACTGCCCAGAGACTGACACGGACCCTCTGTGCACCCCACGGGTGCTTCCGGATGCTGTGTTGATGTTAGGCCTGGTTGGCCGATATTCAGCTGGCAGAATGATATGGATGCTGGGGTTGTAAAACATAAGTATGATAGGTGTCTGGCTTGTGAACAATCCTGAGTTCTCTTTCTAGAACAAAGTTCATAATCAGTCATGTTTGGGAAAGATTAGGGATCATTCAGGCCTTTCTTTTCTTTCTTCTTTTTTTTTTTTTTTTAACTAAATTAACCTACTTTTTCTTTCCAAATGTTCTATCCAGTAGTTCCCATAGATGAGAAAAATGAATACATTAAAAAGATATGTTTACCTCTAGATGTATCCCAGGGGGCTACTGGAGGGACATTCAATCCCTTCGATGATTTTCAAGCTTCTTTGGAAACACTTTTTCCCTGTGGATGTGAAACCAAGGTCATAAAATTTCAGAGCGAATGGACAAATTGAAATACAATCTGCAATTCACCATCTGGCATCTACTTAATAATGAGGCTGGGGAAAGGAAAGAAAAGCAGAATTCTTAAAATTTTCCCAGATAAACCAACCTGATAGACAAACCCTTACTGTTGGCATCTATGCCACGGGAATCTGTGGAATAACGGCCAGTCCATCCCTGCCTGACACAGCAGGGAAGCGAATGGAAGGATGGTCTGTTTCCATCTCCACCCTGGCACTGACCAGTTACGAGATATTGGACAAACCACCAACACACCTCGACGTCTGTACCAGTACAATAAAAACTGTGATGACATTTACTTCTCCCAACAAGAACATTCTTACATTTATAAGTACCCCCGGCAGCCTATTTGGCTACAATTCTCATTTATTCACACAGCCATTACCTTCTTACGAATTTCTGTTAATGGGCTAAGGCCGAGGAGTCACAGCTGGACCATGTGGTTATGTACTAGGTAGCGTTATAAAGAACAAAGACTTTTGTAGAAAAGATGTTGGAGCTAGCTCACGTGGAGGAGGACAGCAGGTGAGAATGGAGAGGAAGACACCCACAGTCAAGGGAATTACCGGTGTTGAGGTAGTAAGAACCAGCCAGAATAAGCTGATTAGAAAATACCAAAGTGCAAGAGGCAAAGAAGAAGGAACCACGGGAGCTTTGGCATTGCTGACGTCTCTCATGTCCGTTTCTCCCTCTTATCAGTAGCCATCCGTTTTCAAACACCAAGAGGAACACTCCATGTGATTTTGAGTAGATTCAAGGACAAAACAAGGGAATGAACCAAAGCATACAGTTTCTAGAAAGCAATTGTATTGCTTTCCTATGGCTGCCATGAGAATCCCCCACAAACCGGGTGCCTTGAAAGAACAGGGATTTATTGTTTCATAGTTCTGGAGTCCAGAAATCTGAAATCAGGGTTGATTCCTTCTGGCGGCTCGGGGGAGAATTTGTTCCATGCTTTTCTCGTAGCTTCTGATAGCTCCCGGAAATCTGTGGTGTCCCTGGGCTTGTGGACACATCATTCCAATCTCTGCTTCCACCTTCATATGGCTTTCTTCCCTGTGTGCCTCTGTCTACCCTTTCTTCTTCTCATGAGGACGCCAGTCATTGGACTTCAGATCTACCCTAATCTGGTGTGACCTCACCTTACTATAATTATATCTGCAAAGACCCTACTTCCAAATAATGGCACGCTAGACAATCCACTACAGCAAATAAACCATGAAGTTCTTCTTCTTGTTAAATTCTACTGGGCGGCAGCCACAGAGCAAATCAGAGCAGTCCTTTGGGGTTATAGTTCCTTCTTTTTTAATGTTTATTTTTGAGAGAGAGAGAGAGAGAGAGAGAGAGACAGTGTGTGTGTGTAAGCGGGGGAGGGGCAGGGAGAGAGGGGGCAGAGGATCCAAAGCGGGCTCCGTGCTGACATCAGAGAGCCCGCTGCAGGGCTCAAACTCATGAACTGCAAGATCATGACCTGAGCCGAAGTCAGACACTTAACTGACTGAGCCCCCCAGGGGCCCCTGGTGTATATTTCATAGCAATTCCTTATTTACTTTGTGTCTTCTGCCATAGACACAGAGCTCCTCAACAGGTAGGCCAATTTCTTATCAGCTTCTGTATCCCAGGGTTTAACACAGTACCTGGCATATTGGAAGGCACTCGATGAACATTTGCTGACTGAATGAATGTTCACGGGAACAGAATCTCTAAGCCCTGCATCCTTTCACTGAAACTTCTGTGTGAACCCAAGATCCCCGGGTTCTTACTACTTTAATGGCTGGAATTGTTCAGACCATCGGCATGCCTTTCTTTTCTTTTCTTCAGGAAGGAAACAAGGAACATGAGTCAACTCGTGGGAACACCCCTCTTGATGGCAGAGACCAAAAATTCACGTGACTCAATTGTGGCAATCAAAGGTCCTGCAGGGTCCTGCAATTTTAAAGTAAGTTCTTTGTTGCCATATCCTCTTTTCTTCCCGGATATCTATTTTGGGTCTTCCACTCCATTCCAGGAACCCCAGCACAGCCTGCTAAATTGTCTGAAACCTCGCTGTGCTTGGTACGAAAGCTCTCTTCCTTTTCTTGAAGGATGTTTGGGTGGGAGGTAGAAGGAGAAGCTGCAGACGTGTCACTGGGAGGGAAGCATATCCCTTATTCATGTGGGCTGAGTGTTACAAAGGCAGAGTTAAATTCAGGAAATACAATAACTTGATTCATGCCTGTTTCTTACGCTGCCAACGAACATGAGATTTAGATTCAAAAAGGTTACCAGAGAGGGGGGAAAAAAAGTTCCCACCAGCACGGTCCATGATCGGAGTGCATTCCCTACCGCCCCATCATAGGTCCATAAGTGCAACCCTGACCCTGTCAGAGCCGTGGGCAAATCCAAAAATTCGAGGCAAACAAATGCGAGTTAATTTACTGATTCACTCCAGGTTCGAGTTCTTGGGAATCAGCCCTGCTCTCACCCCCCAGAAGGTGATCTTGCCTAGGGAGGCAAGGAACTAGCCTCAAGTCAATCAAGTCAGCAAAACTGGCCTTCGGCACCTTTCCACCTCTCACCCCTACCCTGGGCCAATTCTCCTTCTCAGACTTTCTTCCACACCAGTGAAATCTGTGCTCAGATTCCACGGTCAGTGACCATTAAAAAACATAGTCCCTTTAAAGCAGTGGCTCTCCGTCTCGATGTGCACAAGACTCCTCAAAGTTACTTGACTTTAATGCAGAGTGCCAGGTGCCACACCCCCTTATGTGGCAGGTCTGTGGTGGGACTGAGCGCGTGCACCTTCCCTAGGTAATCCTATGCACCCCCACTAGAGCTCCCGGCTGGGGGAAATAAAGCCTCCCATCATTCCTAATCGCAGGACACTCCCCCAGTTTAGCAAACCCCACCTGTTGCACAAAACGGCGAGTGAGGGAACCTACCCAACACAACCACGATAAAACATGACAACGTTGCCACTTTGACAGAGCCCTGACCCAGAAGTCTCCACACCAGTTTCACTTTCAGACGGGTGAGGGACATCCTAAAGGATTTCGGAGGCACAGAAGCCCCCAAGGAGGCAGCCCTTCCGTGGGAAAGGCACTCTGTTAGCTTCAAAACTCCTGCAAGTTCAAAAACGCCCGATTGGAATTTCCTCAGACATTATTATTCCATTTGATCCTCACAAAACACTGAAATGCCAAGCCCTTGATGTTGCGGTTCCCATGTTAGTAGCTGGAGAAACTGAGGCTCAGAGGGGCTCGCTGACTCGCCCATGGCTACAGCACTGGGAAACAGCAGCATCCCGTGTCTCCCAGGCCTCCTGACTTGAAGTCTCCGATGTGTTGTCGTGTATGTACCACAGAGCTGCCTCTAATCTCTGGCCCAAGCATAGCTTGAAGGCAGTGACCTAGGGACCAAATCACTGAAGTGAATTACAGTTGAAATGAGATGGCTAGATGACTGATAGGCTAATCCCCAGAGATGGTGGCTTATTTTCCAGAGTTGGGCCCCCAGCACTGCTGCCTTTCACGTCCCTCCCCAGGACATGTGTATGACATCCTCCTCCCCCGCCCATACATCCCACCACCCCCGCCCCCCAGACACATACTCCAAGTTGCTACGCAAAAGTTGCAGGGTTCTAAAAGAAATGGCTGAACCGTGCATATGCAACAAGCCGATAAACTCCTTTATCCAGCACGCAGGGAACATTCCAGCAGAATCCTTCAAGGATAGACTTTGGATAGTCTCTCAACCTATAGCAGCTGCCCTTGAACTCATGTCAGCTTCCACCTGTAGGGAGAAAAAGAACCAGGGGAGAGAAGAGCACAAAATGTGATTTTTCCCTGAACCCACCTTCCAGAAATAGCCCTGATCTCAAGCAATAAAAGTAAAGATAACATTTCCAAGGTCTGGGATGGGGAAATAAGCAAAAAATAGAATGTTTAATCAATGCAAACATTCTTGGAATCTGAAACATCTGGGAGAGCTGGGGTGGTGTGGGGGGAGCCCGGAAAGGGGGGGAGGGCTGGGTAGGGACTTGACATTCTTATCCCATGTTTATCTAAAGCAGGAGCTGAATAACCTGCTCTTAACTGCCCCCCAGCAAGGCCACGTGGTGGCTGCTAACTTTTGTTACTAAATACAAGGGTATCTCTCACTTTGAGAACCATCAAGACTCAATCATCTAACTTTACCAGATTAACAGAAGTTCAGGACTGATTACCTACATACATTTGGAACTGCCTAAACATATATAACCCACAACTCGTCCTAGTGGGTTTGATGAGGTTCTTTTTTTTTTTTTTTTCTCAATTTACATGTTACTTTTTAGGAAACCAGGTGCTGTGCAAAATGAGGCCTCTCTGCACACCGGACATTTAATTCAGAGAGAGAGACCTCCCTGAAAGCTAATGGCATCTTGTAAGAAGATCATGGCTAACTAGACAGATATCTACAAGCTGACACATTAGTTACTCCCTTCCTCCCTGTTTGATACCACTCATCCCAAGAGCGTTCTTGATGGTGAAGAAAGATGTCTGATGGTATACATAAGCCAATTTACGTGAACCAAATGAAGATCATTCTTGTTAAGGCCCATAGTTTTTAATCCAACAGGGATCTGACCGCAGGGCAAGGTGGTAAATGGCTAGAACCAAGCCCCAGGAGAGCCCCATGTGTGCAAATGCAGACTCGACCTTCTCCAAGCTGCAGAGGACTGCCTCACGCTCTGCTAAATCATGGGCCCTAGAACCCAGTAAGTGACAAAAAGGGAATCAGTGAAAGAGTGGGTGCTTGATAAATGGATGGAGAATTATTATTATCGCTTTCCTTCCTCCCCTTCACCTTGCCTCATATATTACCTCATTAATCTGCACCTCCGTCCAAGAAGCAGGTATTATCGTCTCCATTCTCCCAAGGAAGCTCCACAAGTACAAGTAACTTGTCCAAGGTCTCACACCAGCAAGGTGTCGAAGCGAGATTTAAGCCCTGATTTACCAATCACACTTCTGGAGTTACACCATTCTGTGTTTTTTCCATCACACATTCTTTCTCCTTTACCTTTGCCTGCAAAGCCATGACCCAAAGCTCTCCTGTTTGCTTCTTCCATCTCCACACCCACAACTGGTCTCTCGAAATAGGTCACCTTCGTCGTAAAGAAGGAGCCGCAATAACGTGGAAGTGGCCATGTTTTTCTCGTGTCTGTGTTGCTCTGGTCCAAGCACTGTCTCCCCTACAGACTAAGTATGATAACCACCGAGTGAATGAACGATGAATGAATACAGCTAGTGACGTAGATACCGCTTAGATCATCAACTTGGAGATGAGAACATAGGTACAGAGAGGGTAGGGGGCAATTGCTTACCCCACATTTGGTCATTGCCTTGCTGAGAGGTAGTTCTGCCTCTTTATCCTGAGGGTCCTCACAGGGTCTGCTCAGAAGCTCTGCCTCCCCTGATTGTGGCTCCAGACTCAGCCAGTCTGAGGCTGCCCCAAATTCTCAGCAGCCAGCAGGTGCACTTGGCCACCTGAAGGCTCTCCGTTTTCATCACGGTGTCGCTCCGGTGTTCTCTTTAACATAAAAAGAAGAGCCTGAGAAATAAAGCCCTTTGGGGAAAACAAGATCAGTTGCTTTCCTTTCACTGTAGGCAAATTTTATATTAGACTCACCTTGTGATCAGAGTGGGCTGGGAAGCATATCTGGGTAAAGTAAATCTTACTTCTCTATTCTCTCAATTTTTAAAATGTGCTATGACCACAAAAGTTGCCTATAGACAAACTTGGCAATTTGGTGTGGACAGTTCGGTGTGGAAGGGGTTCAAATTTTGCCAGTTATATGGTTTGGCAAGTGCGTATTACAGCAGGTAGAGCCACAATGACTAAAAGTACCGCATCACAGAATTGTGGAAATGGGATTCCTGCTCAGCTGTTAACCTTCTTTTGTGCAATTCCTAGCAACTCCCAACTCTTTCCTGACTCCGGACATCAGCCGTTCATCCGCTTTCCCAGATCCTCAAATTTGTTCCCAGGGTGGGAGACTCCCTGACTCTCCAACTCCAAATTCCCAGAATTTCGTTTCCTTCTTTCCTTTGTCTAGATATTTATAATTTTTGATAGAACTTCACTGACTACCATAGATTCACATTATGTTTAAAGCTTAAGGTTATGCAAAATGAATAATTTACTACTCCAGCAATATAGTAGGTCCGACATTTACTTGGGATGAAGCCTGGCTGTGATAAGGGTGTTATTATGTTATTGATATTGTTCTTGGTATTAAGAGTCTCTCTGTGATTAAAAGCATCACTCTAGGATTAAAGGTGACAAAACATCTAGATTGCTTTTCTCACACTGGAGTGTCAATTAAGTCACTTCCAAAGCCTGATAGGTAGTTCCTAACAAATTAACTCACATTCAAAAGAACAAATAAGTAGACCTCAACGTATTGCTAAATCCCCAGAGCAAAAAATCATTTTAGACGGTCTTATTAGAGACTAAAATTTTATTTAAGACAATATGACCGCCGTATGGCTCAGGGCCCCCCTCCCACAAAGAGCAAGCAGGTAAAATTAAAGTGGACCAATAAGGATGTCAGGACTCTCCCAATTCTAAATAACCTTTTTGACTTTAACTACTTGAGAACTACACTACATGGTCTCTATACATTATCTCATTGAAATTTCCCAGCAATTCTATAAGTATTTACTTATATCAGTATTTACTCTTCTGATGATCAGGTGACCCTCAATCATATTTTAAAAAACAGAAACAATGGGTTTAGTTGTGGATGCATACCATTAGATTTCCCAGCAGGATATACAGGTAAGAATATCCTGCTAGAAACTGGGCCTGAACGTTGATTAGGCAAGAGCAAGAATAAATCGCTCAGATATTGTGTTGAATGAAAGAGCCAGACCAAAACAAGGGTACAAACTCTATGTTTTATACACACACACGCACATATATATATATATATATATGCCATGTATATATATATATATATATATATATATATATATATATACATACATACATGGTTTATATATACCACATATATATGGTTTATATATATATATGATGTATATGTATAAATATATATGCATATATATACACATCATATATACATCATATATACATATATATATATGTATATATATGGTTCAAGGACAAGTAAAATTGATCTATGGTCAAAAAGCTTAAAAAATATTTCCCTTTAAAGAATGGTAGTGACTGGGACATCTGGGTGGTTCACTCAGCTGAGCACCCAACTTCAGGTCGTGATCTTGCAGTTGATGAGTTCAAGCCCCTCATGGGACTTGCTGCTGTCTATTAGCATGGAGCCTGCTTCAGATCCTCTGTCCCCCCTCTCTCTGCCCCTCCCCCGCTCGTGTTTTCTCTCTCTCTCTCTCTCTCAAAAATAAATAAAACATTAAAAAAAAAAAAAGAATGGTAGTGACTAAGGAGGAACATGATGGGATCTTCTAGGGTTCTGGACATGTTCTGCGTCTTGAACTGGATAGAGATCATATATGTATGGAAATCCATGAACTATACACTTAAGATTAGTGCCTGCTATAGACTGAATGTGTGTGTCCCTCGAAATTTTTTTTCTTTGATAGATATATAAAATGAATTTTATTTTATTTTATTTTATTTTATTTTATTTTATTTTATTTTATTTATATTAAATATAATTTATTGTCAAATTGGTTTCCATACAACACCCAGTGCTCATCCCAACAGGTGCCCTCCTCAATGCCCCTCACCCACTTTCCCCTTGTCCCTCGAAATTCATATGCTGAAATTCAATCCTCAATGTGATTGTATTTGCAAGTGGGGTTTGGGGAGGTGATTGGGTCATGAGGGGAGAGCCCTCATGATAGGATTAGTCGCCTTGTAAAAAGAGACATGTATGATCTCTCTCCCTCTCTCTCGCTCTCACCCTCTCCCTCTCCTTTTCCCTCTTCCTTGCAAGGATAGAGGGCAGCACACCAAGTGCATACTAGGAAAAGGGTTCTTACCACCAACCAAATTGGCCAGCACTTTGATCTCGGGCTTCCAAGCTTCCAGAACCATGAGAAGTAAATTTCTGTTGTTGAAGCTACCCAGTCAATGGTATTTTTGTTACAGCAGCCCAAACTAAGACAGCACCCTTGGCACACTTTACTATAGGTATATGTTAACTCAGTGAAAAGAAGAGAAAGAGAAGAAAAATAAATCTAGGCCTGGAGTTCAAGAGAGAAGAGGGGCCTGGACACACAGATTCTGGGGTCACTGGCCTAGAATTAGATGAGGCTTCGCAGTGAAAGCAGAACCGGCTGCTGTGGAACTCAGCCCCATGCTGGAGTTGTGCAGTTCAAACGTTCACAGCCAAGTGCAGCAGCCCTCAGAAAAGCATGAGGAATGCGGAGAACATTCTGTGAGAAAATGAGGAGGAAGGATACCAGGGGATCATCAGCATGTAAAGGACAGGCAAGAGAGAAAGAATCCTCAAAAGAGGCACATCTTAGCTAAGAACCTGGTCCATTGCCTACCAAGCACACTGACAGATACATAGGAGATGCTGAGCTAATGAACAGATAGATACAGGCCAAACGAGGCAAACCACTATGACTTTCACATCTGAGAGAAGAATATGGTAAATTTTTTTCAAGACACCAACTTTGAGAAACCAGTTTTAAAGATGAAAGGGGGTAGGGGCGCCTGGGTGGCTCAGTCGGTTAAGCGTCCAACTTCGGCTCAGGTTGTGATCTCATGGTTTGTGAGTTCAGGCCCCATGTTGGGCTCTGTGCTGACAGCTCAGAGCCTGGAGCCTGCTCCAGAATCTGTGTCTCCCTCTCTCTCTGTCCCTCCCTGCTCAGACTTTGTCTCTCTGTCACTCAAAAATAAATAAAACATTAAAAAAATATTTTTTTAAGAGGAAAGGGGGTAAAAATGAGTCCAGGGCCTGGTTTGGTGATGGAAGGGCAGTGAAAGAGCAGACCTAGGCCGGCCGACTCCATCTTGTTCTGTATCCTCCATCTTGAGTGACTATGTCCCCGACATGGCTGCAGAAAGAAGTTCCCGCTCAAACCTCAGACCACACCTCCTCCCCTTGAGTAACTTCCCGATCACCCGTTCAACATGAGTTGAGGCATAGATCTGTGGTCAGGGAGCCATCCTGAGGATGCAGAACAGGTGGAGGAAAGCCTTGAGTTTCCTTGTTTCACCTGCGGGTGGGCTGGGATGAGTCACTGGGGAAAGGAGAGCTCAGACGAAGGTGGAAAGATGGCAAGAGAACCCTACAACCCAGCACTTTCTCTGCACCCCTGAGAAAGAGGCTGGGTGACCTGAGGGCCAGACTCTTCTGATTTGGGGGAGCAGGCCCAAGACCACTGACACTCTGAGAGCAGGAGCTCAAGGACAGGAGGGGGATGGGCTTTCCTCTTTGTAATCACTCTACTTTAAACCTTTCAAACCACGCCCGGGCAACCTGCGTGAAGGGACTCTGACCCTTCCCCAGCCAATTGGCCAGCAAGCCAATTGGCTGAGGCCACAACCCTTCCCCAGCCAATCGGCTAAGGCCATGATCCCTATAAAACCTTTGTGTTCTTAAAACCTGCTCTCTCTCTCCGGCATCTCACCGCCACGTGGGTGCAGGTAGGGGATTGAGCTCGAGCTAGCTCGAATAAAGCCTCTTTGCTTTTGCATCGGACTCAACTCCCTGGTGGTCTTTGGGGATCACGAATTCTGGGCATAACAGGCAGGAGAGAAGGAGGGTCAGAAAAAAGGGTTTGGGGATCCAGCTCGATGGCCAGGAGCTTAGGAAGAGCATCAGGCCTTAGAAAGAGAAATCAGGCGTGGGCTAAAGATGAATTCTGGTGTGCTCACATTCGTCCTGAAGACCAACTCTACTTGACAAAAAACAAAAACAAAGAAACAACCAAAAAACCCTGCAAAGTGCGGTAGGTCGAGTAGGAAAATGTTGGGTGACTGTACGAGGAAACAGGACAGGAAACAGGGTGAACCTGACACCTGACAGGGTGTTTGTGATAATTGAGGGAAACCCGTGACAGCTCTGTGGTTTCTCATGGCCATAAGCATCCCGTTGTTGCTCAAACCCATGGCGCGCATGTGCACAAAGACGGGGTTAGCCTGCAAATGACCAGGAATGGTCCCTCCACCCCTCCATTCAGGGAGCTGGAGGACCTATTGTGCATTTAGAGTACATTTAGAGTATGTGCAAAAAAAAGACAGATGGCACTTGACATAGCAACCAGTGTAGAGCTTGTGTAATGACATTCATAATTCTTGGAAGTCACGGCCCGCTCCCAGAACCCTGCAAAAATATACCATTTCTTTGTTATAACTGCCCCACATCTACCCAGTGCAACTAAGATCCTCTATCTGAGTGTGTCTGGATTCCCTTCTCTCAAGTGTGCACTTTTGCTTTGCAGTGAAGTCTCTTCTGCTAGACGGTACTCGGGTTCGCCATTGAATTCTTTCTCATGGGCAAGTCAGGAACCGGGCACCAGCTGGTGGTTAAGGTCTCAGGGTCTGAGAACTCCCCCAGTCTCTGGTATCATATTTTTGGCAAGCCAGCAAGGAGATAGTTGACTGCTTGCACTCCCACAACTCTGATACTCACTGATCTCCCTTCTTTTTCTGCTCTTTCAAGAGACTCCAGAAATAGTAAGTGCCTCCAAATTCCACCTGGCCTCCACAGGCAGGTAAGTCTACTCAACAAATTGTCCTTATGGGAGTCATTGGACCTATTCTAGTGATGGCCCTCCTAATTGCTCTTCTAGAAGTCCTGCCTTTTATTTCCATCCTCTCTGTAGGCCTGGACATTTCCTCTGCCCCTTTTAGAAATGCTTTGGACTTCTCTTCCAAGGTCTTGTCATCCCCAAACCTTAAAACTTACACCCCTTATTTATATGGACTTTGATTCCTCTAACCTTGAAAGTGTTCAGGAATTCCTACACCAAACGGTAGGCACAATCAAGCAGTTAAAAGCCATTAGGGTGGATCACCACCCTCTAGAAGTCTCCTGTGTGAGGACAAATTTGTCATGGAATGGGCTACATGGCCTTTAGGTCACCCACCAACCTCAAGCAAATGTCCATGCATCAATGCACACTATGAAATCACACATATCCAATGCACAGCAACCCTGAAGAAGCACTTTTATTTTTATTTCAAAGACTGCCATTTCACTCTGACTTGAACATAGCTTCTGGAAAAATCTCCCTTTGTTCACTCTGACTTGAACATAGCTTCTGGAAAAATCTCCCTTTGTTCACTCTGACTTGAACATAGCTTCTGGAAAAATCTTGCCATTGCATTAAGGGGACTATTGATTGTCTTAGCAGTTTCAAGTTTCATCAGACTTTTGAACAATCAATTGAGTCCTTGGCCCCAGCCACACAAGATTTGGGGGGACCACCATTTCACTCTGCCTTTAATGCTGTCTCTGGAGAATCTGTCTCTTAATAACCTCTACCCCTCTGTATGCGGTCTATGGAAGTCAGTTCCACTGGCTGCTGGACAAAAGTTCTCTCATCTATCTTGGGACCAAACACTCCAAAACTACTCCTCTATTCACTGGCCTTCACTACCCAGCCACACCTGAACTCCCTGCCTCTGTCTTGCTTCCTCCGTTAGTCACAGTCTGTGAATTGACCACCTCATGGACCCATGGGACCCACACTGCCTTTCTTTTTGCTTCCTAAAACACGCCCTTACTTGTAATCCCTCTTTTGTCCCTAATCTGGATCACTTTGCAAACCTGGGCCTCTCCTGGCATTTTTCCTGGTGACAGGCTCACTCCTCCTTCAGGGAAGAGCTTCTCTGTAGGTTTTTTAAGGGTTATGTAAGGAAGTCTCTCTTTACCAATTTCCTTCAAGGCCAAACTCTACAGACCATACTGTGTGGTGCTTTGTCTAATATCCAACTGAACCAGACCAATACGAGAGTCAACATTTTGCCTGCTCTCATAGAATTCAACCTATAATGTAGACTCCTCAGTTCTAGAAGCCTCGTCCTTCTTTCCAAAGTCCCAAGGGCTGCAGACACTTGCGCACATGGGGAGCTGAAGATCCACTCCCTGGAGTGGACAGGGTGGATGCCTGGGCATGGGCTCTGAGTCCTCTCACTAGAACGGACACCATGGGAGCCCAGAGGATCCCAGGGATGCCTGGATGCCAGGAATTAACTGGAAGCCAGGCATGCCTGTCTGTGTCAACAGGCTAGACAGGTCCTCTCCGTGTAGAACGAACACCAAGATCCTTGGTCTTTTTTCCTTCTCCTTTCTCTTCCAGGCCCTTTTTAGTCCCCTGTAACTCTCCCCTGGGCTGCATTTCTAAAAATTGGGAAGCCTTCAAACCAGACAGCTGAAAGAAAAGGAAACTGATCTTTTTCGGCAATACTGCCTGGCCTCGATATAAATTGGAGGGAAGATAATTTTGGCTTAGAATAGGACCCTAAATTACAATACTATACTACAATTAGACCTACATTACAAATAGCAACAAAAATGGACAGAAGTCCCTTATGCACAAGCATTTATGGCATTACACCAAAACCCTGACCTTTGGAAGACATGCCATCTGTATTATGCACACACCCCTTCTGGTCCTCCTAGCCAAGAACCTGACATTGTAGACAATCCTCTATTGGGAAGTCCCCATCCCACTAGGGCACCCACACCTCCACCACCTGCACCTCCTTTTCCGGAGATAATACCTTCTCCTGAAAGGTAGTATCCCTTCAGCTCCTCTGACACCAGCTGCTTCGTCTCCTTGTCAACCCCTGTATCCGCTCCTCCCCAGGAAGGGCAGTCCTGCTGGGCTAACACATAAGGGAACTTCTTACCACGCAGACTCTTCTAAACTGTGCCCATCAGGGAAGCAGCCAATGGCAAGGCAGGCACTATTCAGGTCCACATTCCCTTCTCCATGACATATCTGGCCCAAGAAAAACAGCAAGTGGGCAGATTTTCTAAAAATCCAGACAAGTTTACAGAAGATTTCCAGGCTTCTGATCTCTCCTTTGTTTCAAGCTGGGGAGATCTACATATTATTTTCTCTACCGACGGTACCCTAGATTTAAAACAGTGTACCTGGATAGAGGCTCAAGCCTCTGTTGACACTCAGGTTGCCAGGGATCTTGAACAATACCCTACAGGAACAAATGCTGTGCCAGTTCAGGATCCCAGTTAAAAACTATCAGAGGGGAAGGGAGGGAATGCACAGTAAAAAACCATATGGTGACCTGCCTAATTGAAGGAATTAAAAAAGGGCATTATCAAGTCCATGAATTATGACAAAATCTGGAAAATTACACAAGGAAAGAAAGAAGATCCCACCCTACTTCAGGGATGCCTAGTAGAGACCCTTAAATGATATACTAATATAGACCCTGGGACCCCTGAAGAACAAGTCATCCTGGGAACTCATTTTATCAGTCACATCTGTACCTGCCATCAGGCGCAACCTGCAAGAGTTAGCTTTCGGGTCTCAAACCCCACGACCCAACTACTGACTGGCATTTGGGGTTCATAATAATCAGGACCAAGCTGAAGAGGAGACAAGGACTCAATGTGGCAGATAAAAGAGTAAGAAACAGGTATCGCTAATAGCTGTGGCAATTAGCAAGGCCCTGTAACCTCAGGGTTACCCTTTGAGGTGTTCTGGACCTACACCAAATGCTAGGGCTTGTTATAACTGTAGTGAGCAAAGACACTAGAAATCAGAATGTCCCCACCAGGTGAAGGCTCGTGGGGTCATACCTAAAGGACACTGCCACCAAGATGGAAAAAAAGGCCACTAAAAAAAAGATTGCCCTCAGATTCTTAAGGGAAGAGAGGGTTCCCAAATCCATCATGGCTGCCTCCATTGACAACTTATGGGACTCAAAGACCCTGGTAGCTCCCTTGACCTTGACCATCACAGGTAATGGTCCATGGACCACAGGAGCCTATGGACCAATCCTAGATGTGGCAGGTAGTAATGTTAATTGCTTAATTGACACAAAAAGCCACTTACTCTGTCTTGACTGACATTTGGACCCTCATCCTCCAAAAGCTGTAAGATTACCCGAGTTGACAGTAACTCAAAGTTAAAATTTTCACCCCACCACTCAATTGTAGGATTGGTGACCAAATGATTTCACATCAGTTTTGGTCATGCATGAATGCCCCACCCCTTTGTTAGACCATGACTTTTTGAGCTCCCTGGAACTATTTTATGTCTCAGAAGTCAGGGACACAAATATTTCTGGCCCTGGTCATGAGCGAACATCAAAACCCACCACAAAAGTCCCTGCTGAAATTTGGACTCAAGTCAATCCGTGCGTGATCAGGGACTTTCTGGAAAGGCCAGTGATGTTAAGCCAATAACAGTCTTTCTTAAAGGCAAAACCAAATTTTTCCTCCTAAGAAACAATGTCCACTTAAGCTACAGGCCAAGCAAGGACTCTAATCCCTCATATTTAAGTTTCTCAAACATAGACTCCGAGTGCCTTGCCAATCACCATGCAACAACCCCATTCTCCCACTTTAAAAACCCAGCGGGGAATACCACATGGTACGGCGTCTCACAGCCATAAACGAGGCAGTTGTTCCTGTCTACCTTACGGTGGCAAATTTTGACACCGTCCGCACCCAGATCCTTAGTGATACTTGCTGGTTTTCTGTTCTGGACCTGAAGATGATTTCTTCTGCATACCCCTGCATCTGGACTCACAGTTTCTGTATGCCTCTGAAGGGACAGATCCTCTCTCCACTGTTGACCAAAAATACACCTGGACTGTATTACCTTATGGTCTCAGAAACAGTCCTCATCTGTTTTACAACAACCGGCAAAGAAACTCAGAGAACTGAAACTAGAGACCGGGGTATTCTTCCAGTATGTGTTTGGCCTGATCTTATGAAGTCCCACCAAGGAAGGCTCCAATAAAAACACCACCCTAACCTTAAAGTTCCTCAGGGATAAAGGGTATTGGATTTCCCCATCAAAGGTCTAAATCTCTCTACAAGCAGTGAAATATGTACGATATTTTAATCCCTGGGAGGAGGACCTTGTCTGCAAAAAGAAAAGAGGCCATACTCATGACAGATCCTCCTTAGGCAAAAAAATAAAAAAATAAATTTAAAAAAAAAAAAAAAAAAAAAAAACTCAGGACTTTCTTTGGGGTGGCAGAATTTCGCCATATCTGAATCCCATGCTTTGGGCTCATTGCAAAGCCCGTTTATGGGCTGCTCAAGTGGACAGGGGAACAAAAAAAGGCTTTTCAAGTCATCAAAGGCCACTTAACCACCATCCCCACCCTTGGGATTCCCAACCTGGAAAAGCCTTTCTCTCTATATGTAGATGAAAACTGGAGTAGCCCTGGGAATCTTCACCCCAAAACTAGGAGAAATCCCCAGACCTATGGCCTACTTCTCTAAACAACTAGACTCTATAGCCAGTGGGTAGTCAGGCTGCCTACAGGTGGTAGTAGCCATGGCCTTCCTAGTTGAGGAAGCTACTAAACTAACTCTGGAACAACCTCTGGAAGTCCTTATACCCCATCATGTACAAGGAGTTCTGGAAATAAGGGGACAGAGTGGTTGACAGGAGGATGCTTAACTAAATACTAAGTCTTCCTGTTGGACTTCCCAGATATAACCCTTAAAGCCCACCAAACCCTAAACCCAGCAACCCTGTTACTTGTTGGGGTACTCTTGCCCAAGAACTATTGAACAAACCTATTCTAATAGTCCGGATCTAAAGGACAAGCCTCTAGAAATTCCACATGAGGGTTGGTTTACAGATGGGAGCAGCTTTGTAGACAATGGAATTAAGGAGAGCTGGATAGGCCATTGTTAACCTCCATCAACTTATAGAAGCCAAACCCCTATCACCTAACACCTCCACAGAGAAGCTTAACTTGCAGCTCTCACTCAAGCTCTTCAACTGGGAAAAGACAAAAGGATTAACATTTATACTGACTCTAAATATGTCATTCTGGTTCTACATGCTCATGAAGCCATCTGGAGAGAAAGAGGTCTTTTACATGAAAAAAAAAAAAAAAAGTCTCCTACAAAATTTGGCCCTAAGATAGGACAGATCCTGCAGGCAATTTAAAAACCTCTAGAAGTGGCTGTAATACACTCCAGAGACCACCAAAAAGGTGACTCAGAAACAACTACAGGAAACACGTTAGCAGACAAAACAGCAAAAAGGACAGCTGCTACAGAGACCATTAAAACCACTACTTTGGCCTTGAGACCCCCAGGCCTCTCTGCCTCTAACTAACCTAAAATATACTCCAATAGAGCCAGAGTGGGCTAAACAAAGAGGGTTTAATAGAGACCCTAGTGGATGGTGAATAAGAGAAGACAAATGGCACCATGGTGCCATCCCCAGATGGCACCTATGGAAAGTCATTAAACAAATACTCAACTCCACCCAAATGGGGAGAGATGTTCTAAGGTCATTGGTTACCCATCTCTTCCTTGAAAGGGGGATCTCACAAACAGTTAAAGATATTATTAAGGTTATCCTCAGTGCCTCTGTAATAAACCAGGAAGCAGAATGAAACCATCTCCCCTTCTAAAACCAATGTTGAGGTACGTACCCAAGTGAAAATTGGCAAATAGACTTTACCCGGATGCCACAGGCGCAGACTTGTAACTGTCTCCTAGTACTAACTGATACCTTCATAGGATGGACAGGGGCATTCCCTTGTAGGACAGAAAGAGCTTGAAAGGGTTTCCAGCATAATACTTAAAAGAAATTATCCCATGATTTGGTCGTCCCCAATCCCTACAGAGTGACAATGGGCCTTCTGTCACAGCCAAAATCACCCAACAATTAGCTCAAGTTCTTGGAATAAGTTATTTCCATGCTTCCTGGAGGCCACAATTCTCTGGAAAAGTGAAAAAGGCCAACCATTACCTCAAAAAGAATATAGCCAAACCATGCCAAGAAGCTTCTGAATCATGAATAAGAGTGCTGCCCATTGCTCTCCTTCAGGTCAAAACTGCCCCCAAATCCAACCTTCAACTTAGCCCCTATCAGATGTTGTATGAAAGACCCTTTTCTTACCTCCAACTTTCTAGCTGATACTGAGGTTCAAGAAATAACCAGATACGTCATAAACTGGGTCAAGTAAAAAAACAAACAAACAAAACAAACAAACAAACACACAACCTTACAGAATATGGAAATAAACTCCTCCCAGGTCCCAACCCCCAAAATTTAACCTCCTTATTTCTCCCAGGAGACATGGCCCTTCTCAAGACCTGGAAAGAGGGCTCCCCATAGACCAACTACAACACAAACGGATGGGCCTATACCAGGACTTCCTAAGCACCCTAACCACAGTCAAACTCCAGGGAATAGCCAGCCAGGTTCGCCTAGCTAGGATTAAATCCATTCTATAACAGTCAACACAGGACATGAATCAGGAGAACACCTGTGAGACCCTGGAAGCTCTCAAGCTACCATTCCGCAGACAAAACTAAAAGATAAGTAACATGAATATTTCCACTGGGAATCCTAGTCTTCTTATTATTTCTTTCCATGCTACTGTGCCCTTACAGATTTAGTGTGTGTTGGGGAAAAAAACTCTTCTGTCTTTGCTGGGTATAGCCATGCCCAAATGCTTCTACTCCTTGTCATGTTTTCAGGGTGTCAACTTCTTTGGGGCTCCAAATGGGAAAACAATACTTGGGTCCAGATTACTCCAGACCTCGTTTAGAACACGGGCCTAAACAATTGTTGAGTATGTCACCACCAACCTTCCAGTGAAGTGACAAATCTCACTCATGGACAACCAGCCCCATAGGAAGCAATCTGAAATCACCCAATTTACAGAAGACCTAAATGGGGTCCAAATCCTCTCTTAAAAACATTGGCCTGCCCAGTTAATGCATCCATCCACAAATGTCTTCCTGTACAGAATGACAAGGGGCCTTTTGTCACAGTCAAAATTCACTTGTCTGGTATACGAACTTAGACCCTCAAATGAATGTGCCACAAAATACTTCTTGTCCTCCCTGTGGTCTGCCTAGATGCAACTTTACTGCTAGAGGAGACTGTACCCCAGGCCTTGTCCCCGTCAAATGTAGTTCCCTTGATTTCTGTCTACCAGGATGTGATCCCAGACAACTAAAACAGGCCTATGTAGATACTCAGATACAGACAGAAGGAAAATTCTAGAGTTAAATGCCAAATTATGGCTGGAACATGACCACCCAGGATGTCATCCAGATGACTGAGATGACGAGGAGAATAATGACTATTGGGATTATAAGGATGGAGGTAAAGTCATATAAGAGAATCCCTTGATCCTCTATAAAAAGTGGATTCTTTAGGCTCATCCAAGCTTGAGCCCCCTAAATCACCAACACCAGGGCTCATATGCCTTGAAAAAGAGCTCATGTTCCTGGGTATGTGCAAGAATTAGGGATATGCAGCTCAATGTTAGGATATAAATGACACATCATGAAACTACTGGACAATTCGATATGTCTTTCCCCCACATGAACACACTCAAATATTTACCAATAGCCCATAGGTCATTAAATCCTCAGAAACATCTAAAGCAAGAAAAAGAGAGGGATACCACTAACAGTTCTGGGAGTAGTGGCACCCATAGGAAGCCTCATTGTTTTGACAGGAGAAATAGTCTACAATAGTGTGACAGCCCAAAACATCCCAAGATCTTTGTCCGTTACTACCCGACAGTCAGGACAAGATTTCAAACTGTTAAGGCAATCGATAGATTCGTTGGCAGCAATGATGATGCACCACAGAATTGCCTCAGATTATTTAATGGCTGGACAAGGAGGAGTACGCAGTTGGTCTCATACCTCTTGCTGTTTTTATATTAATGTCTCTGGACAGGTAGAAATGGGAGCAACCCAAATCTTGGAACAAGCTACCTGGCTTCACAACTTCAGCAAAGGCCCCATGATTTCTCAGGAAATCCTAGACCCAGCCCAATCTGCTATACATATCATCAAGGGTTCCTACCCAGCATCTCCCTCTTCTAGGACCCTTGATTCTCACACTCTTCCTACCGATGTTTTGCCCATACATGTTCCATCTACTGTCAAAGTTTGTCCCTTCCAGGTTACAACAGTTCCACGTTCAGATGATGGTCATGCAAGGGTTTCAAGCCATCTCCACCACGGACCCGCCTGCAGACATACCCATGAAACCTTGAGGTCAGATGGCCAGAGAATTCTACTCCCATACCAGGCAGGGCCAATGCCCCTAAGTCAGCAGAAAGAAGCTACAGAAGACAGATCTTCTATAGCCCTTCTATAGCCCTTCAAGAATTAAGGGCTGGAATTCTCAGAAGGGGGAAGATGAGGCAGGTAAATAAGGAAATGTTGGGTGATTGTAAGAGGCAAAAGACAGGGAAGAGAGTGAACCAGATACCTGAGTAAACCCTGTGATAACAGCTCTGTGGTTTCTCACGGACACAAGCATCGTGTTGTTCAAACCCATGGTATGCTTGTGCACAAAGACCCAGTTAGCCTGCAAATGGCCAAGAATGATCCCTCCACCCCACCTTTCAGGGGCCAATTGTGTATTTCAAGTATATGGAGAGTATTTGCAAAAAAAAAAAAAAAAAAGTCACATTGTGCTTGGCATAGTAACTAGATAGAGCATGCATAATGACGCACATCGTTGTTGGAAGTCCCCGCCCATTCTCACAACGCTGAAAAAATATTCCACCCCTTTATTATAACTGCCCATAAAGATCAGAGCCCTACATCTACCTGGGGCAACTAAGATCCTGTATCTGAGTGTGCCTGGACTCCCCTCCTCTCAAGTATGTATTTCTGCTTTGTAAGAAAGCCTCTTCTGCTGTACTGTACTCTGACTTGCCCTTGAATTCTTTCTCACGGGGAAGTCGAGAACCTGGCACCGGCTGGTGGTTGAGATCTCAGAGCCTGAGAACTCTCCCAGTCTCCAGTATCAAATGCAAATGAAATCGTATAGCTATTTCTGACTCATCTACTACCTGAAGTGACTTCAGCTTGAGGAGGGGCAAGCTCAATTAGGCACTTTCAGGGAAGTGGGGTCTGCTTCTTGGAATCCACGACAAGGAAAGGCCTCTTGGGCAAAAGCCTGAGGGTGTTTCCTTTTTTTAATGGATCACCTAGTGGGGCAGCAACACCCCCTTTACCTCTTTCCCCAGGTGTCTAAGAGCTGCTAACTGCAGAAATGACGTCAGTCTGGGCTTGTAATGGTGCTGACTGGGGATGGGCACGATCAAATGTTGCTCAGGGTGATGTTTGGCTCTCCCTGGCCACCTTTCATCTGGAGCATCTCGTAGCACTTTACAGGAGAGAGTTAATTACACTTCCTGCAGCTTCGGGCAGGAACATGCATCACAGACTGCGCTGACGTCTGTGACTATGTCAGAAGAAATGCTCAAGGACTAATTACTTTACATTTGTATGTATCATCTCCTTTCACACGGGATCTCAATGCAATTTCCCAAGGTAAGTAGAAGAGTTAATTGCTTTGTTCCTGGGAGGTCTATGGCATATCTGGGGCAGGAGGGTCTAGTCACAAATGAGTTCTTCCTGTGTTCCGGTTGACACTGGAGTCTTCCAGAGACGAGAACCCAAAGAAGGATGACTAAGAAAAAGATAAAGCAGTCCAAGGAGGCATGTCATGGAACCAAAGAGTCTTATTGCCGGATGGGCATCCAGACATCATCTGCTTTCATCCCGTCCAATATGGCAGCCCCTGACCATGTGGGACCACTGAGCACTTGAACAATGCCAGCCCAATTGAGACGTGCCATAAGTATAAACTACACGCCAGACTTTGAAGAGTTAACACAAAATTAGATGTAAAATGTCTCATTAATAATGTTTACATTGCTTACCTGTTGAAACAGTAATAATTTGGATACGTGGGGTTAAAAAGAATATAAATTTACTTGTTTCTTTTGATTTTTAAAATGTGGCTATACAAAATTTTTAATTTCATGTTTCTCATATTGTATTTCTATATGATAATGCTGATCTAGATTACTTCGCTCATTTTAAACATAACTAACTTGACACCTAAAGAGAGGAGGGTCTGATTTGTCTATGATGGGACTGTTCACAGAGCTAGGACTGAAGCCCAAGTTTCCTAACTTCCTTGCTCAATGTATTGTCCATTATACTTCAACAAGCAACTGCCTTGGCTTGTCCAATCCATCTCCTTGTAAGAGTTGACACCATGAAGGTGCTGGCAGGTCTTATGTGCCCTCTCCCATAGTCAGAAACAATACGATTCCCAAGCCACAAAAGTGAAATATACTCTCTAAAAGCAGTGTATCTACTAATCCTAACTCACCTGCTATCTCGTCCCACAGGCTCTGCTTTATCCCAACACGTGCTTCTAAGCAGGTTGCTACCCATGGCCTCTCAAATGTAGAAATTCTAGAGTCAATATGATCTCCTCTGATGCCCTCTTGCTTGGCCAGACTTACAGTTCAAGAGCTCACCAGCAGTGGTAAAACGAATCGCTACCTCAAAAGTCCATTGTGCATTGTCTCAGCCACCTACACTTTCCAGAGTAATGTTATAGGAGACAAAGAAAAGAAAGGATTTTCTTCTCTAAAACTCAGTCCACCAGCCTGATATCAAGGGAATTAGCACTTGGGCAATTCTTCGCTACTACTGGATTCTCTTCCTCTGGATGGTCCAAAAGCAAGGAAAGTAACAACTGAGCCAGAGACAGCTATTGACCTGATATTCCTAGATGTCCAAAATTCTTGCCACCTTAGCAACCTCAAGGGTGACCGTATTTACCCAAGTGTGCGGTTGTGACAGTCAGGCTAGTGTGCTCTGCGATCTTCCAGAGGCCTCGGGGGAAATCCTACGCTGCCTGAAAGGAAACAGCATCATCCTCCTGTCATCATCAAGTGGACTTTGGCAAGGAGTCAGTCTTTACCCTATGTTTCACTGGGAAAAATTGGAGCACTGGTGTCATTGGAACAACCAACGTCATCCATGGCCATCAAGCCCACTCAACCGACAAAAGGAAAGCAGGAAGGAAACGAGTCCACAGGCTGAACCCTCCACCTCTCTGAGCCCCTAGCGTTTACCTTAGAAAAAGCCACCGAGTAGGTGAGTGGGTCTTCCACCGTGTAGCTTCCCCTTCACCCAGTTCCTCTCTTTCTGCCACTTCCAACCCACCCTCGTTTCATCAGTGTCTCCAGGATTTTATTCCTGGCACCACACCTAATGCTTTCACACATTTATCCTCGCTGTCCTCTCATTAAATACTATCAGATGGATTCGCTTTATAGAAACCTCTCACTCAAATCACCCATTGATCCTGAATGCCAGACCTGACATCTGGATCCCCTGACTCCTCGGCCATAGAGTCCTCTCACGCTAAACCACGCCATGATCCTTCCTTGACTCTGTCCAAACCCGCCCTCCAGGAGAGCTTGTGCATCCATTATTTTCACTCTAATCTGAGCTATCATGGGATATTTTGAAGCAGTTTCCCTTAACTTTGAAATAAAGAGATTCATCCCCACAGACAGGCGAGGGGCACGAGCAGAGGGTAAATAAAAGGTTGGGCTCAGGGTGGGGTCGCACTCAGGGTAGTTTAATGCGGTCAGGGGTGGGGTACGGTGGGGAGGCGGGTCCCTCCCTGAGATGACGGGGAAGGCCACCGAAGGGGAGGAAGGCCCCTGCATGTCAGCCACGGCGGGCTCTGCAGTGCTGGCCAGAGCACATCATCTCAGGCTACAGGGTGGGCAGACACTTGTAGCACACGACAATTTATGAGTTGAGTTCATGTGTTTTTCCTGCTTCTGCCACATTTCCAATGGTTACTGTTCTCGGTGAGGTGCTGGGCATGCACCCTTCTCCCAGCGCCCTTGCTGCTGCCTGATGGATCTTGATGAGCACAAGCCTGGATCTGGTGCCCCCCTGACATCCCACAGCCTTGGCAAATGTGTGCTCCGCACCATCCTTGGAGAGAGTTTCTGTTTTCCCCTAGGCAACGGTATAACTGCTGCCTGCAAGTACTCCTCCTTGCAGGAGAAGGGGTTTTGCTCATTTTTCACTGTCAGTGACTTCCTTTGGCTTCTGTTGGATCTTAGTCATTGTACTGGTTTTGCAACAGTCCCCGAACGTTAGGAAGATGGTATCACTACCGTGTGGAATCTTCAAGAAAGAAAGAAAAAGAAGAAGAAGAAGAAGAAGAAGAAGAAGAAGAAGAAGAAGAAGAAGAAAGAAAAAGTCCCACTCAGAAACGGAAAGTAGAACGGTGGTTGCCAGGTGCTGGGGTGGGGGAAACAGGGAAAGATTGGGAAAAGGATACAGATTTCAGTAATAAGACGCGTCAGGTCTGAGGATCTCATGTGTAACATGGTGACTATAACCAAGAACACTGTATTGTATTTTGTATTTGTAATTGAAACACTATTTGTCATTGAAATTTACTCAGAGAGTAGAACCTAATGTTCTCACCAAAATAATAATAATAATAATAATAATAATAATAATAATATGTGGGGTGATGGATGTGTTAAATAACTTGAGGGAATTCTGTCACAATGTACATGTACATCAAACCATCATGTTGTAAACTTTAAATATCTTCCAATTTTTTTATTTGTCAGTTTTGCCTAAATAAAGCTGGTGGGGTGGGGAGGAGTGGGGAGAGGCAGAGAACATTAGGAAGGGTCTCATCTGACTCCAGTTTGACTTTGGAGAAAGAACTTAATTGGCCCAGGTTTCAAATTGCTCATTGGTCAAATGGGAATAATAACGATAATGACAATTATAAGATGACTTTGGGTGTTCAGGGAGATTATATATGTGAAATAATCCTCACACATAAACTTTTTTGTATAATAAGAGTCTTTAGTAAATACCAAGTGAACCTCAATCTGAAGTATTCTGAACCTTTCCAACACTGAATTGGTTTGTGTTATGTGAGATACAGGTGTCAATCACTCTGATTTGTTTTTAAAGATGCTGCTTTTTCACAAAACACACACACACACACACACACACACACACACACACACAATGTTCCCTCATTATCAAACGGTGGTATGTTTCATTAGGACTTTTATACAGCCTTATAATATTCAAAATGCTTCCTTAAAATTGGTCATATTGTGTCCATCTCCTTCCATCATCACCTCGCCCCCATTTTCTTGAATTTGTTGTATTTGTTGTGTTTGTTGTATTTCTTGAATCTCTTGTATTTGTTTAAAAGTAACGAAATGAAGTACTAGGGCTCATTTTCCAAGCTCTGGAATGCCTCTCTAAATTCTCTCAGACTCGTGTGCTCTTTCTCTCCCTCCCTTTTTCTCTAAGGAATGTGTGAAGTGTGCAGACTGTCATGTGCAAGTCAACAAATGTCTCTGAGAAACAGAAGGGAAGGTGAAGGTTACAGTCTCTCAATGTTCACTAGATGTTCAGAGGAGGGGTGAGGGGAATCCTTCCTGCGTTGCCATGCGCGCTTACCTTTGGAGCTGGAGGCATCTGCTGAGATGAATAGATATGCTTGTTGCAGATGTGTCAAACTTGCTCTGCACGAAAGGGTCGACAGGTCTTCTCAGTTGTGTGAAATCCCAACACATATACTGTCACATGGAAGCCTGAGGGTCTAGAATTGCTCAGGAGAAAGACCATCGCAATGTAGCTTCAAGTTACTGCACGTGTCTGGGGGCAGTGAGAGAGGAGACATAGGGCTCACTGAAGGAGTAAGGAGGGTGTTTCTCCTAAAGATATTCCTCTCTCCCCAGTGGGGGGAGAGGGTGCAAGGGCACATCCTCTCTCTGGTGGTGGTAGCACATTATGGAACTATACTATACGAGCATGAAGTCAACTGGAGTCACCCATTGAGAAATCCGGGGATCAGAAAGTGTATGGGACTTCATTCAGTGCTTTGCGTGGAGGGTCAGACTACTCAGTATGTCCTTTCTCATCCTGACATTATAAAATTAGACCCTGTTTCCATAATTTGGCTCCTGTTGATAGCATTACTATAAGCACGGGGGTGCATGTGCCCCTCTGAATCAGCGTTTTTGTATCCTGTGGATAAATTCCAAATGGTTAAAGAGGTTATGGTGTATACATATACAATGGAATATTACTCAGTGTTGAAAAAGAACGAAATCTTACCGTTTGCAACAACATGGATGGAAGTGAAGGTTACTATGCTAAGTGAAGAAAGTCAGTCAGAGAAAGACAGATATCATATGATTTCACTCATATGTGGAATTTGAGAAACTCAATGGCTGAGCATAGTGGAAGGGAAGGAAAAGTAAGATAAAAGCAGAGGGGGAGGCTCTTAAATACAGAGAACAAACTGAGGGTTGCTGGAGGGGGGGGTAGGGGGATGGGTTAAATGGATGATGGGCATTAAGGAGGGTGCCGTACGTAAGAGATGAATCACTGGGTTCTACTCCTGAAGCCAAGAATGCATCGTATGTTAACTAACTTGGATACAGATTAAAAAGAAAATAAATAAATAAGTAAATAAGTAAATAAATAAATAATAAAATTAGACCCTGTTTTGATCCGGAGATCCTCTGCTTTCTGAGCCCTGAGAAGCAATGAATGAAAAAGCTAGCCAACAGAAATCATGTTTGTAAACAGAGGTCAAATTGGTTTTGCTTGGAGGGAGGGTTGTGGAGTGAGGCACTGAAAGACTTACCTTTTCTGCCAGAGGAGAATCCAGAGTCCTGCCATCTCTGGGAGACTAGAATAGGGGCAGAACAGAAAGGGGAGAGTAACATAAGAGCCCCCAACATACCAGCAGAGGGCCCAAAACAGAGCACAGAGGACAGACAATGGCTGAGAGAGAGGCTGGGCAGCCGTGATGGGTCAGGAGAAAAGTCAGAGGAGGAGAAGCGTTAGGGGGAAGGGTGGTGCACGGGGAGACCTGCCACCAGGGGGCGCTCCGACTCGCAGACATCCCCCCCCCCCACCTCACCCCACGCTGCCCTGATGTAAACAAAGTACAGCGCGGATTGGGAGGGTGGCAGGGAGGGGGTAATCCCAGCAGGGTAGGACTTAAGGAGGAAACGATGAGGCACCGCACTTGCTTTGATGGTGTGTGCAGGGTTTTCTTATACTGCTTTCTGCATTGCAGTTCGCATTCTGTTTTCCTATTTAGGGTGATTTAAAAAAATAGCTTAGCCCCTTTCCATTCTGCTTCCAGTCCCCTATTCAAACTCTCAATTCAGCCATTGGAGCATCCAGGTAGCCTTTTAATATTTCCTCTGTGCTAGCATTGAAAGGATCGGTAGTATCAAGCTCTCTTAAGCAAATTCAACTTAAAATCTTTCTCTTTCTTACGATCTTTGAATACAAAATAGAGTTGGCTTTATTATCAATGTTGTTTGGCCAGTTATGCTATCACATGTTGGGGGGGGGGGGGGTGGGCCACCACCTGTGATAATGTTTTCAAGTAAAGAGACATCTATGTGTCCGCATATCTACATATTTTTTTTTTATTGCAGTCAACAGGAACAAACTTTGACCTAATGAAGGAAAAAAGATGTTTATCATATAAACACAGTAAAATCCACAGCATATGAAGGAAGAGCTGAACAGGCCCACATCTAGGAAGATGGGTGGGTAAGTACTATAATTATCTGCTACTCTTGAACATGAGAAATGAAGGAGGAGATATTCCCCCAAATGAAAGCGGTACTTACATTAGAAAATAAAAGAAGTTGGTAGACTAGCACAGAGACACAATCTAGTCAAATTCAAATTTTTCCTAATGAGTAGGGATTTTACTCTTTAAAAAGTGGCTTCCTAGGTGATTTAGAAGGAAAACTCAAAGGCCTCATCTCTTATAGGCTATTTTCCAAGACAATTTTAAATAGCTACCTCTCCTTTTCCTTTGGGCTTTATCTTACCCATATTCATTTTTCCAGAGGCCCAGAAGTCTAGACAGGGCATTTAGAGAAATAAAGGAAAGAAAAGAAGGAAGAAGGAAAGAGTACAAAGTATCCCAATGAGAAAAGAAGTAAAACTATTTCTATTCACAGATAACATTATCTTGTACACTAAGGAATCCACTAGAAACACTATATGAATAAAGAAGTGCAGCAAAACTGTAGGATACAAAATTAATATACAAAAAATCAATTGTATCTCTGAGCTAACAATAAACAATCCAAAAATAATTTTTTTAAAAAATCCCCTATACAATAGAATAAAAAGTAAAACATTTAGGGAAAAAAATAACAAAAGAAATGGAAGTCCTGTATACTAAAAACTGTAGATTATTGCTGGGAAAAAAACCTAAAGATCTAAATAAGTGCAAAGGTATCCCATGTTCATGGATCAGAAGATTTAATATTGTTAGGATGGCAATACTGTCCAGACTGATACACAGATTCAATATAAATCTATTAAAATTCCAGCTGCTCCATTGTAGAAGGTGACAAGCGGATCCTGAAATTTATGTGGAAATGCAAGAACCTAGGATAGCCAAAACTGTATTTAAAGATAAGAATAAAGTTGGAAGACTTATGCTTCCTTATTTCAAAAGTTCAAAAGACTTATGTTTCCTGATTTCTAAAGTAACAGTAATCAAGACAGTGTGGTACTGACATAAAGAAAAACATATAGGGGCGCCTGGGTGGAGCAGTCGGTTAAGCATCCGACTTCAGCCAGGTCACGATCTCGCGGTCCGTGAGTTCGAGCCCCGCGTCAGGCTCTGGGCTGATGGCTCGGAGCCTGGAGCCTGTTTCCGATTCTGTGTCTCCCTCTCTCTCTGCCCCTCCCCCGTTCATGCTCTGTCTCTCTCTGTCCCAAAAATAAATAAAAAACGTTGAAAAAAAAAAAATTAAAAAAAAAAAGAAAAACATATAGATCAACAGAATAGAATTGAGAATCCAAAAATAAATATTTACATTAATGGTCAATTTATTTTCATTAAGTATGCCAAAATAATTCAATAGAGAAAGAAAAGTCTTCAACAAATGATTCTGGAATAACTAGATATATAAAAGCAACACAATGAAGTAGAATGCTTTACCTAAAACCATACAGAAAAATTAACTCAAAATAAGTCATAAACCTGAATGTAGGAACTAAAACTATAAAACTTTTAGAAGAAAGCTTGGGAGTAAATCTTCATGACCTTGAACCAGGCAATGGTTTCTCAGAAGACAGAACACCAAAAACACAAGAAATAAAAAGAAAATAAATTAACAAATTTAACCTAATCAAAATTAAAAACCTTTGTGCCGCAAATGATACCACCAAGAAAGTGAAAAGACAATCCACTCAGGATTGGAAATGGGTAAAAAACATTTGTAAATCAATATATCTGGTAAGGGACTTATTTCCAGAATATATAACAAACCTTTACTACTCATTAATAAAATGACAAACCAATTAAAAGATGCATATAAGATCGGAATAGACTCCAAAGAAGATACAAGAATGGCCAATGAACATATGAAACGATGTTCAAAGCAAGACAAAAGAAAAGTTAGCCATTAGGCAAATGTAAAACAAAATCCCAAGAGAGAGCACTTCATACTCACTGGGATAACTGTTGTCAAAAAGACAAGGGCGCCTGGGTGGCTCAGTAAAGTCCAACTCATTTCAGCTCAAGTATTGATCTCACAGTTCCTGGGATCGAGCCCCATGTCAGGCTCCATATGGAGCCTGCTTAAGATTCTCTCTCTCTCTCTCTCTCTCTCTCTCTCTCTCTCTCTCAAAAAAAAAAAAAAAAAGACAAATCATAACAAGTATTGTCAGGGACATGGAGAAATTAGAAACCTCATCTGTGGCTGATAAGAATGCAAAATAGTACAGCCACTTCAAGAAACAGCTTGGTGGTTTCTTAAAATGTTAACACAAAGTTACCATATGACTCAACATTTCCACTCCAAGATATATTCACAAGAAAACTAAAAACATATGTCCACAACAAAAAAATTTGTACATGAATGTTCGTAACAGATTTGTTCATAGCCAAAAAGTAGAAGCAATCCAAATGCCTATCAATTGATGAGTGGAATAGACAAGACGTGGTATGTCCACATAATGAAATGTCATTCAGGAACAAATATCAAGTGAAGATACACGCTACAGCATGGATGAACCATGAAAACATTATGGTAAGTGAAAGAAACCAGTTTTTTTTAAAAACCATATATTGTATGGTTTTCTTTCTATGAAACATCCAGAATAGACATAGAACACAGAGTAGATTTGGGGTTACCTAGGCCTAATAGAGATAGAGAAAAGCAAAAAATGACTACAATGGATAGATGTTTCCTTTTGGGGGTGATGAAAATGTTCTAAGTTTAAATGTGGATGTATTAGTCTGCTGGGGCTGCTGTAACAAAATACACAGCCGGGGGGGGGGGGGGCAACAGATATTCATTTTCTTGCAGTTTTGAAGGCTGGAAGTCCAAATTCAAGGTGTCGGCAGGTTTGATTTATTCTGAGGACTTTCTTTTGCCTCTGTGTCTTCCTTCATTTCCCCCTCAGTCTGTGGGTTGTCTGTGTTCTAATTTCCTCTTCCTATAAGGACACCAGTCATATTGCATTAGGGCTCATCCATATGAACTCATTTTATCTTAATTAGCTATCTAAAGCCACGGTCACTGAGGTTGAGACTTCAACATATGAGTTTTAGGGGTACACAATTCAGTCCCTAATGGCAATGATGGTTGCATGACTTTTTTAAAAAAATTTTTTTTAATTTTTATTTATTTTTGAGAGAGAGAGACAGAGTGTGAGTGGGCGAGGGGCAGAGAGAGAGGGAGACACAGAATCTGAAGCAGGCTCCCGGCTCTGAGCTGTCAGCACAGAGCCTGACACGGGGCTTGAACCCACAAACTGTGGGATCGTGACCTGAGCCAAAGTCAAATTCTTCACCGACTGAACCACCCATGGTTCAGTGCCTCAATGCCTTTTTGAATATACTAAATATACACCCATGCCTCAATGACTTTTTGAATATACTAAAACCCACTGAGTTGTCTAATTCAAATTGGGCGGGTTTTAGTGGCTTTGTGAATTATATCTCAATAAGTCTTTTGTTTAAAAAGGAAAATGAGGAGGCATTTAAAATTTTCAGGAAGGAAAGTAAAATGATCCTATCTGTTTTATGCTACATTTTCTGGAAGCCACCCCTCCAATAAAAGTACAAGGAAACAAAATGGGAAATACAGAGATTATTGCAAAAATCCAGGTTGAATGTCCTGGGAGTCTTAACCAAAGTCTTAACTTTAGTTTTCACTAAAATGAGAAAGAAGGAAGAACACAAGGGTGAATCTGCCTGGTTAAATACAAGCCCCTACCAGAAAACATCTCTACAGGCAGGCCACAGGCTGACTCCATGGACAGGCTGCACATACAACCGGGGTGGTGTGAACGATTCTGAGAAGTCTCCAGGAGCCCTAAAGACCTGTTCAATATCAGTGCCTGAAACCTCCATAGTGCTTTGTTTTAAATTGTGCATGAAGCTTTGAATGAAATAAACTCTTCACTTCTGTGTTACTCAAAAGGAGCGGTGCATTAAACCATTACCATTCACTAATGTACTTAGCACAGATGATTCTGAAGAATCTGTTGGTCCCTTGACTAGCTCTGAGGCAGGACAGTCTTGCAGGTACTGTTGAGGGGAGGGCAAGAGTGACTAGTGCAGAGCATATATGATGAATGGCTTACAACAGACTCCCTATGTGGACACTGGAAGGGGAAAGGAACAGACAACTCAGGGAGAACAGGAAAGGGCAAAGGGCACAAGGAATCATGTTTCCTGTACTGTGCTGGGAAATTGATGCAACTTTGATTTAACAAGGAAGGGGCTTTTATTTGTTTATTTTCCATTGTTTTTTGTTTGGAATTTGGTTTTCTAATATATTTCAATATAGCACACGCATGCACACACACAATCACTCACACACACATGCACACACACAATCACTCCAAGAAAACCTGAAGAAGAACATTTGTCTTCTGGGCCCCTAGTGTTCCCTTACCACTGCCCTTTCTCTCCTCTAGCAAGAGCTTGGTCCCCTCCGATCTTCTCTTCCTTCTCCCTCTCACCATCTACTTTTTAAGAAAATTGGATTCCAATCACTTAAAGAGAGAATTCAGTCCAGGGAAGCAGAGATTCAACACCTGAAGATCTCAATATTGGCCAGCAGCTCCATCACTAACCAAGTATATAACCTTGGGACTCTCTTCTAGCTGTGACCCTCAGTTTTCTCATCCATAAAGTGACTGTAACAACATCACTTGCTTCACGGGGTTGTTATGAAGTTCTAATGAAATCAGAGGTAAGTTGGGACTACATCAAAATAAAAGTTTCTGCACAGCAAAGGAAACTATCAACAAAACCAAAAGGCAACCTACGGAATGGGAGAAGATATTTGCAAATGACATACCTGATAAAGGGTTAGTGTCCAAAATACATACAGATGGCCCCAGACACATGAAAAGATGCTCAATGTCACTGATCATCAGGGCAAATGCAAATCAAAACCACAACGAGATATCACCTCACACCTGGCAGAATGGCTAAAATCAAAAACCCAAGAAAAAACAACCATTGGCGAGGATGTGGAGAAAAAGGAACGCTATGCACTCTTGGTAGGAATACAAACTGGTGCAGCCCACTATGGAAAATAGAATGGAAGTTGCTCAAAAAATTAAAAAAAGAATCACCACGTGATCCAGTTATTCCACTACTGGGTCTTTACCCAAAGAATATGAAAACACTAATTTGAAAGATATATGCACCCCTGAGTTTATTGCAGCATTATTTACAGTAGCCAAATTATGAGGGCAACCCAGTATCCATCGATAGATGAATGGATAAAGATGTGATATTACTCAGCCATAAAAATGAATGAAATCTGGCCATTTGCAGCAACATGGATGGCTAGAAAATATAATGCTAAGTGAAATAAGTCAGAGAAAGACAAATACCATACGATTTCACTCATACGTGGGATTTAAGAAACAAAACAAATGAACAAAGGAAAGGAATAAAAAGAGAGATAAACCAAAAAAAAAAAAAAAAAAAAACCAGACTCTTAACTATAGAGAACAAACAGAGGCTTACCAGAGGGGAGGCGGGTGGGGGATGGGTGAAATAGATGAAGGGGATTAAAAAATACACTTCTCATGATGAGCACTGAATAACATATAGAATTACTGAATCATTACATTGTACACCTGAAATTAATATAATGCTGTATGTTAACCACACTGGAATTAAAATTAAAAATGAAGAAGAAAAGAAGGAAAGAAAGAAAGAAAGAAAGAAAGAAAGAAAGAAAGAAAGAAAGAAAGAAAGAAGGGAGGGAGGGAAAGAAATCAGAAATATGACAGTACATGCAAGGCTCTGAACAAATATGAGTCAGTATTATTTGTCCCTAGGACATTACCGCCTGAACACCTTTACGATTTTGTGGCCTGGCAGTTTAGCCTGAAACAGGAGGTACAAGACTATTTGGGATGAGAGCAGGAAGTTTCCTAGACTCCACGTGTAGTCAAGTGCCTCCGTTTTGCCTATATAAGACACACACACACACACACACACACACACACACACACACGAGTGTTGAATCCCTGAAACTACTCCAAACTTTCTATTTGGGCCTCAAGGGTGCTTTTTCATACCATTCTGGCTGAACTCAGAAGTGGAAAATTCCCAGAAAGTCCTCCCCACAGCTGTCCAATTTCGGGTTCGATAAGCTGAAGAGACCACAAGGACTGGTGTTTCATTTGTTTTGCACCATCTGGTGGACTGTGCCTGGAGGTACAGCGTCCGCTCTGGAATTGCCACACAGCTGCAGAACGTGTCTGTCACTGCCCCAGGGTCGGAGGGAAAGGAAGGATGAGGCCCCCGGTGGCTGCAGTCTAGTCGGCATCAATGAGAAAAGAGGTTCTACAGAAGGCAACAGAACAGACTCCCCGCTCATCTTTCTTGAACAATATGTAACGACCTACAAGTAGCTGAAGCGGCCCCTCCTACCCTCACACCCCTAAAAGGCTGGCTGGCGTCTCCTTCATAGATGACGGTGCTTACCCTGGTTCTTCTTACCAGAGTGTAAGCCTCCTGAGGGGAGCACTACGTCTTAACTGTTTTTGCACCTTCTCCTTCCCCTTCCATTCCTGCCTCTACACACACAAACAGACACACCCAAACTAGACTGAGGACAGGACTCGGTCACACTGACTCGAGCAGACAAGGGCCTCAAAAGAGAATTGGCTTTTAAATGAGGCTCTATAGCCTGATGCCACCTGACGCTGTGCAACATTGGAGCGTGTCTTCATTCCCCTTCCTCCCTCCCCACCCCCAGTGAAATGGGGACACTAAAACTCAGTGATAACCCAACAAGGTCATAGATGTACATCTAAGCAACTCGTTTTAAAAATTCTTTTTAACGTGTATTTATTTTTGAGAGAGACAGAGAGACAGAGCGTGAGCAGGGGAGGGGCAGAGAGAGAGGGAGACCCAGGATCGGAAGCAGGCTCCAGGCTCCAAGCCGTCAGTGCAGAGCCCGACGCGGGGCTCGAACTCACAAACCACGAGACCGTGACCTGAGCCAAAGTCCCACGCTCAACCGACTGAGCCACCCAGGTGCCCCGCAACAAGTTTTATTCAGAATCCAACTGGTCTATCAGCAGACATTTACTGAGGATATACTTTAGGTCGAGTATTGTGTGACACACGTAGGGCAAACGGGTAGGAGGGAAAGGGAAAGTATTGTGTGAGCCTTTTGCTCATGCCTTCAGAGAGCTCACGAGCCCCCTAGGAATCGAGACATGCTCACAGTACTTAAGAACTGTGAATAACGAATGGGCTACTTGGCCATAACTGCCACACCAGAGAAGAGACTAGGGTGATCACTGAAGAACTCATAGAGACTCAGTGTAGACGCAGGTCTACAGTCACCCCGATAGCCTATCTGAAAAACACCACTGAGCGTAGCACCTGTCAGAGCGGCCCGAGGCTTTCTAATGGACTCGATAATGCAGCCTCTGGACAAATCAAGGTTCTTGCAGGCCTTTCCCCTGCGTGATTGCCTTCCCCTCTCATCTCTACCTTTTCAAGTTCTAGTCATTCCTCTGGCCCTACTTTCCACCCTACTTCAGGCTCACTGATGTCCTCCTCTCTAAGTGCATAAGATACACCTGAGAGTCTGTATTACGTGGCAAAGTACACAATGGTCAGCTCATATTTTCAGACACCTCATACGTATGTGCCTCATCTCCTCAACTAGATCATCAGTTTGGTAAGGGAGGAGTGACGCTGTCTCTTTGGCAGCCCCACGGCACCCAGAAGAGGGCTGAACAGACAGGATGGATCCAGCACAGCTGAGTCTGGAGAGCCAGCTCTCTGGGCCTCCAGCAGAGACAGGGGGCGCCCCCTGCTGGCTGGGGAAGCGGCGGCAGCCAGGCTCCTGGGAGGTGACTTCAGAAGTCGGCCAAGGAGGTCAAAGAGGAGGTCCTCCCAGCTCTGCTAAGGCTAAGTGCAGCCCCTGCTAAGAGGCCATGAGTCTGACCTTCCTCATTAATACACCTGCCCTCCTACTCCACGCTGCATCCTTTCAGTAGTTTTTTTTTTTTTCTCCTTCAAGGCAAGCCTTAATATCCCCTTGAACTGGTTGGTGTTCACCAGGACCCCAACGGAAGAGGAGACATCACGGGGTGGTTTGCCTTAGGCTTACCCTGAGATGCAGAGCTTCAAACAGAGTTTCTGTGGCACTCTCTTAAGGGCACTCTCCCAAAATACGTTTCACAAAATAGTGGTTTTGCTGGAATATTAAGACCCAAAAGGTAGTTGCCAGTCAAATATGTTTAGAAACACCGAGTTAAAAGAATTGAGACAGAATTTTGTGTTTTGTCGTGTTTTATTTTCCTGCAGAAAGTTCCAGAGCTCTCAACGGGCAGTATAAGTCTCCAAGAGGAGGCTGGAGCACATCGCTCCAAATGTACTTGGCCCGGGAACGGTTTTTCCAAGATTGCTTCCCACAGAACACTTTAGGAAATGCTGTTTAGGGCTTTCCTTCCCACCTTCTTGAAAATTCCCCACGAGGGCGTCAGAGCTACTTCTCCCAAGCATTTTGTCTTTTCGAAATTGTGATAAAGATATTGATACACACCGACAAAATAAATCTCCCTGAATACCGAAGTAAGACATTCATGACAGAAAATTTGGAGAATGAAGAAACACACAAATAAGAAAATCTAAAACCGTGGCAAAGTGAGCAGCACTCCAGTCCTGCAAGTATTTTCTCTCGAAAATGAGGTAATCCTGCAGACTTTCTGCTACTCCAAGGGGCCTTCCCAGATAAAATTGCCATTTTGTCCCACCCGGTACCGTTGAACTTCCTCCTCCATGTCGCCTATTGAATCCTGCTGAGTGACGATCCCTTGCCTCCTGTGTAACACCAACATGCTCTAGTCCTCACCAAAATCAACACCCTCAGAAATAGAAGCAAATATAAAATCTGAATAGTCTCTGTCAACGTGGAGAAAATCACCAACCGGCTGGAGGAGAGCCCCAGAGCTCAGGGTGAGTGTTGTCACACTTTACCGGATACTTCCAAGTTATCCAATTCATACTTAAGGGAGCTGAATCACAGAAGCCAAAAGATTTCCGGTCGGAGGAGACCGAGGGGATAGAGAAGGGGGATCTGAGTTTTGTTTTCCTTGTGGCAAAATAAAGAGATTGGATGACACAATATCTAAAGTCACTTCCAAAGAGAGCAGTTACCATTGCTAAATTATTAGCCCAAAGCTATTATCCTGGTAACTGCCTAAGAAAAAGTAGCACCAATGGTGAAGAAGGCTGAATCAACCGTGTATCTCAAAGCAACTTAATTCTCTCTCCTTTCCTTCTTCTTATATGCTTCACCCAGTTGAAATCGTATTTCCAAGGAAACCATTTAGGGGATAAAGAAGTTCCCAAAGGACAACACACAAGCACACTGGAGAGTCTATAAGAGGAAAAACATACATAGCTGCCCTACTTTGCTTGGAACCAGCTTCCCTGTCCCACCCCCCTACCCCCCGGCCCATGTTTGCCACTATTCCAGACTGCTTCCCACTGGGATTTTCCACTGATCATGTGATAACATTTAGGCCAAGTGAGAATAAAAGTATTAAATGAAGTAATATGTAACCGCTAAGAAAGAAATCAGTGATTGTTATTTTAAGTATATGTTTTTTAGGGTTTTTTTTTAAATTTATTTTAAGAGAGAGAGAGAGAGAGAGAGAGAGAGAACATGTGCATGAGCAGAGGAGGGACAGAGAGAGAGCGAGAAAGAGAGAATCCCAAGCAGGCTCTATGTTGTCTGCACACAACTAGAGTCCAATGCTGGTTTCCATCTCACGAGCCATGAGATCATGACCTGGGCCGAAACCACGAGTCGGACGCTTAACTGACTGAGCCACCCAGGAGCCCCTAAATATATGTTTTTAAGACACTATAGGGGCGCCTGGGTGGCTCAGTCGGTTGAGCGTCCGACTTCGGCTCAGGTCACGATCTCACGGTCCGTGAGTTCGAGCCCCGCGTCAGGCTCTGTGTTGACAGCTCGGAGCCTGGAGCCTGCTTCCGATTCTGTGTCTCCCTCTCTCTCTGCCCCTCCCCCATTCATGCTCTGTCTCTCTCTGTCTCAAAAATAAATAAAAACGTTAAAAAAATTAAAAAAAAAAAGACACTATAATATTCTAAGACCTGGAAATCAAACAAAAGAGAAAACGCAGCGGTGGTGTTTGGCTTTAGTAACAAGATGACTTTAGCTACCAGGTAGCACGTCCCTGCAAAGAGCCCCGTGGATGTCACTCTAGAAAGGCAGCTGCCTGTCCATTATAGCAATGTCCGTGTAGCAATGTCACTACACAATTCCTTAACATATCCACCCCCGGGATTGGTCCACTTGCTTTGGAAATGTCTCTCAATCAGCTATCCTTTTACCCCATCGTGGTCAACAAACACAAGTTCAGTGGAACTGCTGCGATCCCAGCCCCCATGGGGCTGCCTGCCTTCAGCCTTCCTCTAGCCTGTCCAGGGCCATCAAATTAACTTTCTTAATTTGCCACTTTGATCTTTGACCATCTTCCTCCCCCGCCTAAAATCCCGCTCAGTGTCCCACTAGGTATGGAATTCAGTCCAAACTTTGGCCTCGCACATGCCGCTCTCTACAATCTCCTATTCCAGTCTCCCCCTCTTCCCTTTCACTGCTGCCATAGGCTTGACCCAACCAAAACCCAGAAGGCAAGGTGGCCCGGTGATGTAGCGTCTTCCCACAGCCTCTTGTGGCCCAGAGCAGCTGGGAAAGGAGAGGGACTGGATGCAGAAAACAGAGAGGCATCAACACAGCCACAAATGTCAGTTTTCCTTTTTCCTTTTTTCTTTCTTTTTTTTTTTTTTCCAGGCAAAAACGTCACTTTTTAAATGTAGAAATGCAGAAAATCGCACCCAAGTTACCTGAAAAAAATAAAGAGTTAATATTCTTAGTCTTGGGGTCGGCCTTCCTAAAGTGGCAGAGTTTGGGCTAGACCCCAGGCAGTTTGTCTCCAGAGCATGTGCTTTACATATTTGTGTACAGAAATATATACAAATGAAAACAAAAGATCTTAAAAGGTTAAAACATCAATAAGTATGTTGTAAAAATCCAAAACCTATTTAATTTTAGTAATAAATTGAAACGCATCTGTGACAGTATTATAAACTATCATATTGGCAAAGTTTTAATATAATCCATCACCCTACTATTGTCCTATTGACTATGAGTCAATGGAAAGAAGCATACACTAATATAACTTTCTTAGAGTCATTTGGGCAACTAATATCAAAATCCTTAAATTTTTTGCACCCTTAGACTTTGATCCTAAAGAATGAATTACGAATGTGCACAAAGATGTATCAACAAAGATGGTTAGGGCAGAAGAGCCTAAAAATGACCAAGTATTTGGATATAAATTAAATCTCCCTAAAAATAAAATAGTTAAATTATGATATAACTATATAACAAAATACGAGGCAACCATAAAATATGATATTCTAAAAGATTGCTTTGCCATGGAAAGATATTCAAACATACTGTTAAAAGAAAAAGAAAATTAAAAAATATTGTGAGTAGTGCAATACTGCTTATGTTAAAATATGCATTTTAAAAGGCTAAAGAATAATATAGAATGTTATCAGTGGATATCTTTGAGTGACAAGATTTGAGTGGTTTTTATGCATTTCTTTCTTGCTTATCTATACTTTTCAAATTTTCTGCATGAAATACTTTTGTAATAAGAAAAGCACAATAAAAACATTATAAATTAATAGAAAATTGCTTCTGTTCTATGCAGAGTGATTTTGCACATGATTCCAAGCTGCTTAATGATGCTATCCAGGCTGTGTATTGTATGATTCCGGTAGGCATATTCTCTGGGAAGTCGGGCTTTATTTCCAAATAAAATGTAAAATAATAATCTTATATTTCAAAATAATTTTTCCAAGTACAGGAAAGGGGCAACACGCAGCGTAAGGGACTTCATCGTATCAAAAACGGGCAGCATGAAGACAAGGACACTGACCTCTTCATTCACCCTCTTGGGCTGCAACCTTTACACCAAGCTGCTTTGTACCAAAACTTCCAATGCCTGCAAATCCCTTTGTGAAACTAAACCATAGAAAGAAAGAAAGAAAGAGCCCTTGTCTAGCAGCTAAAGGCAATCTGCCAATTTATTTCCATCCTTCATCTAATTGTCATTTGGCCAGCTAAGTGCAAAAGGTAACCAGAGACAGGGAAGAAGGCTACTTGCTGATAAGAATGATAGATAAGTAAATAAAACATTCATAAGAGTCAGTTCTCTATGTCTCAGACCCATTTTATGTGACTCTTAGTGAACGTTCAAAGAATCAATGTCACATGGGAAAAAAAAAAATGGATCCTGGGACAAAATAATGACACAGGATGCAGATACGCACATGGTAAAATTTTTTAACATTTATTCACTTTTGAGAGACAGAACATGAGTGGGGGAGGGGCAGACAGAGAACCTGAATGAAGCAGGCTCCAGGCTCTGAGCTGTCCTCACGGAGAACAACGCGGGGCTCGAACCCGTGAACAGTGAGATCGTGACCTGAGCCGAAGTCGGACCTACGGGGCCACCCAGGCGCCCCAGAAATGCATATTGTAAAACATGGAATATGATATGAGGAGAAAATACCTGGAGGAGGGCTGCTCCTTGACTAGAGCCTTCCAGTCCTTCTGGAAGGAACGTTGTCCCGTGCTATTTGGAAATACCGCCCAGGTGAAGCTGACCACACTGGGTGTCGGATACTTGCACTGTGTCCCTACTGTGACATACACAGAAGAATGGATATATATTCAGTTTACTTGTGCATTCGGTCCGGTATTTGATAAGTAGCTGGCCCTCGACGTGCCTACGTTAAATAGATCCCTCTCCGAAATGTGAAAAAAGATCATTTGAAGCTGAGAACATTTCTTTTTGGTGTTCAAGTGCAATATGCTCCAGTAGAGGTCAGTCTCTCACAATCGATTCAAGGACATGGAGAAGCCCCTCCCTCCCGACCTTATCACCCTCAAAATCCTCCCTTTCTAGTTGATGGTACAGTAGAAAGAATCCCACCAATTAAAGTCATTACATGATGGCTGAGGGCAAGTTATTTAAGCTTTCTAAACTGCAGCGTCTTTATCTGTAAAACGGAGGGGAAGAAGGGGGCAGCGTTTTCTAAGTGAAGTTATGTAATAGAATCCAGCACAGTATCAGGCACAAAACGCATGCTGGTGAATGCGGTGTCTTGCCTTTTTCTTTCCTCATTAAAAATCTCTCCATTCCTTCTTCGGAGATAAGACAAATACCCCTACAAAAGGCCCTGACGGGCTTGACTTCACACTGAGTTATCAATCACCCATCGTAGATACTTTCTTAAGACCTGCTTCTAAAAGGAAGGGACAAGTGGGTGCCAGCAGGAGACAGAAGACAAAGACGGAGAAACTATGTAGGGGCTAGAACGGCCTAGAAAGAAAACAGTGGACTGAAAGCTAAGGTGGCAACGTCACCTAGTATTAGTTCTCAGAACACCGAAATTGGGTGAAAACATTCACATCTTTAGGAGCTAGACACGCATACTAAAGTCTAGCGATTCTATAAAATAACCTTCAGGTCAAAATCACAAAAGACATTAGAGGACAGGTGTCGGGAGCCCCAGGCCCTTGCCCCCAACCACCCCCTCCACATCCTGCAGGAGCGGAAGAACATACTCATTAACAGCGACGAACATGGGCACATGGTTCTAGCTCCCATCCTGCCGTGGAAGCTGGCAGACCTGAGACAAATTGGCCTCGTTTCTCACCTCCGTAAATCGGGGACAATAATGACTTACTCACAAATTGCCCAACAGGTAAATAGGATAATAGATGTGGCACATTTAGCATGATGCCTGGCAATTTAGGTCCTCAAAAATTGGGAACGTTTGTTAATTAGCTGTGCGGTTCTAGAAAGGCACCTTATTTCTGGACATTAGTTTCCTCATTGCTAGAAGGGGGAGAAAGGGATTAAGAGAGGACTTCTAGGGCCCTTCTGGAACAAAAACTTGTTTGATTCTCGTGCAGAGGCCCAGCCTCGCTTCGGTCAGCTCTCTCGTGGGGCCAGGCAGCTTGAACTCAGGGACATGGCCCGCAGGCCGCAGCCTGAGCTCTGCCAGCTGCTTCCATCATGCAAAGTGATAGGACAATGTGGCAAAAGAACCCGTGAGAGAAAAAGATTCCATCCAGGCCAATGTGAAGGAAAGACTTTGTCAAGATCGTTTTAAAAACGAAACGTGACTTCCTCTTTTTTTTTTTTTTTTTTTTTTTTTTGTTTAAGGTCAAGCAATGAGAAGGGATACCAAGCTGGGCTTAGTCTCCAGAGGTTTCTGCAGGATCACATGTCCCTTCAGAAATGCCATTTTAACTGATGTAAGTGTGAAGGAGTTAGAACCCCAGGGATTAAATTTCTGCTGAAATACACATGTTTCTTGGGGGAAAAAATGAGCTCTTGACCCAGAGCATGCAAAGCTTTTTGGAAAACTCTTCTGAGCCTGATATGGAGGGTATCAGATGCCGCTGGCCTTTCAGGGCTCCCCCCATGTTGTAGGTTAGCACGAGATCACACCTGGCCGTGCCGGCCTCGGGGCCGGGGACGGGGGAGGGGAGGGACACCTGTCTTAGCTTGTCTCACATGTACACACACACATTCTCAGGCCTGGGAACTTTTTTCCCCCACAAAGACATGTTTTATGACTACACTTGTATTTTTATGACAAAACAATCCCACATTCGTCTGACAGGAAGTGGGGTCTCAGTAGCCTGGGAAACTGGACACCTGGGCTCTGCCAGGCCAGCCCGTCATGGCCCCGCTCACCTACTGGGGGACACGCTGCTCGGGGCGAGGCTGCTTTAGGAGTGGGTCACAGTGTGCACCCCACCAGCCTCCTGGTGACAGAGTCAGCTACAGTCTGTCCCAAAGAGCATTTGACTCTCATTCCCGTCCCCAGGCAACCGAATGATCTGTCATCACTGCAGAGTGAGTTCGCATCTCCTAGAATTGTATGTAAACGGAGTCCTACCCTGTGTACTCTCTTATACTCTTGTTGTTGTTGTTGTTGTTTTTTGGTCTGGAATTTTTGCATTCAGTGTAACAATTTTGAGATGTATTCCCTGCATGTATCAATAGTCTGCTTCTTTTCGTTGCCGGGTAGTAGGGGTAGATTGCACAGTGTGCTTGTCCACTCACCTGGACAGGGGTGGACATTTTGGTTGCCTCCAGTTTGAGTCTGTTACAAATAAAGCTGCTATGAATATCTGTGTATAAAATTAAAAAAAAAAAAAAGAGTGCTTGGCTTTCGAAAGAAGATCTGAATGCAAGTCTTGGGTGCTGTCTCACCTCTCTCAGCCTCAGTGTCCTCAGCTCTCAAAAAGGTGCAATACATCCTCCCCCCACAACTGTTGCAAAAATTAAGTGGCATAAAGCATGGGAAGGGTTTCTATAAAGATCTATATGTGAGGGGTGCCTGGGTAGCTCAGTCGGTTGAGCGTCTGGCCTCGGCTCAGGTCATGATCTCACAGTTTGTGGGTTCGAGCCCTGCATCGGGCTCTGTGCTGATGGCTCAGAGCCTGGAGCCTGCTTCGAATTCTGTGTCTCCCTCTCTCTCTGCTCCTCCCCCTCTCATGCTCTCTCTTTCTCTTTCAAAAATAAATTAGAAAAAACATTAAAAAAAAGATCTACATGTGATATTAATTTTCCCATCAGTAATTATTCACTCATAATCAGGCGCTACTGGCCAAAGGTAATGGGAGAAATTTTGCTGTGTGTCTGAGCGTGAGTGTGCAAGCAAGTGTGTGCGTGTATAAGAACACATTCTGCATAGAACCGGGCAACATGAATAAGCGCAAATCAGTGCCCTATCCCCCACAGTCAGCGCCCACCATTTACATCGGGCAAAATCAGTGAGCACCTAAAAAGATGAATAAGTCACACTAGACAGCAAGGTGGAAAGATATCCCCCGGGAGCACAGGGATCTTCACCCTGGACAGTGACAACCAGAAAGCAAGAGAGAAGCATGAACCACAGTAGTCAGGGGACCTTCCTAGAGGATGGGAGATCCAGACTTTACAGCAAGGCAGGGAGGACAAGGTAAGTAACACATACTCACTCAAGGATCTGCCCGCAGCCTATTGTCCTGAGTGAGTGAAGAAAACAGAGGCAAAAGCAGGCCCTTGAAGTGCTTACAGCATAAACCCTTCTCACTGCAACAGGGTTGGTACTTAGCAAACTTCCCATGCTCTTTTTTTTTTTTTAATGTTTATTTATTTTTGACAGAGAGAGACAGAGAGAGAGTGCAAGCAGTGGGGGAGACAGAGGGAGTCACAGAATCCAAAGCAGTCTCCAGGCTCTGAGTTGTCAGCACACAGCCAGAGGCAGGGCTCAAACGCACGCATTGCGAGATCATGACCAGAGCCAAAGTTGGACGCTTAACCAACTGAGCCACCCAGGCGCCCTTGCTCGCTCTCTCTCTCTCTCTCTCTCTCTCTCTTTTTAATGTTAATTTATTTTTGAGAGAGAGAGAGAGAGCAGGGGAGGGGCAGAGAGAAAGAAGGAGAGAGAGGATCTGAAGCAGGCTGTCCCCAGGTCCCATAGCACCCTCCCCCCCCCGCCCCCCACTGTGCTCTTTTCTGATCAAAAAAGGCCTGTATCATGTCACTATGCTTGCTGATTTTCAGTCCTGACTGGGCAATACACACAGCCAGAAAGAGGTGAGCTGTCACACTTCCCTGCTTGAGCGACAAAGATGCTCCAGCATCAGTAGCAGCAGGACCCTCTGAAGGCCAAAATGAAGGTCGGGGAGGAAGAGAAAAGAGCTGGTTGGGGATCTGTGAGAAACGGAGACACTCTCCCAGCCTGCCCAGCCAACATTTGGCTGTCTCCCCATCAAGCAGAAGATGAGAGAGAACACAATAAACAAGCCAGCTCTAGAAACAGGAACAGCAGAGTTGCAGGCAGGAGCAGGCCACTGTACGGAACCCCGGGTCACTCGACGAAAGTCTGCGTTAACGAGTGGGGGGCACCACACCCCCATCTTGCCCTAGCTAACTCTCAGAAAGTGGCAGGCAGGCTTACAGCCTGGAACTAAAATGCTCCTCTCTGAGGAACGTGACAGGCCCAAGGAGGGGAGGACCTCAAATACCTACAGGTATTGGCATTTCATGGCCAACGAATTATCCGGATTCTCACTTGACTACCCTATAGTAAGACCCAGCGATCAAAGTGCGGAAGCCATACACATTCCGCCTTTGCGTAATTTGCCCTACATTAGGTGGCTAACAGGTATCTGAGATTGGAGGAAAGCCTAGCACACAAAAGACAGAGGAAGAAAGACAAAAAACACAGTCAAAGAAAACATTTTAAAACCTACCGAATTTAACATAAGAGATGCAAGCAAGGCTGAAACAAGATTAAGGCCTATGAAACAAACTGAGTACTGATGGTTGCGGAATAGAGTGCCATTTAAGAAAGAACTCCCCGCCCCCCAAAAAAAGTCTTGGAAATTTAAAAATATGCCGACAGAAACATAAAAATTTGAAAGGGTTAGAACAAAAAGTTGAGAAAACTTTGAGGAAGCGTCACGAGAAGGAGATAAGCGACACACGGCAAAACTAGAAGAAAATTGGACAGTCAATCCCAGAGGTAAACCAGACGGACTGTAGGAATCCTAGAAAGTTCCAGAAAACGGGGGAGTTCAAATGAAGACATTTTCCTAAAGCTGAATAGTTTCCAGATCTAAAGGACCCAACGATGCCTACCTTCATCACTGAAAGGAAGGCCCACCCCTGGTACTTCATGGGAAATGTTAGGATACCAAGCTTACAGAGAAGATTGCAAAACTTCCAGCAACGCCAGTAGTCGGAAGACCTCTGTGCCGGGTCTTAAGCTATCGCCCCTCAGCGCCAGTCCATCCAGAGTGGGACAGCGGGGACTCTGCCAACCATATTTCTCCTGGGCTCGCAGGCTTTTGGCTGTCGGTAGGTGGCACAGAGGGGGCTGGAAGCCCGGATGAGGAACTAGGACACGCTGGCTCCTGCCTCCTTCTAGGCCTATCCGCATCATCTCTGTCACAGCCCTTTCCCTGGCTGTGGCAGCCCATCAGTCTCCAGGCTCTGGGTATTTTATTTTTCTAGAACTCCAGAGCCAACCGCCTGCTTCGGCGATCTTAGCATCGATCTTTAACACTTCCTCCTTCGGGGCCTGGTGCCGGAGCCCCACGAAACTCCTCCCTGGAGCTTCCGGGTTCTAGTTACCCTAACCCTTCTCTTTGTTGCCCTCGCGAGGCTTCCTGCAGCGACTCTCTTTGTATTATCTCAGTGCCCCTTTTTCACTTTTTCAGCTGGCAACACCTAGATTTTGGCCCGGCAATACTGATTTTAGGTTTTTTTGTTTGTTTGTTTTGTTTTTGCCTCCAGAACTGTGAAAGAAAACATTTCTTCTGTTCTTCAAGCCACTAAGTTTGTGGTAATTTTGTTACAGGGAACAGATACGGGGGTGGGGGTGGGGGTGAATAATAAAAGATAGGGATACATTTACACATGCTATAGTCGGAAGTCAATAGACTTAGTCCAAAATGGAAAAATCAGAAAATTGTAATGAACGCAAGAGGTGACTGTCAGACGACAGAGTTACTATAATCGATCTAGAGACTGGAAATGAGGGAGAAAGGGCTGTTTTTTGTCAAAGGGCATCTAGGGCTATCTGGTTTTGTACACCATATGACATTTAAACTGTATTAACTTATTTTGAAAAACTCAAGGGGAGGAAACTTGATCAATTCATCCTCTTTTCAAGAAGTATTTTTGTCAACCCCTCTTTCTGGACATAGCAGAGAGGAATGCTGTGAGAGTACAAATCAGGGAGTGGAAGAGACAGAAAGCCAGTTATTCTTTTTTTTTTTTTAATGTGTATTTATTTTTGAGAGAGAGACAGAGCATGAGCGGAGGAGGGGCAGAGAGAGAGGGAGACACAGGATCCGAAGCAAGCTCCGGGTTCCGAGCTGTCAGCACAGAGCCTGACTCGGGGCTCGAACTCCCAAACCCCGAGTTCATGACCTGAGTCGAAGTCAGGTGCTCAGCCGACTGAGCCACCCAGGTACGCCAGAAAGCCATTTATTATGGCCCATTCTATGTGCAAAGCTCTGTAGAAGGCACCGTACAAAACTAACGCCTCTACTCCTCATGATAACCTGTGAGACAGACATGAGTTTAGAGATAAAGACACTGAGTCTCGGGGAGATAAAGTAACTTTCAGCAAGAGTGCACTTCTTGGTCTATTTCCCCAAAGACTTTTACTCTGTTCTCCATCTATCTGCACCATGCAGACAGGACAGATCTCTTGGTAAAGGATTTAGGAGAAGAGGAGACTCTTTCTGCCCGAGGAATACAAAAGGAATATAAAAAGTGGCTGAGATTCACAAATATTGAGAGCATATTGGTGCCTTTGAGCTTTCACTACTTGCTTTCATAGAGTCTCTTAAATGCTCAACCTGATGGGTGAACGTTATTTTCATCATCTCCTGTTTACAAAAGAGAAAGTTAAGGCTTTGAGCAATCAAGTTATGTATCTGAGCGATAACAGCAGTTCTTGAACTCGGGTCTTCAGCCCCCACATCCTCTGCTCCTCCCATCTCCCTGGCACCTAATAAACACTGACTGAACTGAACTACACTGCAAATAAGCCTGCCAGCAATACCCACTCTATGGTGAGCAGGGAAGGAGCCTAGGACAACAGAGAAGGCAGCGAGCTGGAAAGTCAAGTAGGGCTCCAGAGAATTCAGAGTCATGATGAAAGTTGGCTATACTGCCATTGCCTCTCACTTACCCAAGCCCTTATAAAAATCGAGAGCTACGAACTGACAAAAAAAAAAAAAAAAAAAAAAAAAAAAAGGCATTTCAAGACAAGCAAAGTCCAGCTGGGAGCAAAACAGTCTGGCTATAAGCATTGAACCAAAGCCAAAAGGGAACAGAAAAAGTCTCCATCAGACAATCCACCCATTTAAACTCGATCTGCCAAACCAGGGCTCCTTCTCTCTCTCCCATTCCAATTAACAGCTATGCTCCCAGCAACCGACATGCTGAATCACCCTCCAGAGCCACAGCTGACGGCTCATAAAGCTTTGTGCTCATCGAGTCCTCTAATAGCCTGGAGCTGCGCTGGTGTCTCAGTAGCGAACTCGCTCCCAAATTGGAACTTTATTATTTTACTGTACAAAAGTCAGCGGGGTTCTTGAAAGAACTGCAAACCATCTGTTAACCCTTTCCAGTCTCATCTCTCATCACCGCCATCAGAAAATACAGCTCCCCATCAAAGAAGTCCCTTTTGATCACACCCCCTGAAACGGCCAGCACCAATGCAAGTGCATATGCAGAGTGGACCGGTTGCCCAGCTGGTAGGATGTCAGGTGCAGCCAAACCTCTCTGAAAAGGCGAGCTGGGTCTACAATCCTAACTCTACCACTCCCTCGCTGGGTAACCTTGGAAAAGTCTCCCCATCTCTCCAAGTCTAGTCGATCATGCATGAAGCAGTCAGATCACACTTCTCCCTGTCGAGACTTAAGGAGACCAGGTAGGTGGTCTACCCAGCACTTTGATCATCACATAGGAGGCACTCGGCTGCACACCTGTTTTCTTTCTTCCTTGTTCACTTTCCCATTCGGATTAAGCATTGCCATTTTCTTTTGTTTTTGTGGGAATTTTGCCTAAAACAAGAAGAGGAACCTGTTAACTCCTGGGTGTAAAGGATCCTGCCACTCGGCTCCTCTCCTTGATCAGAATATCGTATGTCTTGAGGATGTTACGTGAACAAGAAAATACCTCCCAGAATAAATGTGCATGATGTTAATGACACGCGGGTATTGGAACTCGTGGAGGAGAGATGCGGCAAAAGGGAGGAAAAGGCAGACAACGGATCTGGCAAAGGACAAAGACAAGCTTTATCATCGCCATAATTTCGCCTTGATAACAACTAGTGGCAAAAACCCCGGGGCAGGTAGCTAGAAGTCCAGTAATTCAACAGACACGTTGACTGTTTTATTTTTAAAAATGAATAGTTGGGGGCGCCTGGGTGGCTCAGTCGGTTAAGCGTCCGACTTCAGCTCAGGTCACGATCTCGCGGTCCGCGAGTTCGAGCCCCGCGTCGGGCTCTGGGCTGATGGCTCGGAGCCTGGATCCTGCTTCCGATTCTGTGTCTCCCTCTCTCTCTGCCCCTCCCCCATTCATGCTGTGTCTCTCTCTGTTTCAAAAATAAATAAACGTTAAAAAAAAATTAAAAAAAAAATGAATAGTTGTTTGCAGACCGGATGCAGCAAGAGGCAGCAAAGCAACCAAATCCCCCACTACCTCATCCAAATGGGAGTTTGTGACAGCGGGACCCCGGGGGGGAAAAGCAGCCAGTAACCTACTGCAGTGCGTGGCTGTGGGGCAGAAACGGGAGAGAAAGGACCTTTGCCATTCATTCCCTGCTCAACCTGGAAAACGTCTTCTTCCTACCAAAAGTAAGACGAAGAAAAGAATTCTCCTGCTGAGATGCCGCAGAATGCAAAGCAATGCAGAAAGAAGTCTCTCCTTGGCGTAGGCAGCAGGTGTTTGACAGAGATTAGAGAAGAAATGAACATGGCCCTGAGCCCAGCGTGGCACAGACCAGCATAGCTGCCTTATAGCAGCTGTGGTGTCTACACCTACTGTTAGCGTTATTAGGATTCAGAGCTAGCATTTATTGAGATCATACTGCATGTGAACGTGGGGCTGTCTCATTGAATCGTCACTCCTAGACCATTCCTGCCTGTGTCCCTTTCAGAAATGAAGAAACGGAGAACGCGTGTCCACTCAGGGTATTTCTAGGTATACAGCACAGGACTGTTAGCTACAGGCACTGTGCGATACTGTTGATCTCCAGGACTGACTCAGTGTCTATAATTAAAATGTGTGCCCTTTGATTAATACCTCCCCGTTTTCCCCTCCCCCAACCGCTGGCCACCAGCATTCTGATGGATCCGTCCTGTGTTAACACTGGCTGGAAACCCCAGACCTCCCGGGTGAAATCTGAAACCACAGGCCCCCGTACACAAAAGGCAAGGAGAGACCAGCGATATAGGCAGGCCACTTCAGATTGGTAGGTGGCAAGTTTAATAAGCAAGGGAATTCACACACAAGGCTTGTCGTAGGTGGCTGCAAGATGAGTAGATTTCCATATCCCGTCCTCGCGCCCCCCCCCCCCCGCCCCCGTCAGAATCTTGAATGTTTATATACAGGCCTTAACTGGGTTTTAGCATCACTTGACAGTCTTCAAGGCTATGTCCTTGAAACTGCTTTCACTGTGGGAACAGTGGGCAAAATGTACGCTCCAAGGACGGGGAAGGGGTGGGGAGCCTCCAATGGCCTTGTTTCTAGCTCAAGGGTCAATCAGTGGTCATGTCCTCTCGATGACCTTGCCCAAGAGTTAAGTGTTCTTATCACAAAAAAATAAAACAATAATAATAATAATAATAATAATAATAGTAAAGTAGGCAGAAAGAAACTTTTGGAAGTGGTGGATATGTTTATGGGATACTTTGTGGTCATGGTTTCATGGATGTATACTTATCTCAAAACTCTTTAAGTTGTATACATTAAAAATGTTTAGCTTTTCGTATGTCAAGATATAAACTTGCCCAAGGTCATGGAGTTTGTTGTATATGACAGAGTCTGAAATTCAAACCCAGGTTGTCCGATTTCAAAGTTGTAATTTAAATTACCTTTGTACTTAAATTCTGAATTTAGAACAATTGCATATCAAGAGGTGATTTGAATAAAAATTCTAATTTAGGGGCACCTGGGTGGCTCAGTCAGTTAAGCATCTGACTTGACTTCGGCTTAGGTCATGATTTCACAGTTCATGGGATCGAGCCCCACATCAGACTCTGTGCTGAGCTGACAGCACAGAAACTGCTTGAGATTCTCTCTCTCCCCCTCTGTCTGCCTCTTCCCCACTCATGCTCTCTTTCTCTTTCCAAATAAACAAACATTTATTTAAAAATTCTAATTTAGAGCAACAAACATACCAGGCAAATCTGGGACCCAGACTATCATGGGCTCCAGAAAAGGAAAAGAGAATGTTCTAGAAACAAAGAAAGAAAAAAGAAGATGTACATATAGAACCAGGATCAAGACTTTTTTTTTGGCTGGGAGCGGGGGGGGGGGGGGGGGTGCACACTTAAAGTTTTCTTCATTCTCATGCAGAAATGCAGAAGATGATTGTTAAAGTAGGAACACATTACATTGTTTGTGGTCTATATGCTATGTTAATTGTTATTTAATGTAGGTTCAGTCAGTCTCAATAAACCCTTTTACGATGTCATAATAAAGACCTAAGTCAAAAAATAAAGAGTATTCAGGTATTGTTAAGGAAATTATTATCAGACAATATCAAATACTGTTAAGAAAATAACATACCTAACTAACCAAGAATTCTGTCAAAATCCTACTGCATTGAGACTGCAGCCCAGGTGAGCCTCCTCCGTTTTCCTATTGGGTGGCAGCTCATTATAAAAATATATTCAGTAAGTTACCATATTTAAATTACTTTCAAGAAACATTATTTCTCTATACTAACGAAACACCAGGTTGCTTTGGGCCATGTTCCCAATCAGTCATGGTTGCAGGGGTGAAGGATATGGGACAAAACATGACTTTTGCACCTCGGGCCTGGGATGAGCATCCTTTAGAATGGAGTGTTGGTGGACAGGCATTACAAAATATGGCCAGGAAACATGGGATTCATATTTCTGCCCTGCTAGAATCCCCATGAAGAAGTTAGTCTTCCTGCCAAAGACAGTGAAATAAAAGGAATGGAGAAGAGCACAAATGCATCCCAATACAAAGCACAGAGCACTCAACGTAGACCATGTCAGAGAGAAACATAAAGGAGCTGTCCCACAGTAATGAACAAGTGAGCCCAGGTATATGGAGAATGTTCTCGAAGGAGTCCATTAAAAACACTTGGTAGTGAAAATAAAACTTGATTGATTGTGCAATTGGTTATTGATCATATTCTTCCCATTGATGAGAATTATCAAAATCCTAGCAATGCCAGAAAAGAAACTGGGTAGAACTAAAACAGAAACTACATTTTAGCCACTTGCGAGTAAAAGTTCCCTGACAAGAAGGAACAGAACCCCATTCCCCTCATTGTTAGTAGGTATACAGCGTTGTGATGCTTAAGCTAATTGTATCCCCATCATCTAACAGAGGATTAAGGAAGAGGAAGACGAGTCTGTAACACTTTCCCCACCCCCACAACACACTTCACATCAACCCTTTCTCTACCCCTCATTATCTACCTGCAAACCCTCAAAATTTCTCAGAAAAATACACAAATATATTCTTGGATTCAGACTGTTGAGTAATTCTACTTTTCTCCATCTAGTGCCACACCCATATTACACTCGCTTACAGTGCCCCAACAACATATGGAAAGCACACTGTCCAGCATTTAAATTACCTCGTGGAAATCTTAAAGAATCTAGTTCTCACCCTACTCGGGTCCTTTCTTAAACTCGTGGAGAATTAGAAGAACAAACAAACAAACAAGAATTCAGTGGATGATAATCTTAGAAAGCTCAGTTGAGGGTGAATACCTTTAGATGGGCTCCATATAGTTTCCTTACGTATTGCAAGTGGAGGCCTAACCCAAATTTACGCTGCAAAGTAATGTATTCATGCATTCCTTTACCAATGTATTAACGAGAGTGGTTTGGATGCCAAATGGGAAAATAATTCAGTATATATGTACAAAATGCAAAATTTTTCAACACCAGTTCAGAAAAACATTCTGCATGCGGTGCAGACCTTTGAAGATTGACGATGACTATTAGCATAGTAAAGGCTCCAAGATGCCATAAGAAAATGAAGACTTCTTAATTTTTTTTTCTTAGCCCAGTGATTCCCAAACTTAGGCCCCAGAACACAATTGTTTTGTTTGTTTATTTGTTTATTGTATGGTCTCATCTCCCACGACTAGCATTCTATATAGTAATCTCCTGGGAAACTCTGGTATAGTGACCAATATTGCAGCCATTGAAATATTGATTATAAAGACTATGTACCAGTGTAGATGTGTTAGTCAGCCATAACAAAATGCCATAGATGAGATGGCTTAAGTAACAGACATTTATTTTCTCGTGGTTCTAGGAAGTCCAATATCAGACTTGGTTTATGATGAGGCCTCTCTTCCTAGTTTGCCGATGGCCATATTCTCACTGTGTTCTCATTTGGCCGTTCCCCTGCACATGCTGAAACACACACACACACACACACACACACACACACACACAGAGAGAGAGAGAGAGAGAGCTCTGGTTTCACTTCCTCTTCCATAAGGATACCGGTCTTAATGGATCAGGGCTCACCCTTATAACCTCATTGTGCCTTAATTATATTCTTAAAGGTCTTCTCTCCAAATATAGTCACATTGGGGATTAGGGCTTCAGCATATGAATTTGGGGGGAATGCAACCACAACTGAGTTTATGTTAAGGAAAGGACTTTTGGAAATTTTCTACAGATGGGGATGCTGATTGCCAGGGGAACCAACCACGGATAGAGGGTTAGAGTCCCACCCTCTGATTTCCAAGCAGAGGAGAGGGGCTTCAGGTTGAACCAATCACCAATGGCCAATTATTTAATCAATCATACCTTAAGAATGAAGCATCCATAACAACTCAAAAGGAGGGGGTTCAGAGCTTCACGTTGCTGAAACAACTCTTCCATGTGCTACTATGTTGGGTCCCCAAACTCCATGGGAATGGTAGCTCCTTTGTTTGGGACCTCGTCTTTGTATTTATTCATCAGCTGTTGATTCATATCCTTTAATATCCTTTGTAATAAACCAATAATCTAATGAGTAAGCTACTTTCCTGAGTTCTGTGAGCCACTCTGGCAAATCAGTCAAACCCAAGCTCAAGGTTGCGGGGGCCTCTGATTTATACCCAGACTTTTAGATGCACAGGTAACAATCTGGACTTGTGACTGGCATCTGAAGCAGAGGGCAGTCTTGTGGAACTGAGCCCTCAACTTGTGGAATCTGATACTATCTCCAGGAAGATAGTGTCAGAATTGAACTGAATGGTAGGATACCCGGTCAGTGTTGGTGTTAGAGAATTTTTGCTGGTGTAGGGAAGAAATCCACATGTCAAAACTGTGACCAGAATTTTACTATGCTAACAGTTACATTAGCTACACTTTGCAGTTGTTTGAAAAATAAACAAAGAAGGAAGGAAGATAATATAATGAATATGATGAAAAAAGGGAAATTGAAAAATAAGTTGACTTGTTATTTTTCTCTTTTTATACTATAAAGTCATAACATATCACTTATATCTTTAAAGTATTCTTAAATGAGTTACCTTCTGAGATATACCATACCCAGCTGTAGTTGGTGGTAGGTACCAATCCTTTAGGACAGCCAGCCAGTTTAACAAAAGCAACTGGGGCACACGTATCTACAACCCACACATCTGCATGGCCTGAGGGAAGGAACTGGAAATCTTGCAAGTGTCAGGAACCAGCACTGACCCGAACAGAGAGAGCCAATTCTCGTCCTTCCACTCTGATTTGATAATAGGTCAGTCACTTACCTGTCCCTGGAATAAGTCCATCCCAGAGGAAAAAATGGGGAAAATAGCAGAATAAATGGAGAACTACCCAATGTTCTTACTGGAAAAGGAGCTACATAAGCTTTCTTTCTATTTTCTTAATCTCAAACATAAACGAAGAATTATGGTACAAGGAATTGTAAGATTTTTCAGGGCATCCCTTTGCAATTCCAAAAGCTTGTTGCCATATGCCTAAGAAATAAAACAGAAATGGAAGGATTCATCAGATGCAAATTACAATGCAAAGCTCATCCTTCCTTCTGTTCCCAATGCCTCCCCAGAATAAACCTAAACAAAAGGCGTGAAAAAACCCAGTGCAATTTTAGAGCCAAGGTGGATTTTCACGTGAGAAGGACACATCTGCAAATTCTGGCTAACCTCAAGAGTCCATTCGAATACAAAAGTCAAAGTGTGAATCTTTAACACCTGAAATCGGAAAAGACAGGCAAATTCCGGCGGTCAAGACCTGCTTCTCTGGAGCAGAAGCCGCTGGAGCCATGAACTTGTGATGTGATCATGTGAAAGACTTGCCCGAGGTTGGCTGCACACTGACTGGAGAGTGAGAAACTCTCGGGAGTGTAACCTGGGAGGGACCCGTACACTTGCGTGGGCTTCACCTCTAGGGATTCCACTGGGTTCCTAAGATGAAGGGCCAAGAAAGATCCCCTCCTGGCTGCAGCTGGAGGAGACAGAAAGTAACCATCATGAAATGCGCTTGGACCAATCTTCATAACAAAGACCTACCCGGGGCAGGGGATGGGGGGGGGATCCTTTTCTTACAGCTTTATCCCACAGAGGTGAACTGCTTTTCTCATACCTTGCGCCACTCCCCCCACCCACGCTCACGCCCACCTGTCTCACATAAGGAGTGAAAGAGAAAAAAAAAGTCTAATAAACACTTGTGGATGTCACAGCCCAGAAACATAGGTCTACTAAGAGACTGAATTTTAATCCTAAAATCATAGAAGGCTTCTCCTCCCCCATACCTTACCAGGCCACCCTAGGGCTCCGTTAGAATGACAATAGGATATTGCTGTGAGAACTTCTAGATGGAGACTATCTGAGGAGGAGTTCTTAGGGAAGCCCGCTGACAAAAATAAGGGCCTCCGAGGAGTTCAAAGCCTCCAGAAACTATGGCTGCAGCAACATTAGATAGCTCAACTCCTGACAAGAGTAGCACAAACTATCACCCAAACAGCCTATTTATTTACCTCGGTTTCTATTAGCCAATACACCATGTCCAGCCTTCAACAAAATAATTAGAGGTCAGGCTAAACAGCAAGGAAAAAAAAAACCATGAGAAGAGACAAATTAAGCATCAGAATTCAACTCAGATATGACCTCAATCTTGGAGTTACCAGGCACGGAATTTAAAACAACTATAATTAATATGTTAAGGACTCCAGTGAAAAAAATTTTTGAAAAAAAATACAAGAACAGATGGATAATATAAACAGAGAGATGGAAACTCTAAAGAAGTAGCTAAAGAAAATGTTAGAGAGGCGCCTGGGTGGTTCAGTCAGTTAAGTGTCCGACTCTTGATTTCAGCTCAGGTCATGATCTCATGGTTTGAGAGTTTGAACCCCACATTGGGCTCTGCACTGGCAGCACGGAGCCTGCTTGGGATTCTTTCCCCCTCTCTGCCCTTCCCCTGCTCATGCACTCTTTCTCTCTCTCTCTCTCAGTATAAATAAATAAATAAACGTTTTAAACATTTTAAATAAAGAAAATGCTAGAAATCAAAAATAACTATTAACAGAAATAAAGAAGGCCTTTAGTAGGTTCATTGGTAGTTGGACATGACCAGGAAAAGAATCTGTGAACCTGAACATAGGTCAAATAGAAACTTCCCAGACTTTCTCATTACCCAAGAGAAATAAAGGATTAAAAACGTAACCACAGAACATCTAAAAACTGTGAGACAATATCAAAAGTGTAACATACAGGGGCTCCTGGGTGGCTCAGTCGGTTAAGCATCTGACTTCTGCTCGGGTCATGATCTCACAGTTCGTGAGTTCGAGCCCCACATCGGGCTCTGTGCCGACAGCACAGAGCCTGGAGCCTGCTTCAGAGTCTGTGTCCCCCTCTCTCTCTGCCCCTCTCCCACTTGTACTCTGTCTCTCTCTCTCTCTCTCTCTCTCTCAAAAATAAGTAAAGATTAAAAGAAAAAAAATTTTAAGTGTAATATACAGACAATTTAGAATACCAGAGAGAGAAAATAGAGACTGGAGTAGAAGAAATATTTGAAGTAATACTGGCTAAAAGTTTTCCAAAATTGATGCTATATATCAAATCACAGCTCCAGGAAGCTCGGAAAACATCAAGCAGAATAAATGGCAATAATATTTATACCTAGGCGTACTATATTCAAACTGCAGAAAATCAAAGACAAAACCAAAATCTTTAAAGAAGCAGAGTAAAGGAAAACACCTTACCTATAAAGGAACCAGGATAAGAATTACAATGGACAGAAAATTCTCATCAGAAACCACACAAGCAAGAAGAAAGTGGGGTAAAATATTTCGGTGTTGAAAGAAAAATCCCAGCAACCTCACGTTTTATGTTCAGCAAAATTCTCTTCAAAAGTGAAGGAGAAATAAAGGCTTTCTCAAATAAAAACTGAGGAGGGGCGCCTGGGTGGCTCAGTCGGTTGAGCGTCCAACTTCGACTCACGTCATGATCTCGCGGTCTGTGAGTTCGAGCCCCGCGTCGGGCTCTGTGCTGACAGCTCAGAGCCTGGAGCCTGTTTCAGATTCTGTGTCTCCCTCTCTCTCTGGCCCTCCCCCGCTCATGCTCTGTCTCTCTTTCTGTGTCAAAAATAAATAAACTTTAAAAATAAATAAATAAATAAATAAATAAATAAATAAATAAATAACTGAGGAAATGTATTGCTAGCCAACGGCACTCCAAGAAGTACTAAAGGAAGTTCTCTACATCGTTTGCCCTCAGGGAAATGTAAATTAAAGAAACAAGAAGATATCACTACACACCTGTTAGAATGACCAAAATCCAGAACACTGACGTCAGATACAGGGTAGGGTGTGCGGCAACACAAACGTGTGGGAACACAAAATGGTACAGCCACTTCGGAAGGCGGTTTGGCAATTTCTTCCAAAACTAAAAGACTCTCACCGTATGATCCAGCAGGCACGCTCCTCGACACGTATCCAAAAAGGTGGAACTCTTATGGACACACAAAAGCTTGCGCGCAAATGTTTATGGCAAACTGTATTCACGTTTGCCAACCGAAATGTCCTTCAGTCAGTGAATGAATAAATAGATGGTGGTACACCCACACAGTGAAATATTACTCAGTGCTAAAAAGAAATGAGCTATCAAGTCACGAAAAGACATGGAGAGACTTAGACATATGTCTAAGTGAAAGAAGCCCATCTGGAAAGGTTACACCTGTATGATTCCAACTCTCTGCCATTCCGAAAAAGGCAAAGCTATGGAGCTAATAGAAAGACCAGTGGGTGACGGGGGGGGGGACCAACAGGTAGAGCACAGAGGATTTTAAAGCAGTGAAACTATTCTGTATGGTACTGTAACAATGGACTCATGACATCATACACTTGTCCAAAGCCACAGAATGTCCAACACCAACAGAAAACTCTAGCGATGCAAACTATGGACTTTCTGTGATAATGGTGTGTCAGTGTGGGTTCATCAAGTCTAACAAATGTATCCTTCGGGCGAGGGATGTTCATAATGAGGGAGGCCGTGCATGTGTGAGGGTAGGGGAAATCTCTGTACCCTCCTTTCAATTTTGCTGCAAACCTAAACCTGCTCTAAAAAAAAATAGTCTTAAAAAAAAAAAGTTCTTCAGGAAGAAGAGAAACAACACAAGTCAGACACTAAGATCTATGTAACTAAAGGAAGAGTGTTGGAGAAGAAAGAAATGGAGAGTCCCACCCTCATTTGGATAACCTTTCAGGTTCTCTATATCATATCAGCATCTCTGTACCAAAGTACAGTCATGGTAGATATTGAACTTAGGGACGCGTCTCCCTCTCAGTGTTTAAGAGTTAAAGCCCCTATTTGCGGTGCTCCTGATAGAGGTTTGACTGTCTCCCTTCTTGAGGTAATGATATTGGAGATCTAATGAAATCCATATCCAAAGAGAAGCTAGAAACAGAAAGAATTCCCTGATTAAAAAAAAAAAAAAAGATTACATGTCTAACCTAGAGAATCTGGACCTTATTAAGCCAAACGGTAACTATCGGATAAGCAGATCAGGTCTGATGTCACGTAACACTGACATACTCAGGATTAAAAGCAGAAACCTGTGGGGAGCACAATGAGAAAAGACCAGAAAGATTGACTTCTCCAAAGTCATACAGCTGGCAAATGACAAAACTGCAGTTCAAATTCAGATCTTGCTTCACATGGCCACGAATTACAAATAAGTGATAAGAATCCGTGTTTTTCCCAAGTGTGCAATTAATAAGAGGACCTTTTGTAATATGCAAGAACCAGGCAGCAGAATGGCTCTTTTGTGACCTTAAGGAATTTTTGCAGCTTCCCAAAGGATCTAATTCACATTCAGGAGAAGCTCAAAAAAAAAAAGACAATCTGTGACAGTTGTATCAAGCTGCTGGTCATTGAATTACAATGGAGAGCCCACTTGCCAACACTTTTCTAGAAAAGAAGCCAGACTGCTACTTTTCCACTGGAAATGGAATGGCTAAGTCAGCAGTAAAGGCCTCAGAAAACAGACCCAGCTACCATCCCCCTGGGCATCCTCATGCTGATTAATCACAACAGCTGGATCACACCAGCTGGAAAATATCCCTTCCTCCTCTGAATTGGCCTAGTCCTTAATAACTATACCATTCATCTGATATTTAACGTACGCTCTATCAGATTGGTGACAATGTTTTAAGCGCAGTATTCTTCTTCAAGTTCTAAGCTACTTGAGGACGAGGACCTACCTACACGTTGTCTTCCAAAGCACCCAACAGTTTGCAGGGTGCCCAAGAGATGCTCCATGAACATTGGTGGAATGAGTTACCTGCTGACGAAAGGAAAGTCGTCCAAGCATTCAGGGGTGACACGGGTCTAGAGTTAGCAGTTTGGGAGGGTCTGCCCATGCTATCGTGAGGCGAGGCTCAGATTACTAAACCCAGAAGTAAAGCACGTTCATCCATCCCCCTATCTGACAAATATCTCTGCACCTGCACAGCACGACACAAATGGTGGGTTCTTATTTGGAAGAACGTGGCCACAAAAAAGAGCAGAATTAAACTACCGGCTCACGGCTCATCTCTGCACTCTCACGGGTGGGCTCCATCTTCTGCTCACATTAATACAGCATTATTGTATCGCTCTATCTAGTTGTCTATGTGTTTATTCCGCTATCAATAATGTGAACTTCCTGTCGGCAGAAAGGATTCACTCTAGATCCATATGTATATGGATCTTTAGTGTATATGTGGTTCGTAACATACATTTTGTACCTGAGTGTGTATATATATATATATATATATATATATATAACATACATTTACATTTTGTCTAGTTTTATTTCATAAATAATTAGTGAGCAGTGTCTTCCATCTGATAGAAATCGTGTCCTTAGTGCAGTTCTAAGATTCCCAGTCATTTCACAGAGGTGCAGACACCTGTCTGGGAAAATCCTAAGTTGCCCACATTTTATCTGACAAATCTTCTTTGTCTAATTCCTGGCTCAGAATTGCTAATTCGTCCGGTGTCTAACCCCTTAGTCATTCCCCTCATTATTACCATCCCAAGAGGCTTTAGTGGTTTTTTTTTAATTTTTTTTTAACGTTTATTTATTTTTGAGACAGAGAGAGACAGAGCATGAACAGAGGAGGGGCAGAGAGAGAGGGAGACACAGAATCGGAAGCAGGCTCCAGGCTCTGAGCCATCAGCCCAGAGCCCGACGCGGGGCTCGAACTCACGGACTCACAGACCGTGAGATTGTGACCTGAGCTGAAGTCGGACGCTTAACTGACTGAGCCACCCAGGCGCCCCGAGGCTTTAGTGTTTTACAGTCTCTTCCCAACATCCTGATTCTCCAACCCACCAACTGGTTTGTGGTTGTACCTTTCACATACTAGCATTGAATGTGCCATAAGCCCTACCACCTTGATGTGGCCATGACAGGATGAGTGTTTATTCTCTTTCAAACACTGTGAAAACCCTAGCGACACAAAGATGAGCATCCTTATTATCACTCACTATCACTAGTTCTTTACCAGTACTTAATATCTACACATTAATGTCATCCGATACTTAACTTACACCCTATTAGTTTGGTGGCAATTTTCTAAGTGCATTATTCTTGTTCAAATTCTAAACTATCTGGGGACGAGAAACCACGCATATCTCAGCAATGATGCAAACCTATCTGTCCTATCCAATATGGAAGCAACATGTGGCTACGGAATCCCTGGAATGGCAGGTGCAACAAATGAAATCAATTCTTAATTTCATTCCATTTTAGTTAACTTAAATTTAAGTTGATGTTTATAGCAACATTATCAACAATAGCCAAATTACGGGAAGAATCCAACTGTCCATCCACTGATGAATGGATAAAGATGTTATATGTATATGTGTGTGTATATATATATATATATATATATTCCATATGTATCCAGAAATTATATATATATATATATATATATATATATATATATATATATATATAATAGGGAATATTACTCAGCCATCAGAAAGAATGAAATCTTGCCATTTGCCACAATATGGATGGAGCTAGAGTATATTACGCTAAGTGAAATAAGTCAGTCAGAGAAAAACAAATACCATACGATTTCACTCCTATGTGGAATTTAAGAGACAAAACAGATGGACATAGGGGAAAATAAAAAAAGAAGAAGAAGAAAGAGAGGAAGACAAACCATAAGAGACTCTTAGCTATGAAGAACAAACTGAGAGTTGCTGGAGGGGAGGTGGGGGGGGGGATGGGCTAAATGAGTGATGTTATGAGAGCATGTGTTGTGAGGAGCACTGGGTATTGTATGTAAGTGATGAATCACTAAATTCTACTCCTGAAACTAATATTACACTATATGTTAACTAACTAAAATTTGAATAAAATCTTGAAACATTAGGAAAAAACGTAAGTAGTCACAAATAGACACTGACCTCTGCAGTGGACTGATTGGGAGAGAGAAACACATTACAACTGCAAAAAAGGACAACTTGATAGATGCTATATTGGTAGCATGAACAAATACTCCGTGGGGACAGAGTAAGGAACCATTAATTATGGTACGAAAGGATGGGGAAATTTAGCAAAATATATGGCATTGAAATTGTCATCTAAGCCACAAATGAGATTTCACCAAACAAAAAACAAAAAACAAATCAGAAAGGCATTTCAGGTGGAGAAAACAACATGAATAAATGCCAGAGGAAAGATAAATTTTATATATATATACATACATATATATATTAATATATATTATATATATATTATATATATATATATTATATATATATATGATTATAACGTCCAATTCTAATGTGTGTGTTGGGGAACGGGTTCCCAAAGCATCAAGCAATTCTGTGACAGCAGGTGGGTATCCTACAACTCAAAACAATTCTGACATTTTCTACCTGGAGACAGCATCAGATCCCACAGCTTAAGGTTTCAGTTCCTCAAACTGTCCCCTCCACTACTGTGTTTCTCACCTACTGGCTACAGATGGGAGGCTCCCACCACTTCCTTCTTGGGTTCAATTAATTTGCTAAAGTGGTGGATAGAACTCAGAAAAACATTTACTTACTAGATTACTGATTTATTGTAAAAGGATATAACTCAAGAAAAGCTAGATTGAAGAAATGCATAGGGCAAGGTATGGGGAAAGGGCACAGGCTTCCATGCCCTCTCTGACGGTACCACTCTTCCCAAATCTACAAATGTTCACCAAACCAGAAGCTTTCCAAACCTAGTCCTTTAGGGTGTTTATGGAAGCTTCATTACATAACCATGCCTGATTAAATCATTGGCCATTGGGGACTGAGCTCAATCTTCAGCTCCACCCCCCACAGAGGTCAGGGGTGGAGGTTGGGACTGAAAGTTCTACCCAATTCTTTAATAACATGGCTGGCTGCCCTGGCAACCAGCCCCATCCCTAGGTGTAATCCAAAAGTCCTTTCACTAACAACACATCTTTATCACTTAGGAAATTCCATGTGTTTTAAGAGCTTTGTGTCTTAAAGTATATATGTATATGTATACATATGTGTATGTATATATATACTTTTACTCCTGTTTCTCGAGTATATATACATACATATATACATATGTGTATATATACATATATGTACATACACACACATATATATGTATATACATATATATGTATTCTATACTATAGAAATATACTATATATATACACTATACTATATATATTATATATATAGTAAAAGCTATATATATACATATATTTCTTATTATCGTTATGAAAAAAATCAACTGAGTAAATTTGAAGATCCAATTGGCTTTATTCAACAATTCATGAATCAAACAGCATCCCATCTAGCAAATAGAAGAGACCTCCAAAGAGCCATATAAAATGGGAGACTTTCATAGGCAGAAGGGGGCAGGGGCCAAGAAAGAGCAGATTACTTCCTCTTTCTTTGGGGGATAGAAGGGATCTGCAGGTGGATTACCTTACTACTGCTAACCAGGAAATTCCAGACTGGTTTAAGATTACAATCCTGGGAGAAGTTGAAACTTCAGTTAGGTTATGTATGAAGTCAGTTTGAGGACATGGGACTTAGCACAGGGGACTCTATTTTGGGACTGCTGTTTCTTTTTTTTTTTAACATCATAAGTCACAATATCACCATGTATCCCCTGGTCTTTGAACATAATCTTTTATAGCAAAATCACCATAAAAGTAAAAAAATATATATTGCTACATTATGAGAATCCCACCCAGTCATTAATAACTATTCATTCCATCATCATATCCTCTCAAAGGGTCTCCCACTGCAAGATCACTCGAATTTGTAGGCTTCCATTCAATCTTAACAGGTTCCAAAAGCAGAAGTACCGTCAGCAATATAGGGCTTCACCGTTTCAGGCACCTGATATACTCAAACTAAGACACTATCATCTCTTGCTCTGAGCCTCTTTCAAGGTGTTAATGAAATACTGGATTTGCCTATTACATGAGCCACTTATCCAGCTACTGTGTTTCCTTGTCTCCATTTATACCCAAACTTTCCTACCTTTGGATGGGCCATTAGGTTAGACGACTCTGCTGGCCTAGATTGCAGGCAGCAATACTAGTCTAGAAAGGCTCTCCCCCTCAGTCCACTTGGCTAAATAGTGTTCATGTCCTAGTGTTCTGTGGAAGGTAGAAGTTTTGAGTGATAAAGTCTAGTGTTTGAGCAATCTTCTAAGCAAAGTATTGAAGGAGGGGCCTGGCTTCTCATGAATACCTATCATAAAAAACATGAAGAGAGAAATGACTTAAAGATGTAATTGTTCATCAAATGGGAAGCAGAATTAAAAATTGGAAAAATTCTCAGCTTATCCATATTGTTAAAAATGAGAAAGTTTGTTCAGGAAAGAACATAAAGGGTGTGGCCAAATTTAATAAAATAGTATGGTTTCATCTCTTGCTCTGAAGCGAGATGTTATTCATCAAGACAATGGGGACATCGAAACAGGACCTCTTGTTCAAGACAATGGAAGAATGGCCCTGAAAGCATCTTCCCAGGGCTGTGGCTCCACTCACCCAGAATGTAAGAGCCCCACGGGAAGAAACAATTTCAAGGCTCTGCTCCCCGCATTCTGGTGTCTTGCTCATAGGCTGCCCTAGGTGCAATGAGGGCTGGGGTTCCACCCCCTCCAGAGGGCACAGGTGGTAAACTGTGGCAGCAGCCTCAGCAGCTTCCTCATGGTGACATCTCCACCGCACTAAGAGTGCAGAAACCAAGGGAGCAGGACTCCTTCCAGCTAGATTTCAAAGGATGGAAACCCTGGAGGCCAGGAGGCACCATCCAAGCAGGGGGCCGCCACTAGGGCAATGCCCAGTGCAGCCGTGTGGGTAGACTCCACCCCAGTGGTTCTTAAGTTTTTGGAGTTGCTCAGAACCCGTTACTCCTTCCTTCTTGGCATTGTCTGTTTTTTTGGAAGGGAATGCCTATCACACACCATCCCACCATTATATTTTGGAAGCACATAAACATGTTTGACTTCACATGTTCACAGTTGGACAGCAAACTGCTTCAGGATGAATCAGCTTACCCATATCTGATTTAGATGATATTTAGATGAGACTGTGAATTTAGGCTTTCGAGTTGATGCTAGATCCAGTTAAGACTTTGGGGGCTGTTGGATAGAATGAATGTATTTTGCATGTGAAAAGGATACAGATTTGGAGGGACCAGGGATGAAATGCTTTGTGTCTCCAACCAAATTCACGTGTTGAAATCCTAAGACCCAAAATGATGGTGTTAGGAGGTAGGGTCTTTGGGAGATGAATAGGTCATGAGGTTGAAGCCTTCATGAATAGAATTAGGGCCCTTACAAAGGAGACCCCAGAGAGCCAATTTGCCCGTTCTATCATATGAGGACACAGCAAAAGGACAGTTGTTTATAAACCAGGACACCCTCACCAAACACTGACTATTGTGGCTCCATGATCCTGGACGTCCCAGTGTCCAGAACCATGAGAAATGTTTGTTACTCACCTTATTTATGGTATTTTTTTACCGCCCAAATGGACTAGGATACCCCTATTGAACTTTGAGCCAGCATGGTTTCTCTAACACTTGGCAATCCTGATCCAAATCCTAAACAACGAAATGGCCTTGTGGAGATGAGAATCAGAAACTAAAATGGAAGAACACTGATAAAGAAACAAACAGTCAAGGTTTTTATTAGAGTATGATCTCAAAAAGACAAGTCAGAACTAGAGATTTGAAGGGTCAGGAGGGGGAAGGTAATTCTTTCCAATGCAGTTTTTTTTCCGTTCTTTCTCCCCTTTTTACCTTTAAAAGGCCTCACACTGATTTATGACTATTACGAGTTCCCAACGCTCCATGAAACTGGCACCCAGGCAGCAATCTTCTCCAAAGAGTCAAGTTAGAATCACACAAAAAAACATATTCCAGCTGAATGACACTTTACTCCTGATAGGACCATTGCCTCCAAGCTCCTCTCTGATTGCCTACTTAGGCCAACCATGTAGAAGCCCAAGTCCCCTCGTCTTTCTCTTTTAAAGATCACAAACAGGGTCCTAAATGGTTAACTTGTTCTTTCTTTCCTCCTATCCTTGAGTTCCCTCTTATGCCGCAGTTCTCAAACAACCAGCTGCTCTTGTTGTTTCAGGGGGTCCACAATGTCAAAATTATCTTCGTTGTCTCACTAAGACGTTCTTCACCCTTTTTACGTTTATTCTGTCGCAAACATAGAGCGGTATTTTCCTCAAGCCACATGGTTGTGATGATGTCACTGCTCTGATGACTAATGAATCTGTGTTTGTATATTCTTGGGCGTCTCAGAATTTTTTTTAAGTTGAAGTTTTAGTACATAAACATTTGAGATTAGCTCCATTTATTCTCGAAACTTCTACTGAAATGTTCCCGGCTACTTTCAGTTACGCCATCTAAAATCCATGTTATCTCCTTCCCATCCAATAAATTGTACTTTAAAATCCCCAACATTTCTTCATACGTATATGGAAGCACAACAACCAAAAGAATTTAATTTTTGCCTTCTTTTGCATAAACTTTAAACAATTTCTTTTAACTTTCTAAGTTCTATCTCAGTATTATGTTGGAATATAATAAAATTTAGTCAAATGTTTCTAAAATATGTTTTCCTCTTATTTTAAGATAGATTGCTGGCTAAAAAGAGGGATTGGAGACTTATTTATCGACCCACAGCTGTACACACTATCTATTTCTAAAATGCTAAAAAAGATAATGCTTCATCTCAGAGAGTTCTTTGACACAAGGAAGAAAAGAAACTGCTCCAAAGAAACTGGGGAAAGTTGCACCTAAAAAATAAAAGTATAATGACAGCCACCTTTTCTTCAGTGTGATAGATGGTCATATTTTACCATTTAAATTGTGTGCCTTACAAAGCAGAACATTGCTGAGCAGCATTTGGGTGTCAGTTAAATGGCAGGGTCACTTTGAGATTCTAAATGTGTCTAAAGCATTGGTTGGAGAAGGGAACGTAATAACTAAAACTTTAACAAAGTTTCCACATTTGACACTTGCTGAACGCCTGCTGGATTAAAAGTTGGTTGAAGAAATCATGACCCCTGCCACTTTCCAAAAATATAGTCACTTGACAAACTGGTTAGCTATAAATATGAAAACTGGATTAGTATCTCATTTGCAAAATTGCATTTTTGTTTTGTTACTGATGAACCTATAGATATGACTAGACTTGCAGTTTTGCTTGAATGTGTCTGATATTAGCACAAATTAATGATCAAAGATTTTTCTTTGAGAGACAGAGAGAGTACACACATGTGCAGGCATGTCCAAGCTGGGGAGGGTCAGAGAGAGAGACGGAGAGAGAGAATCCCAAGTAGGCTCCACTCTCAATGCAGAGCTAGATGATCTCGCAACCGTGAGATCATGACCGGAGCCAAAATCAAGAGTGGGATGCTCAATCGACTGAGCCACCCAGGTGTCCCCAAAGATGTTTTATCTGAGTGCTTGGTGGCAAACACAAGTGGTACTGAAATACTCCAAGTGTTGAATAGTTTTTAAATATCTCATGTTTTCTCCTGGACCAACTGTGATGGCGCAAGAGCCACGGTGAATAAGTCTCCTAACGACTAACATAAATCAAGGAAGTGGCACCAAACTCAGCTGGTAGTCATATTCTTCAACCTCATACACAAAAATGGCAGTTTCTCTTTAGGATGTCCTTGAAGAGGCATGAGAAAAGCAGTAATGTTATTAAATTTTGACCTCAGGGTGCGTGCCTTTTTCATAGTCAATGTGACAAAATCAGGAGTATGTGGAAAGCACTTCTGGCACAAACCAAAGTACAATGGTTGTCTCCAGAAAAGGCATTTGTGTGATTGCTTGAGCTTGAGCTGAACCACCCGCTTGTTTCACGGAGCCCCATTTTTACTTGAAAGAATGCCTAGCCACCATACTACAGCTATTTAGATTTGTGCGTTTGGCAGACGTTTTCTTGAACATGAACAAAATGAGACTTTGAAAAGTCATCAGTATTTGTTGCCAATGGTAAAATTTGAACTTTCAAGAGAAGCTAAGAATATTGGGAAACTTGTATCTGCTACTATCAGCTTGATAGCTTTCCAATACTTAGAGACTTTTCTGATGTACTGGTTAATGAATGTGATTTTAAGTGAAACCAATCAACATTTATAAGATTTGTATGACTCAGTGAGCTCATATCTTCCAAATAACCAATGTAGAAAAATTACAAAATCATGCGTGGATAAAGATACTCTGAAAGTGCAAGAGGGGAGCCGGGGTGGCTCATTCAGTTGAGCATCCAGTTTCGGCTCAGGTCATGATCTCATGGTTCACAAGTTCACAAGTTCTGTGTTGACAGCTCAGAGCCTGGAGCCCGCTTCGGATTCTGTGTCTCCCTCTGTCTCTGCCCCTCCCCCCCCAAAAATAAACATTGAAAAAAATTTTTTAATAATAAAATGCTCTTTTTTTCCCAACTACATATCTGTATGAAGCTCCTACCAAGTATTACTTCATAAACTTCAAGTGTGTGGCAGCAGATTGAATACAAGAGAAAATATGAGAATGTCACTACCTTCCAAGCCATGCGTGAAGATTTGCAAAAAGAGAAAAAAGCCGCTCTAAAAAAAGCCCCATAATTTTTTTAAATACAGGTTTTTTTATTTGTGTTATTTAAGTTGACATGTGATAGCTGTATTACTGTTCCTAGTAAATGAGTTAGTTAAATGGCATAAACTTTTCTCTTCTTTAATTTCTGCCTTAGTAAAATATCAGTAATGTAACTTGCATAAGCAAATCCACTGAGGGTCCCTCCACAATTTTTATGAAGTGAGATGACCTTGAGACCAAAAAGTTTGAGAAGCACTATTCTTAGCTACCAGTTGTCAAAAGCGTCTTTTAAGCACCTTTTTAAAGTGTCTTTAATGCACCCTGGACTTAAGTCTTAACAATAAAAGAGGTGCCAGGGTGGCTCAGTGGGTTAAGAGTCCGACTCTTAATCTCGGCTCAGGTCACGATCTCATGGTTCATGAGTTCTAGCCCTGCATTGGGCTCTATGCTGACAGTGCAGAGCCTGCTTAGGATTCTCTCTCTCTCTCTCTCTCTCTCTCTCTGTGCCCCTCCCCTGCTCACGTGCTCTCTCTCTCTGTCTCTCCCAAAATAAATAAACATTTTTAAAAAAACAATAAAACGTAAAGAAGAGAGAGGAAAAGACCATTCGTTTTTGTCCTTTTCCCCAGATTCTCAGGAGTGTCCTTCAGCAGTCCTTTGTTTGCATTCTTTTCACCTCTCACCTCACAAGTCCCACCCTCTGCCACCCACCCTCCACCTCTAGTCCTGGGATAATGGAAAGAATGGACAGGAAAGCAATGTTTTGCCTCTGCTCCCAACTTGGGCCTTGTTCTATAGTTTCCCAACATTTTCACTTCTATGGGGATCTTTCATTGTAACACCAGTGTGGAGAGTCAGTGTGGTTTACTGGAAAGGGCTGGCAAGCCCGGGTTCAAGTTCTGGCTCCAACCTTCACCATCTTTGGGACTCAGTCACTCTTCTATAGAACATAGATAGGAGTAATTAACCTACAGGGCTATTGCTAGGTTTTCCCAAGGAAAGTATATTGTAGGAGGCCCTCAACAAATTTTAGTTCCTCTCCCTATTTCTCCCACCATTCACATTCTTGAATCACGTATCCACTTTCCAGGGCACTGACAAAGTCAAAGAGATCTGGGCAAAGGTAGGGTTGTGGTCCACAGAACATCCAAACCCCCACCTGGAATGGAGATTATAATTCTTACCACCATCTCCAGCTTCTGTACCAGGGAGCTTGGGAAAAGACAAACTCTTTCCCTATGTCATATCCTTCATATTCATCAAGTGATTCTGCTTTTATTTATTTATTATTATTTTTTTCTTGGAGGCAGAAGATGATACAAAAGTGATGCACCGGGAGATCTTCAGTGTTGATCTCAGTGTTCAGATCAACTTTCATGCTATGAGCAAAAGCCCCTCTGGCTTTCATTCACCCTGGGACCCAGAGTTAAACTGGTTCCTTGTTGAACAAAATGCAGCACTTTTGAGATGGGCATATGGTGACTCTGGCAGACGTCCAGATATGTTAACAAAAGGACATGTATTCTATATGTAGGACACCAGGAGACACGTGTGCTCATAATTTGTTTTGGTCTCTAAAAGTTATCTGAGTGGCCAAAACGCTGCTGGGGACATGACCCAGTTGCTTGGGCAGGGCAGAACAAATTGGAACTAGAGCCTGTGCTGGAGATGGGATTCCAAAGCCAAGCCCATGAAGCTATAGCAATAAATGGTTTTCCAGGAGAGTCTGCTTCAAAGGCTTGTGTTTATGATTTCCTCTCTAAGAGATCCTTGGGGAAAGGGCCATGTTTTCATGTGGCATTTTCCAGCCTAACAAAGCAGCCCCTTCTTTCTGCGGTCATCCTGACCCTGTACTTCTCTCCAAGGCATTAGCAAACCATCCCTTAAGGAAGCCACTCTTGCCACAGCTCTGCTGAAAAGAGTCCAAAGGCTTGGGATTCAAGAGAGCCAAAGGTTTAAATCCCAGTTCATGGGCAGAAGACTGAAGTCCCAGCTCAATCAGGCAGGTAGAAAGCAAAACAGGGGTGAATCCCTCTTTCCTCTCCCTTTTGTTCCATTCATCCCCTCAGTGGAGCGGATGAGGCTACCCAGGAGGGCCATCTACCATACTGAGTGCACCGATTCCAATGCTAATCCCCTCCAGAGCCGCTCTCCCAAACACACCCAAATATAATACTGAATCTGGGCACCATTTGCCCCAGTTAAATTGGCTCAGAAAATTAATCCTCACAAACTCCCCTGGAAGCCATGCATTGTTAAAAGAGAAACATGATGTGTGCCTTCCCCCCACCCCCCCGCCGCTTCCCCACCATCATGCTAGAAGGAACAATATATAAAACATCCTAAGTGAAAATACTGTGTTAATATTTTAACTCCTAACAGAAGAGTCTTGAAATTTGCAAGGTAATGAAATCTGTGTCAAGATTAAGGGGCAACCTAGGCTTCTGAATGAGGAACCACTGCAGGCACAAGAAGCTTGAGACTAATATGGACCATACTGAAAACACTGTAAGCATCACAGGGCAGCAGTGGGGTTAGATCACAGGGCTTCCAATGCGGTGCTCAGAGACGCTCTCCAAACAGAGCCCATCACATTTAGAACTCTTCGAGGAGGACAGATGGCAAACCGGGAACAGTGAGGAGCTCAGGGAAAGTGGGAGCACTGTGGGGAGGGAAGAGAGAGGTAACCTGCATTTCTCATGCTACGTGTTAACCTGTTTAGGAGGTTATAGAGTATGCTGCCTTCTGTAAGAGAAATGTGAGAAAATAAGAATATACCTACATAGCCATTTACTTTTTTGAACAGGTAAAATAGGTCTGAGAAACCAGAAACTAATAAAACTGCTTACCTATAGGTGGTGAGAATTGGGTAGAGGGACTATAGAAAGGAATGAAATTGCTTTGAGTATCTTTTTATATAGCTCTGACTTTTGAACCATACCAAGATTTACATAGTCAAAAAATAAACGTCACAAGGGCACCTGGGTGGCTCAGCTGGTTAAGCATCTGACTCTTGATTTTGGCCCAGGTCGTGATCTCACAATTCATGAGTTCGAGCCCCACATAGGGTTTTACACTGAGAGCACGGAGCTTTCTTATGATTTTCTCTCTCTCCCTCTATCTCTGACCCTCCCCTGCTCATGTTCTCTTTCTCTCTCAAAATAAATAAATAAAATTTTAAAAAGAAATAAATAAAAATAAAAATCACAAATGATGTAAAAAACAAACTCTAGAAACAGTAACAAATGACCTTACCTTTATATGAAATCGAAAACATATGTAGACAGAGAAAAATAATCATTTCAAGTCATGTAAACATAAAGGGATATAGTTTAAGAGGGGTTACAAAGAAATTGTGAAATTTATAATCAGGCTTGATTTTCTTAGTGGTATTAGTGTTATAATTTTATTTTTTAAGTTTGCTTTTTTTTTTTTTCTTTTTAGTAATCTCTCCACTCAACCTGGAGCTCAAACCTACCACCTCGAGATCAAGAGTCGCACACTCTTTGGGCTGAGCCAGCCAGGCACCCTGCACTGTAATTTTAAAACTATTTTGTTTGTGATGTAACAGAGAGTAAATGTGTCAATAAATTAATGTCGTAGGGAGTCAGGGGAGGAGAATATAAGTACGGAATGAGAGAAGCTGAGGAAAACTTCTGTGATGTTCTACGTGAATCAGGTGCATAAGTGTGAAATGTTGTGTATATTTCTGAATATCACTCCCCACTAACAGGAACCAGAATTCTTTGAAAAACTGATTTCAGGCCTGGACAGGGAAAGGACAAAATAAGCCAAAGGGGTATAAGGAAGAAGGTAAGCAAGTGTTTAAAGACCAATGGAAACAGTTCAAAGGAACACAAGAACTGTCTTAAGTGGCTCTCATTGTCCAAATTGGGGACAGCAGGGAAAAGAATCACAACGGCAGTAAATTAAATCATTGAAAAAATGCATAAGTTAATACTGATACTTGAGAAACAGAGAGAGACACAGAGGGAGAAACAGGGGAATAGGGAGGAGAGGAGACGAGAAGGGAGGGGAGGGAAGAGAAATAGGGACAAAAGTGAAATCTCTTTTTGAACAAGAAGGCCAACTAGTATATGTAAAAAAAAACTAATAAAAGTAAAAAATCCTCCAATGTAATAATGGATTCAAGCAAAGATCATCAATGTTTGTGAAAAACACAATCCCAAGGTATCATCCCACAGATTACTGATTAATTGGGGAGGGGGGGGGGACAGTAAATTTGCTTTTCAGTGGAGAGACCACCTTATCCAAACAGTCAAGCTTCACATCCCCCAGTAGTGAGACAGCTGACATCCCTATGCCTTCTTGTGTGATGCAGTGAGTACACACAACATCACGTACGCGATGTTCTTGCCAGAAGTTGTTTGACCTGAATCTAATCACGAGGAAACCAATCTCAGACCCTTCAAAAGTGTCAACGTCATGTCGAACAGAGGAACACTGGGGAGTTGTTCTAAATTAGAAGAAACCAAAGGGGCACAACATGCAACGGAAGAGTGAAAAGTTAGAGAGGGCATTATTGGGACAATAGGGAATGTTTGAGTACGGACTGTTGGGTGATAATATTAAATTTGTGCTAATTTCCTTAGGTTTGTTAAGGGTGTGAGTGTGCATGACAGTTATCTTTCCCCTGGGAGACACATGCTGAAGTATTTAGGAGTGACGATATATGTAGCCTACTTATTCGAATGACTTGGCACGACGCTAGCATGTTTCTATAGAGAAAGTGATATGGAGGCGGTGTTGCAAGATCGTATCAGTTGGAAAACCTCGGTTAAAAAGTACGTAACATTCATGACAGTTTTCAAAAACACTGTAGTTGTTTTTCCCCCTGTGGATTTCAAATTTTTCTAAAATAAAAAGTCCCTTAAAAGAAGAGGTTTGCCAAGCCACCCCTCAGATCTTTCCATGAGCTCCTTGGACCTCCTCCTCAAAAGGAAGAACTCCTTTGCCACAATCTGAGTGTGCTTCGGGGGAGGAATTGTGAAGGTCACTGTCATGAAACATCCCTCAACTTAATACCTCCCAGGATGCTCTTCTGGGGATGGATTCTTTGAGTGTCTTGCAGAAACACTAGCAAAACATTTTACTCTAGTATATCCATTGCACCCTTGTCAAGCCCCCGCTCAATCCTGCACACAGGCAGGGTTTTGCAATAAAACCCCATTAACCAGAGCACCTGGGGTATTGATTTTTCCAGGCAATCAACGTGGAACCCTTGGGAAACATTTTGAAACATTTCTCCCCCCAGTCGACTATGCTCCTGCAAAGGTTTACCTTCTTGCCTCGGCGAAGTCATGCAAAATCTGTCCAGGAAAACTGAGTGTCTCAAGGCTCTAGTATCATTTATATCCTATACCAGTTTTTTCCAGCACCATCAGGGGGTGTGGGAATTTGTACCAATCCTAGAAAATGACACAATTAAATCCCTTCATGAATTATTTTCCCTGCTACTACTATCTTTTCCGAGAAACAAGATTATAGCAATTCCAGTTAGCCAGGGACCCAATTAATCCAAGTTTCAGCTTGTTTCTTTAATAAAGAGACTTGTGAGGAGTGTTCTAGAATATGGTTTGTCAGTTGTTCAGGATCTACAGCCATTTTCTAGAATCTTGTGAATATTTACTAACAAGGTTTAAGATTTAGATGTCTCATATTTTTAGTATGTATAAGGATGATTTAATTGATAATGGGACTGAGAAATCATTTACCTGAGGTATTTCCTATTATTCTGAGTTTGTCAAGGCCGTTGTGTTCTTTAAAAGTGTTCAAGGACTCTTATTTCTGAGACTGGTTATTTTTCTCTTGTAGCTTTTATACTCTACTTTACGGCCAGACATTTTATCCCCAGACTCGGCAGAGTCCATAGCAGAAGACAAACAATCCAAGGAAGGTCATCTATGGGTGAAGGACACATTCCGTTATACTACCATAACCCAGGGTTTCACAACCATGAGGTCTGTCCAAGGCACTGTGGGAGGGTCAACAGCATCCCTGATCTCTAACCACTAGATGTTAGTGGCACCTTGAGTCCAATCAAAAAGGAGGCAATCAAACATTGCCTGGGGGATAAAATCGCCTCAGGTCGAGAGGCACTGCTGCCATCCAAGTAAGGAATTGAATCAGAAACAACAAAATAAGATTAAGCCCCATTCCCTCTCCGGGTCTGACATTGCAGCCCTTATCGTCATAGAGAGAGAGGCGGCTCGAGATCACTGAAGAATGCTACATTAGCCACTAGAGACACGGGCTCTAATCGTGAATCAGCCTCCATGTTGTTAAGGTGGGGCTTCATGACTTGCCTGAGCCTTCTTGTTCTAGCTCTGGTTACTCATTGTTTATTTCCCAGAGTTCTGGAGGCTGGGAGGTTCAAGATCAAAGTGCCCGCTGATTTGGTGCTTGGCAAGAACTCTTTTCCTGGCTTGCAGATGGCCACCTTCTTGCTTTATACTCACATCATAGAGAGAGCTTTGAAATCTGTTCTTGCAAGGGCACTAATCTCATCATGGGGCCCACCCCTCATGACCTCATATAAACCTAATTATATCCCAAGGCTCCACCTCCAAATCCCATCACATGAGGACTTAGGGCTTCAACATACGACTTCTAGGGGGGGACAGAAACACTCAGTCCATAATAAGGTGCAAATGCTTTATAAACAGAAAAGGTTAGAAGATTATGAAGACACTAATGTTTATCGAATGCTGGCCATGTGCCAAGCAATTTAATATTCTGTTTAATTCTCATAATTGTCTGAGATAACAGCATTTCCCCTGGTTTTACAGAGCAGGAAACTGAGGCCCATAGGAAGTAATATTCCCAAACTGACAGAGCTGGAAAGCAGAGAACTTGGCTTGAAGCCTTAGCAGGAAACTGGTCTCTTGTGCAAAACATCAGGCTTCTTTGAAGCATCTGATCATTAGAGACCTGTAGCCTTTACAGGGATCTTTGCTATATACTGATATCAATTCGGCCTTATTAGCTGATATTTTAAATATGTGTAAATATGGATAGGTTCCCTTTTGTGTTGGATGTGATAAATATTTTTATTCAGAAAAAATAAAAACTCAGTCATGCTATACTGAAAAATTATAACATATACCTTCTTCCTATACCTACTCCCATCCTTGGCTCCTTTCTAGCATTATACTCGATGTAATAAGGGCCAGTCACAATATACAAGATAGAGAGAGATAAATATAAATAGATCCAGGGGCGCCTGGGTGACTCAGCTGGTTAAGCATCTGACTCTTGACTTCAGCTCAGATCATCATCTCAGGGTCTGTGAGACTGAGCCCCAAGTCAGACTATGTGCTGACAGCAGAGAGCCTGCTTGGGATTCCACGCCCCCCCCCACCCCACAACGCTGTCCCTCCTCAGCTCACATGCTGTCTCTCAAAATAAATAAATAAAATAAAAATTAGAAATAGATCCAGTGATAGAGATACAGATAAAGATACAGATCTAGATCTAGATATAATTCTTAACCACAGCTCTGGGATTTTTCTTTTACCTGAAAATTCTATGACTTTAAACAAATTGAAAACTTTTAGCCTAGATACTCTGGGATCCAGGCCTTCAGAATCCAAATAGCACCAAACTCAGCTGCCCAGATGAAACTGTGGAAACTGTGGAACTTTATTGTTTTAATATGTCGACAAATAGAGATTAACACACACATACACACACCACTGTCCCAGGAGCTAATATTCTGCACATAGAGCCAGAAAGCAACCAGGAATTAAGCAACAAAATAGGCCCACGAAATAAAGTGCTTGTCAAATACCGGGCGAAATAAACTACTATCTTTTCCAGATCAGTGCAGGGGAGTAGGCTGAGGCAACAGGAAGTGCACCGAGCGAGGGTGAAGGATTCACATGGTCGCCTCCAAATCTGGTTTTCCGGCCACCGTTCCCCTGCACCTGCAGGTGTCTGCACTGAGCCAGGGGCTGGGAAGCAGGAAGTGTCATTCCATCCAGAAGCGTGCGCACTGAGGTCCCGTACCAACTGTGACCTTGACTTTCACTTCACTTCTATCTTCTCCTGTAAACTACTGTAACTTCTCTGCCCAGTTCCCCTGTGAGCAACCGTATGGCTTCCCGGCATACCTCTGCGAGGTAAGGAATGATTTTAACAACAGAGGGTTTCTGCGCCCTCCCACCACACACACACATACACACACACACACACACACAATTTCACCGCCCCTAAAACTAAAGTGGTCGTAGCTGAGGTGGGACGGAGAGGACACAGGCGAACTCCCCTGCCCCCCACATTTATCTGTAGGAAATTCCTGAAAGTCCACTATTAGCCGCTCTTCCTGAGACCTGCTACTGAATGCTATACTCGGAGAGATTCCAAAATGAAATCAGTAACATCTTAGAGTGCCTGAGAATATGATTCCTGGGGAGACCCTGAGCACCGAAGCACTGGTCATCCAGCAGAGTGCGGAGGGTCCAGGCAGAGAGCAGGGCCTGGAGGCGCCGTTGGCCTTGAATGGGCCCTGTGTGGTGGAAGAGGAGAAGCGGGTCCCCACCAGCAGAGCGCAATGTCCCACCAGAGCGCGCCAGTCCCCTCCGGAGGATGCACGGTATTTGGGGGAGAACACCAGTACTGCCTGGGAACTGAAGGAAGAGGTCCTAGTCCCTCTGCCCTGCAAACCTGGCTGCCTGGCCTCAGGCGGGTCACCTCGTGGCTGGATGAAGTTCTTTCATCACTAAAATGAGTGTGTAAGATTATTTAACATCTAAGTTCCCTTCGACCTTCAGTATTTTACAGTGTTTTTCTCTTACTCTTCAAACTGCGCTACGCTGGACACAACAGAACCAACCGTCTCCTCCCTCCTCTCCCCTGCAGGGATCCCAGGTGTGGTAGCAGGAACAGTGGGTGTTCCGTCTGCTGACCTCAGAGCTGCTCTCCCTCTACTAAGCTGCAAACTCCTTATAAGTTAGGACCTTGCTTTATTTCTTTGTTCCCCTAGCCCAGGGCCTAGGAGAGATTATGCATGCAATCAATGATAGTTGCAAAGACATTTAAAGTATAAAGCTTTCCATGACTGTAAGATATTATTTTTATCTTTTTCACCCTAAATAGCCCTTGCCAAGGCCTTTCATAGATAGTGTGGGAAACTCCAGAACTGAAAAATCCAGCCCTTGTAAAACCTGTTTTGTTGTTTTCTCTTTTAAAAGAACATGTTGCCTTTATTTTCTTTTTTTAAGCCAAGAATGAAATAAAAGCTCTTTCTCAAGTCCTCAACTAGAATTCATTGTGGAGGGGACTAAGTTGGGACGTACTAAAATCAAGCCGCCAAACCAAAGTTACACCAATGATGGGGGTGCGTGGGTTGTACCCTGTAATGAGCTACCCTTCTCCCCCTACCCTGCCGCACCCCCCCCCCCACCGCCTTGGCCTCATCTATGCCCATGCTTTCTGGTCAAGAGTTCTCATGAAGCTTTTGAGCTCAGACTGCACCATAAACAATTGTTAGGGAAAGCTGCTCTTCAGGTGAATTGCACTTGTTTATATGAAGCCTAGAGATTTGGGCCCTGGTCCAGGGAAGGCTGAGCTGCAAGCTATCAACCTTCTTTGGTTCACCCATCATCAACCAGCCGCTGCCATGCAGCTGGTTTTAAACAATCCAGGGAATTTATGCAAGGTCAGTTCCCAGGCAAAAGGAAAATAGCCAGGTGAGTGACCAGCAGTGAACAGGAGCCGTGATTAACAATAGCAGAGTCTTCAAGCATGAAGGTTTGGATTGAGTTCAGATAATCACCCGAAGGTTGAAAGACATTCTCAAAACTTTGCGAGGTTCCAAATTTAGACCATCACTTGGCTGAGAACAAGTTGAATGAAGCTTGCCTGGTTGGAAGCCAAGGTTCTCATTCCAGGTGAGACTGAGAGGCAGGCAAAAGATAACAAAAAAGGATAAACTCTAGCAGGTAGGATCGAATGGAGGGGTTGAACAAAAGTTTGGAATGGTGGACAGATCGGCAGATGGATGGAGGATGCACAGAGAGACAGACAGAAACAGACATAATAGGTGCATGTGTGTCTTTATTGGTGTGGCAGGCAGCCATTCTGGAGCATTCCTATTTTATGGCAATGAGTAAACTTAGCTTTTACAGCAAAAAGAGGCATTTGGATCAAGAAACTCTGACATGATTGAAAAAAAAAAAAAGATTAGAAAGATAGACAGGCAGATAGATAGAAGAGAGAGAGATCATCCCATGGCCAACAGGCCATTATCCCCCTCCCTGCCCCCAAAGCTGAGTCACAGTGCTATCAGAGGTGGAGGGAGCCATCCAATGGCCTGTGAAGTTCAAGATCCAGTTGCTGATGGTGCCCTTCCTAATCCTGATGCTGGTACAGTTACTCTGGAGCACCATCGTCCCAGAAGAGGGAGTAGAAGCTTCTCAACACCTTCTGTGCCTGGCAAGCTGACACTGGAGGGAATATTTACAGCTGTCCTCAATTGAAGAGAAGACTTTTAACTTATTGTGATGCCCTCTCATAGTTGATAATATTTTATGATAGATAAGATATCTTAATACAGGTTACCTTTTTTGACCCAGCCACCCTGTGAAGCAAGCAAAGATTTCTGTTGTTTTCAGACTATTGAGGTTCGGGGTATTTCTTATCGAAGACAAAAACAATAACAAACAAACGAACAAACAGAAACAGCCCTAAGGAAAGTGAGTGCCTTGAATAGGATCACACAGCTAGTTAGAGGCAGGTGGGACCAGAACTCAAACCCCCTCTCTCGGTCCATTTCTTTCCCCATCACTATGTATGCATCCAATGCTCAAATGCATCCACAGGAGCTGTATTTAGAGATGTCTGACCAGAAGTCACGTACAGGAGAGTTGGAAGCATGTTTATATGCATTTTGTTTGCTTGTTTTGTTTTTTTTACACACCATGTAATCTTCATCAAACCAGTTTCTTTGCTGTGAAATTTAGGCTACTTTTCCAGAGATTTCCTCAGGGCTAATATAATGACAAAGCATTGCAGAATGAGGAAAGATGCATATTCTGCCCTCAGATTTTGACTCCAAATCACTCATATCGAATAGGTGTCAGCCATATGTCAGGTATTAATAGGTATCTTTTGTTCTTTGATCCCCACAGTGAACTTGAAATGTGGATATTACTCCTCCCATTTTACGGAGAAGGAAAGAGATGCAAAGTAATAAAATAACTTGTTCAAGGCAACACAGCTACCAGTTACCTTGTGTAGTCGAATACAAGGGTGAAATGAATGGAAATGGTAATAGGTCTTATAGAAATTGAGAAGACGGTAGGGGATGACTAGGTGACTGAGTCCATTAAGCATCTGACTCTTGGTTTCGGCTCAGGTCATGATCTCAGAGTTGGTGAGTTTGAGCCCCGCATCAGGCTCTGCGCTGACAGTGTGGAGCCTGCTTGGGATTCTCTCTCCTTCTCTCTCTGCTTCTGTCTCTCTCTCTCTCTCTCAAAATAAATAAATCAACTTAAAAAAAAAGAAATTGAGAAGGAGGTGAAATCGTGTCCCCTTGGAGTAGTTCAACAAATATGTGCTCAGTATTTCTGCACTACAGAAGCATCTCCTAAGAGCTTAAGAGTAAGTGGGACAAGGATCCTCTGCCATCCCTTCCTTGCTTGTAAGAGGCTGTGGCGTGCCTGGGCTGCCTCCTGGGGTTTTTTTGTGCAAATGAGGACAAAGTGGGGAGTGTTCCAGAGCTCAAGAAGCCAGGATTCCGAAGTGTTTTACACGTGACGTGGCCAAGGAGGAAGAAACCAGGCACAGAGGGAGCACAGTATATGGGAGAGCCACTAGCCAGTGTGGGCTGGCTTTTAGGAAGAAGTCTGGGGAAATTTGGAGAGTGAAATATGAAATTAAAGACAGCTGCTGTGCTTTGGGAGACAGCACAAGAGTGAGAAGTGAAGAAATGCCTAGTGCCCTGTGAGATGGGACAGCCTGTTAGTACCCAGCCTCACTGCTGGGGACTCAGATCCTGCCTCCCACCCCTTAAACTTCCAGGAGATCATGAACTAGTTGTATAACCTCAGTCAACCTTGGACTCATGACCTGCGAATAAGTAAAGCGAATACACAGAAAATAAATGAGACAATCTGCGTAAAGTGCTTGGCATTTAAACACTTAAATTGGTATGGGGGACACTGCTGTCACCCACCTTTAGGAGCTATTTGGAGGAATTTAGCAACGATTTCAACTATACTTCAGTGCTCTCTTAGATTTGGGACTTGAGTTTCCTCAGAATGTGTCATCATGTAGATCGGATCACAGGAGAGCTGCTATTTTCAACCGGATGGTCTGAGAAGGGTAAAATCAAACAGAGACACAAAGGAGGTGAAGGGAAAGGTTACACCAATAACCTGGGGGGGGGGGGGGCGGTGGGGAATGGTTCCAAGCGGACAGAACATCAAATTCAGTGGTCCTTATTACATGTTCAAGGAACAGCAAGTAGCCATTGTTGAGCAAAGGGTGAGGAGTGAGCAAAGGGAAAAAACAGGGAGGAAATCAGGTTGAGCAATGGCCAGGTAAAGGATCAAGTGACACCTCGTGAGCCCTGGTCAGACTGTAGATATCGTCGTAAGTGCAAAATGGGGGACACACACCAGAGAGTGCTGAGCAAAAGGGAGCATCTATTTTACATTTTCAATTCCTCACTCCGGTGCCCGTGCGCATAACTGACGGCAGGATGAGCAGGGTGGAAGCAGGGGTACCGGGTGGCCTATTGAGTCTCAGGGCAGAGATGATAGGGGCTTGGGCCAAGGAGTAGCCACGGAAGTGAGAGGGACATTCAGATTTGGAATCAGTTTTAGGGGAAAACCAACAAAACTGGTTGGTAGACTGGATACGGCGTATACATAAAAATTGAAGTAAAGAACGGCTCCAGAGTTTTGGGTATTACTACCTTTGTAATTTATACGATCGTCCCCCCATACTGAACATTCAGATCGTTTCCAGGACATTTGGTGTTTTAAGACAATGAGGCAATAAATATCCTGACCCGTTTATCTTTAAAAACTAATAACTATTTCCGAGGAATAGGTTCCTAGGGTAGGCTTTGGGGTCAACAGGGAGGCATGTTTTGCATTGTTAAGAAGGACCGGCAAGTACTTTCGAGAAAGGTTGTTAACAGTCTATAATCTCCACAACTACGTGTGAGAGTACCAGTCACTTCCCCCTCAGCAAAGGACAGTTTAATGGTTTGAAGACGTCTTTCAGTTGGCCAATCTGATGGGTGAAACACAGTATTTCAATCTCGTTTTGTTTTTCCCTGGCTTCTAGTAGGGATGTGTATCTTTTTGCTTATTATTGACAAATAATTATATTGACTATAAATATATACATATATATACATATATACATATATATACATATATACATATACATATATATACATATATATGTATGTGTGTGTGTATATATATATATATATACATATATATATATATATATGGAATGTGTTTCCTTTCATTTATCATTTTACTTAGAAATATATTTTTAGCTTGTGCCATAATACAATTTTAGATTTTATAAAATCAAATTTGTCCATTTTCACTTTATGATCACAGGATTTTCCTTACACATTTAAAAGAAGAACGTAGTAGAACTATGCATACCAGGATCTGTTTTTAGTAGTAGTGCTTTAAATTTCTTTTTTTTTTTTTTTTTTTTTTGCAGTTATTTTATAGCTACTGTTCCATTTTGGTTTTGTATTTTTTCTTGAATCAACTTGGTGATCTTTATACAGGTATAAGGAAATAATTCATTTATGTAGTATTTTCAGAATTACTGACTTAAAGTAATCCATAATATTTCTTTCACTCTTTAAGTCACCTCTTTCTGTAGGGTATATATCCTACTTCTTATTTTTGATATCAAATATTTGTATCCCTACTACCTTTGTAAGGTACATTAACCAGAGTTTGTTCAATTGTATTATATTAAAAGTACAATCTATAAGGTTTATTAATCCATTATATTACCTTTAGGTATTCTATTTTTTTTAATGCTTATTTATTTTTGAGAGAGAGAGAGAGAGAGAGAGAAAGAGCATAAGTTGGGGAGAGGCAGAGAGAGAGGGAGACAGAATCCAAAGCAGGCTCCAGGCTCTGAGCTGTCAGCACAAAGCCAGATGTGGGGCTCAAACTCACGAACCATGAGATTATGACCTGAGCTGAAGTCCAACACATAACCAAGTGAGCCACCCAGGCACCCCAGGTAATCAATTTTTTTAATGTTTATTTATTTCTTCTGAGAGAGAGAGAGAGCAAGCACATGGGGGAGGGGCAGAGAGAGACAGAGGGAAAGAGAGAATCCCAAGCAGGCTTTGTGCTGTCAGTATGGAGCCTAATGCAGGGCTCCATCTCACAAACCATGAGATCATGACCTGAGCTGAAATCAAGAGTTGGACACTTAACCGACTCAGGTGCCCCCTGAATTAAATTCAAATTTAATAATATCAACTTTCAAATGTTTCTTCTTACTCCCTTCAGGTATATATTTTTTTTTCTAATTTCTTGCATCTCTTAATTTAATTCTTCCCACATTTTGGTGTTTATTTCTGAAAACATTCAGCACAGTGACACGTCCTTTGAGAACAACACTGGTGTAAGTTTTGTAAACGGTATTCTCCTTGCGAGTTCTTTTCTCAGTGATCTATGATTGCAGCTTTGATTTCTCTGTCAGTCCAAGAATATTTAAAAGCTCATATTTTAAAAAAAATTTTTTAACGTTTTATTTATTTTTGAGACAGAGAGAGACAAAGCATGAACGGGGGAGGGTCAGGGAGAGGGAGACACAGAATCCGAAACAGGCTCCAGGCTCTGAGCTGTCAGCACAGAGCCCAACGCTGGGGCTCGAACTCGCGAACCGCGAGATCATGACCTGAGCTGAAGTTGGCCGCTGAATCAATGGAGCCACCAGGCACTCCCATTCATTCTCAAAATATGCACATGGGTTTGGTCGCTTTTCTTTCTGATCATGCAGGCAAGGAGAGTGAACAGGGAGTCTAGGCTCCAGTGACCCCTACTCTCTAGTGACCCCTACCCTCTAGTGACTGCCCTTTATGGTTCTGCAGGACCTGCTGCCAGCCTCACTCCCCAGCTCTCAACGGCAGAGAGGGTGGTGGTGTTCTGAGCAAGTAACAGTTACCTTTGGCGCAAGCAAGATTAAGAGGTCCCAGATGCCTGACAGCCAGTGGGAGCTGCCGTGGTATATATTGAAATAGAGGGCAGCAAGGATCATGGCCGAGGCCTCAGTGCCTAAAGCCGGCTTCGTGGCTGGGTCTAACGGGAGCTTGCACAGACTCCTGGATGAGGTGACCCAAAGCGGCCTTGTGGAATCAACAGTTTCCCCCTTGAAATTGTGACATCTCCCTTTCTAAAGAAACAATAACCCTGGCAGGATATCGTTTGAAACGCGTGACTTTGTGCCAGGCTCTCCGTGAGTCTGATCCAGAGGTCAGCTGAGGGCCATCTGCCCCTTGCATTCTAGACTTCGATTACTTGAATTGTTATATGCCACACACCGTGCATCAGACCGCAGGTTCTAAGGTCTGGAGAGGTCCTCCCCAGGTTTCTGTGAAACCCCAGAGCTGTACAGTCTCGAGGTCTGCCGTCCCCTCTACCCACGGGCAGAATCAGCCTTTCACCAGTGGCCACAGGAGAGCCAGCCACATGGGGCTCCTCCAGTTATTTGGGATCTCGGTAAAGGTCATCCCATCAAAGACACAGTCTTCGGCCAATCGTGCTCACCCTGTCCGCGAAATCTCTCTCTCCGCGTTCTTCACCACCTTCCTCCTGAATACCGCATCCTCCTGCACAGTCGCTCTTCCTTTTGTTATAAAAGTATCTTTCTCCTTCAGAAACCTCAGCCCCCACAGCTCGTCCAGGCCCTGGGGGCTCAATGTCTACCCCAAGTGGGCTAAGAAGGCATTTTCCTGGGAAAGGAGCTCAGATATCCTCAGAAGTCTGCTGCGAAGGGGAAACATCTTTGAATTAAGGAGTGTCAAGTTTAAGAAGCAGGGACCAAGCCACTCCGTACTGAGTTTCTACCAGATGCAAGGTGCTTGGGGGTGGGGGGTAGGCGTGCCTGCCTTAGCGAAGAAGCTGACTCCCTGGAAAAGTACCAATAACCAGAATATGTGACCCATTGGTGACTGAAAGGTCTGTAATGCTGGGAGCTCAGGCCATTGTTACTTTGGGAGTCTATTTGGATGAGTATAGTGGGGGGGAAGGGAGGTGGGCCGGGGGCGGCTGAGATTAATCAGATACGGTTCCCCACCCCCCCGCCAAAACACACTTTACAGCAGCAAAGGTGGAGTTAGCACGGACTACCACAGATCAATGACGTTATGTGCACTGCTTTATTCTCACTGTCTGTAAGGCGGGTATGGTTGTGTCTCAATTTACGGAGGCTCGGAGCGAGGACGTCACCTGCTCAAGATCACAGGGCCACCAAGCGACAAAACGGGATTTCAATAGGGAAGCTGCCACTTCCAGAGCCCCAGAGCTTCATAAAATGATGGAGAAGGTAGACGCACACAGGAAATCACACAAAAGCAAAGCTGACCCTTGTAAGTTTGTAACGAAAGAATAAGCAACGTTCAGGACGACTACAGGGGAGGGAAAGGTTAGTCTTGCCCCTTCTCTGCCTCTTTAAAATTTCCGCTGGCCACGTCCCAAGCAGCATTAAGAGAGAAAACCTACGGGGGGGGGGGGGGCACCTGGGGGGCTCAGTCGGTTGAGCGTCCGACTTCGGCTCAGGTCATGAGCTCCCGGTTCGCGAGTTCGAGCCCCGCGTCGGGCTCTGTGCTGACTGCTCGGAGCCTGGAGCCTGCTTCGGATTCTGTGTCTCCCTCTCTCTCTGCCCCCCTCCCGCCCCACCGTTCGTGCTCTGTCTCTGTCTCTCAATAATAAATAAACATTAACAAAAATAAAAAATAAATTTAAAAAGAGAGAGAGAGAAGATCTACAGCCAGTAAGGAAGAAAAGCAGGGACTGCGTCTACACCATCAAGAGCAAAAATCAAAGGGTAGACACCTCCGCAGCAACACTGCAATGAGACCCATCTGCCCACTGGGACATTCATTACTCAAAGCGACAAGAACCGCCACCACAAAGCGTCTCCAGCGCGTTAAGATGTGATGAGAGGCCACTAGACGGGAAGTTGGGAGAAATGAACTGTCGAGTTCCTTCTCCATCAACACGAAGTGTGGTCCAGAGCAAGGTACACATGACAGGTCAACTTCTAGGCCTGTGTCTTCATCTGAAGAAGACTGGGTGATTTCCAAGTTCGGTCGCCAGCCACCGAGCACCCAGGGTTACAGCAGGATGCCCTGGGCTCTGTGGACAGGCTTACACAGAGCGGAAGCTCGCCCCTAAGCATGTGCCCAAGATAGAGGACCTCGCGGAACATAAGCCTCCCCTATTTTTTCCACCTGACCACATCCTATTCGGCAGGGGTGGTGCTATTTCAGGCTGCCCATCAGATAGAACATTCCACCTCACAGGTCGATGCATTTCAGTGAGTCGCCAATAAACTGCAAAGAAATCCTTGCTTCCAGGATCAGATAGTCCGAAATAGCAGAAGTACAGGATCAGATAGTCCGAAATAGCAGAAGTATTAACAGACTCTTATTTCTCAATGCAGGTCCCCTACGGAAGCAAAAGCAAGCAAGAATCTCCTTGTATGTCCAACTAAGAGTCCCAAGTTTGGTATTTAAACTCCAGGATCTTCGGAGGCCTGAGTAAATGTAATTAAATCTAGGTTTTCCCCTACTAGACTTAATTATCACTCTCTCCATGATGGCAATAATAATACTAATAATAAGCTCTTACGTCAGTACTTTTCAGCTTTTCAAATGGCTTTGACATGCTTTATCTCACCTGAGCTTAATAATAACCATGCAGCATAAGTAGGGCAAGTATTATTATCCCCATTAATACTAATAATAGCTAACATTTAGGTGGCCCTTTGCATTTACAAAGTGCTTTCCTACATATTTTCCCATTGTGCCAGAGGCTGAGTTCCTGGACACCAGAACTGTGCCTTACTCACTTCCTTACCCTGCAGTGGTTAGCAGAGACCCAGGCACGCAGCAGTCACTCAATACATGTGTCTGACCTTTTAAATTAGTTTTATCCTCATGAAAACTGCCTTAGGTCTGTAGGCAAATATGTTTATACCCAGGCATCAAATAGGAAAATCGAGGCTCGGGGTTTCAGCGACAGGAACAAAGTCACGTACAAGTGTCCAGGCCAAGAGAAACAGTAGTTTCTACATTAGCCCAAAATGCTATGCTCTTGCCTGCACACCAGTGCTTGCCAAACTTAAGGCGTAAATAGATTATTTGGAAATCCTGTTAAAACGCAAACTGGATTCAGTAGGTCTGGGGTAGGGCATGAGATTCTAAATTTCAAATTTAGAAATTTAACTTCTAGGCGACATAGCGACTGCTGGTTCAAGGACCACTTTTTTTCTTTTTTAGCTTTTGTTCCCTTTTTTCTTTTTTTTCCGCTTTCCTCCCCCAGTTTTAGTGCGATATAATTACCATATAACATCCTGTAAGTTTAAAGTGTACAACATGATGATTTGATATTCGTATGCACTGTGCAATGATTACCACAATAAGGTTCCTGTAAGATGAGTACATTCTGGGGATCTAAGGTACAGCATGGGGATCTAAGTACAGGTGACTGTACTTAACAATACTGTATTATATACTTCAGAGTTGCTAGGAGGGCCACTTTTTGAGGGCAAAGTGGACATATGAGGCCAAGAGCAAATAAATGACTTTCCCAAGGTCATTCCCCTGAGTTAAGAGTAGAAACAGAATAGCTCCTGATTCTACCCTAGTCTTGTTCTGGACATGTTCCTTCACGATTCAGTAAAACGTCACTGTCAGAGTATTCTCCCCACATACTCTCATCCCATTCACAGTTGGCAAAAGTTTCTGAACCTTCCACACTTGAAATATCAGGTCTTAGAGTAAAAAAAAAAAAAAAAAAAAAAAAAAAATTGTCCTTTAAGAACATACACCAAGGAGCATACCCGGGTGAAAACTGCTTATACCAATTGCACGGGTTCCCTTCAAATTCTGGTATTCTATTGATTTTATCCTTATGTGCCACATTATAGGCCCATTAGGCAGAGATTCTCTCCACCTCTGTTGTCAGAGAGGCTCCAGATTCCCTAGTGGTCTAGGAAATCCCCTTCTGGAAGGACATAGACAGAGAAGGGTCAGGCCCTAGGTCAGGCCATGCTCGAGTACCAGAAATTCTGATCTTGCCAAACTGGAAACACAAGACAGGAATTAGTAACTAGGCACCGGAGAGGGCCACGAGAGCTGGTTCAATAACCTCTCCGTGAACTTTATGTCGTTATCAGTCATTCTGGCCAATCAGCAGATCTTAGGCAGAGCTCAGGGCTGTGCAGAGACCAGGTATATTAGTCAGGGTTCTGCAGAGAAATAGAACCAATAAGATGTACATATAGAAAGATAGAGATCTATTATAAGGATCTAGCTTACATGATTCTGGAAGCTGGTAAGTCTGAAAATCTGCAGGGTGAGTTGGCAAGCTAGAGACTGGGAGAGCCAATGATTCTGTTCTAGTCTGAGTTAGAAAACCTGAGAACCAAAAGACTTGACAATGAAGTTCCAAAGGCCAGCAGGCTCAAGATCCATGAAAGCTGATGTCTCAGTCTGAGTCCAAAGACAGGAAAAACTGTGACACCAGTTTGAAAGCAGTCAGGCACAAAGAATTCTTTCTGATTCAGAGGAGGCTCGACCCTTTTGTTCTGGGTAGGCCCTCAACTGATTGGACAAGGCCCACCCACATTAAGGAGGGCAGTCTTGCCTGGACTACCAATTTAAATGTTAGTGGGTTTTCTTGTGGTTTGTTTTTAAGTTTATTTATTTATTTTGAGAGAGAGAGAGAGAGAGCAGGAGAGGGGCAGAGAGAGAGGGTAAGAGAGAATCCCAAGCCTCTACATCATCAGCATGGAGCCTGACACGGTGCTTGATCCCAGGAACCATGACATCATGACCTGAGCAGAAACCAAGAGTCAGACGCTTAGCCAAATGAGCCACCCAGGTGCCCCTAAATGTTAATGTCAACACTCTTCCAGGAACACCCGGAATCATGTTTGGCCAAATATGTAGGCACCCCAAGGCCCAGTAAAGTTGACGTGTAAAATTAACCATCACACCAGGGGCACCAACCACATTTACACACTGTCCAATTACAGAGGAAAAAGTACGCCAACTCCAACACACTCTGACCTATGCCACTATTCACTTCCTGTTTTGTAGGATCCCCTCCTCCCCAGAGAAATTTTCTCCACATGATACAGCCACAGACTGCGGACCTGTTCACAATCACTGCCCAAGGCGCATTCAGGAGATACTAGCTCTGAGTGACCAGCAGCGAGGTGGGGCAGAATGGCCCACACCCACAGCAGGATGGATGATTTCAGTGTGGGATCCCTTCTATGGTGTCCAAGAGCTCGTGCAGAAGGATAGACGCTGACCTTATCTCCAATCCACTGTTATCCTTGAATCCTAGCCCCTCTTCCTTGAACTCAACTCTGTCCTCTTCGGGTGTAGCTCAGGAAATGAGGGACAGTTCCTCAAAAATCAGACATGTATTTAAAAATGAATAATATGGGCTCAGGAGTAGTGGAGCGGCCTCTGAACTAGAAAGGAGCTGCTATAGGAGGCATAGCCTCAGGTCAGGGGCATCTCCCGTGTGCTAAGGGGTCACAGGACGTCCAGTCCCTAAAGACTGATGAAAATATATGCTGGACATGCTCCCAGAAGCCCTCCTTGGCCATGGCCCGCTCTAGTCCATGTTGTCACCGGGCAGAGAGGCCTTGAGAAAAGAATCGCCAAGTTTCCTGCATCCAACAGGTAACAATAGAGGGTCCTAAAAAAGAAGGCGTGTGTGTGAATGGGCAAAAGGGAAAAAGGAGGTCACTGCGTCGGGCTGGTCATCGGAAGTGGAAAATACGATACTGATGGGGAGAAAAAAGAAAAAAAAAAAAAAAGGTGGCTCAGGTATTCTGCTTGCAAACGTTTTTCCTGGTTCAGTCCTGAAACAGGCCTGCAGGAATCCCAACCGTGGCCACAGCTGTGCACTGTATATGTGAAGTATGTGACATTTAAAAACTATGCTTATTATATGCCAGGCATGGTACCGGGTTACTGGAAAGAAACACAAAATAGCACACTAATCTGTTCCATTTGCAAAGAACTGTATCATTTCTTAAATACACAATCTCCGTTAGTCCCTACAACTGATTTCTGAGTCATACCTTGTAATCCCCCTTTATACATAAAGTGAGGCTCCAAAACTCAAGATGAGATTATGTGAACATAAGGTAGCAGAGCTGGTGTAACTAAGAGAAGTCAACACGTACATGCAAGCGACAGAGTTCTCGCGCCAAGGGATCTCAGAGTAACCAGCGGCCATCTTGGAATCCCCAGCATCCTTTTCCAGATCATCAAGCACCCAGGACCCTGATGCTGCACCCCAATTCCTTCACTGTCATTCACCAAAGTCTCCTCTCAGAAGCGTTCTGGTATTAATTATACAACCATTCATGGTGAGAAACAGTTAGTGACCTTTTCCGAGAGTAATTCTATATTGTCTTCTTATAATAGCAAAGTGAAGGTCATTGCACACCCTCCTACTAAAGGCAAGTATAATCTTCCACCAGCGAGAAAAGAATTGGAGGGCAGTTGGAAAAGTTTAAGACCCCCCCCCCCTTACACTGTATCATCTGAACTTTTACTTTAGGCACAAGACTCCAAAAACATGCATATTCAACTACTTTAACTAGCATTCATTCTTCATTCATTCATCAAGAATTTATTACCTATTATGTGCCAAGGACTGGGAATTCAGAGGTGAATAAAACACAGGTTCTGCCCTCAAGAACCTCATGTCCTACGCAGGGCTGAGACACAGAACTACAAAGAAGCAGATGACCACAGTTCAAGTTCTACAACAGAGTTCTAACTGTGAACCTCCAGAAAGGGGCAACTAACATGGCCTGAGTGAAAAAAGCATCACAGAAGAGTGAAATTCAAGCTGAGCTTTGAGGGACACGATGAATTATCTGGAGGTAGACGAGACAGAAGAGCGTTCCAGGCAAAGGAAAGCTACGTGAACAAAAGCATAAAGGCATAAAATGGGAGAACACTGCAGCAAAGCGTGGAACATCTCCCCATGCTCTTCATACCACAGTTGGGTTCATGGAGAGCCTACCATGTGTCAGGCACTGTGGGGCATACTAAATCCTAACTCTGAGATATAAACTGATGAAATATTAAAGCACAGGATAAGCAAACAACACCTTAAAAGATCATTATACCAGACTAAGTTATCACAAGGCAGTACATGGCAATTTATTAATGGGTGAGAGGGACAGTAACTTCTAGGAAGTTATTGGCATTGTTCGCAATGAAAGCACATCAAAACAGGATCATTTTGTCCTAATAGAAAGTATGTGGCAGAAGCACCTGGGTAGCTTAGTCAGCTAAGCATCCGACTCTTGATTTCGGCTCAGTCATGATCCCAGGGTCGTGGGACCAAGCCCCACCTTGGGCTCTGCTCTGAGTGTGGAGCCTTCTTGGGACTCTCTCCCTCTCTTTCTCTCTCTCTCTCTCTCTCTCTCTCTCTCTCTCTCTCTCTCTCTCCCCCTCTCCCCCACACATGTCCTTTCTCTCTCTCTCTCTCTCTCAAAATAAATAAACATTAAAAAAAAAAAAGTACATGGCAGCTACAGTTGAACATGTAGCTAGGGGTCTAGAAGACAGAAGGTAAGTTGCATAACCCTAGATGACATTCTCTCAGTCATTGATTATCAAGTACTATATGATGCCTTCATGTGCTGAGAGGTCTAGTGGGCATAATAGAATAAGCATAATGAGTAAAAAACACTTGGTGTCTTCTTCCCAGGATCCTACAGTTGAGTTAACGCACATATTTGAATCAATATTGGAGAATGAATAATCGCCAAGTGAGGCAGACTAGGGATACAAGTGGAACTGCCCAATAGGAAATGTCAGGAGACGTTGCATAGAAAAGGTAGAATTTGAGCTGTTCTTTGAAGGGGTGGAAGCATTAAAGAAAGAAAAACAGAAGGACATTCTATGCATGAGAAACAGACTATGTCAGGGCAGAAAAAGAAATTCTTCTGGAAAGTGCAGGTAGAGTAGGAGAAACCATTGACCTCGAGCAGAGGTTTTGTGTTGGACAGTGATGGGTAAGATAGTGAACAGGAGGCCAGAATTTAACAGGTACTAACTCACAGCCAGAGACGTCTGGACTTGACTTTGTAGACCATGGGGAGCCACTCTAAGGACTTCTCTGATTCGGGTGTAAACTACAGATAGCCTGAGAAAGATGACTGAATTATTACCAAAGAAAGGAGAAGCTGACATTTGCCTAGGTGGCCTATGGAGTAATGTATCTTCTTTATACTCTGGTCAGTGTACTAATTAGGATTCTCTAAAGAAACAGACCCAATAAGAGATAGATAGATAGATAGATAGATAGATAGATTTTAAGGAACTATCTCATGCCAATTGTGGGGGCTGGCCAAATCTGAATTCTACAGGGCAAAACTGTAAGCTGGAGACCCAGAGAAAAGTTCACGCCGAAGTTGGAGTCCAAAGGCAGTCTGGAAGACAGAATTGTCTCTTCCTCAGAAAACCCCAATTTTTTTCAGTTAGGTAAGACCTTCAACTGACTAGTTGATCCCCACCCATATCATGGAGGATAATCTGGTTTACTCAAGGGCGACTGATTTAAATGCTAATCTTATCTTTAAAAAATCCCCTTAGCAGTGACATTTAGACTGGTACCCACGTACTGTGGCCTAAGGAAGCTGACACACAAAATTAACCATCACCGTAGGGAAACCAGGAATCATTGTTATCCCTCCATTGCTGCCTCCTCTGCCTGCTGGCTCAGCTTCCTGGGGGGAATCTGCAGTCTTTCTGGAGGGGATGATTGAGCTTACTTGAAGAAACATAAAAAACAAGCAGCCAGTCAATGAAAAGGGGAGCCAGATCTTCTGCCTCAGCAGGAAAATCTTCTCTGTCTTCCTACATCCACTTTTTCTGAGGCACGTATGACTTCCCCTCTTCTCTTTGGCTGAGCAGCCCCGACACTGACCCTGAGAATCCACCTCTTGCAAAGACTCCCAGCCAGTCTGTGCAAAACAACCTGGCAAAACATTGCACACGAAACTCATGCCGGTAGGGCTGTGTTTTGCTTTGGTTTGGTTCAAAGATTTCTAAACTGGCTCTCAAAACTTCATTTAGCTTATAATTCACTGTGGTTTGACATGTCTGATGTGGGGGAGAGGGATGAATTTCATTTAATATTAACCAAGCAGCTCTCCACCACTTCCTCTTTTCCATTGTTTCACTTTAATAAACAATGGATTTAACAATTTGTTTAAAGTCGGCCGGGCTCTGAAACATTCTTCTAAGTATTCTGCCTCACACATGACCTGAAGATTTTATTTAACATCTGTTTAGAAAAAACACACACATACCAAACACACAAGACCCAAACTATGCATTGTTTCCAAGTAATGGTCATAACGTACTTGATGTTTCTTGAAAGGGAAATACGAAGAAAAAAATAAATAAATAAATAAAAAATTGTTTTCCCCCAAATTATTCAAGCTGAACGGAAAAAAAAAAAAATTAAGAACATTGAAGTCAGATACATTAACCCACAGCTGGTTAACTCCCTTTCTAGTTGAAGAAGGATCCGCGATGAAAAACAACCCTTAGAACTTCTTGATTAAAATGGAGCCGTCTCCACCAAATTTACACTAAAACATCACTGAGGGTACAGAGAAATATAAAAACTTACTGCACTAAAACTTAAAGCCCAAGGACACTGTAATATCACTCTCTGTTAGTAATTTCCAGGAAAGAGAGGAAACACCCAATCAAGACCTCTCTTCATGCCAAAACCAGGCCTGTCTTTGAAACAAGTAGGAAAAGAGATCTTACAGAAATAAGTGGGAAAGAAGGAAGGTGGCCTTCCGGGGGTGAGCCTAAAGCACTGTATGCTGGAGAAAGAGAAACCCTATATGCAGTGCAAGTCGGGAAATGTCACGTTCCCTCCGACCCTCTGTCAGTTCCCGGCACGAACTCAAAACACAGTGATCCAAAAAGTTCTAAAATAAAAGAATAAGCAAAGATGGGCCAGGTAAGTGGCCATAAATAAACTAGGGGTAGCTATATTTATGATAGACAAATTAGGATTTGTAGCCAAAAGCATAGAACATTCCAAAGAGGGCTGCGACCCTAATAATGAAGCAGCAGAAAGAGAAGTGAAGAAAACAATCCCATTTACAATTGCACCAAAAATAGTAAAATACCTAGGAATAAACTTAACCGAGGAGGTGAAAGACCTGTACTCTGAAAACTATAAATATAAAACTGTACTCCAGAAACCTGTACTCTGAAATTGAAGATGACACAAACAAATGGAAAGACATCCCATACTCATGAATTGGAAGAACAAATACTGTTAAAATGTCCATACTACCCAAAGCAATCTACAGATTTGATGCAGTCCCTATCGAAATGCCAACAGCATTTTTCACAGAACTAGAACAAATAATCCTAAAACTTGCGTGGAACCACAAAAGACCCTAAATAGACAAAGCAATCCTGAAAAATAACAAAACTGGGAGTATCACCAGCCCTGACATCAAGATGCCCTACAAAACTGTAGTAATCAAAACCGTATGGTACTGAAACAAAAACTGACACATAGATCAACGGAACAGAATAAAGAGCCCAAAAATAAACCCACGATTACATGGTCGATTAATCTTCAACAAAGGAGGCAAGAATATGCAATGGGAAAAAGACCTGGATTGCAAAGTGTTTGTATTAAACTGAACAGTAAAATATTTTAGCCTCATGTCTTTACGTGAAAAATAAAGTCTACTGGACACAAATCACTTACGGAAATATTCCAGCCTTCCACAGAAAAAAAAAAAAAAAAACCTCAATGTTTCTCACCATTTAGTAGCAAGAAAGAGGGACAAAGTGACTATTCTAGGACACCAAGGACCACGTTTTCCATGATTCTTAGTTTGAAAGTTTGGATCTATCTAAAGATAAAGGAAGACACTTTTTGCTCTGGAACGTAGCGCAAGGAGAGTCTCTTCCATCATGCAGATATACTTTATTAAAGTGCTCATTATTTCGTCAAGGAAGCTCCAGATGCTGTGAAGTCATTGCAGTGCAAACACAGCAGAATGAGACGTCAAATATTCTCTCAAGGTTGCAAGGGGTCATCTATTTCCACGGGGAATAGAAAATGTGCATCTGGCTTGGGTCTATCACCATATAGCAGGGCTCACACCTGAATGCAACTTAGACAAATTAGTGGGTGGGTTGCGGATCCTGGAACACGCAAACCTCAAACCTTCAAAAGCAGCAGCTAGTACTCAACCCCAGCCTCATTACTGTGAAATGACAGTGTAGTCCCAATGCTGTTAGATCGTCCCGTGTATAAAGCCACAAATGCAGATTTTTACGCTAATTCATTGAGTCTAAGATGCACATTTTTTTCACATTTTAGTATTTTTAAAATCGAGATACGCCTTACAATCAGGGATGGCTGACAATTATAATTAGCAGCAATTTTTTTCTTCCTCGGTGCTATAGAAAATACTGGCACATCTTAAAATCAGTCCTGACATCTTAGATTTTATGGAGTGTGGGATGTAAAATCTCCAGATAGCAAGACATTGGTAACTAATTCAAGCTAGGTCAAGCAAAGACTCACTCAATCACACTGTGGAGGCCAATCAGAAATACCTGTGGGCTGGAGAGATGAGTTAACAGTTCAAAGTCTTTTGTACAAAGATATTTTGGCTCACTCCCGGGAGTTTTGCAAAGACAACTGGAAAAATTTTTCTTTGTACCACATAAAATTGTCATTGATAGAAATGAGCTGCTTTGTCAAAGACTAAGAAACTTGACGCCCAAAAAAGTTAAAATGGCCTGAATTATATGTACATGAGATTTAAGAGACTAAAATTTTACCATACGTATATAGAATATGCCCTCTTGTCTAGGGATCAGAAAGTATTTATCAAAGTTAATCACATGTTAAGATTTTTTTTAAGTTACTAAATTACAGAAATCAAAAGTTGTCTAGACCAGGGGTCAGCAAACTATGACCAACAGGCAAAATTCAATCCACCATCTGCTTTTGTAAGTAAAGTTTTACTGGAACATAACCATTTGGAACACAGCTTTTTTTCTTTTTCTTTTTTTTTTTTAATATTGTCAAAATGGCTACTTTCTGCCAGAGTAGAAACTCTGCCAGTGACAGAGTAGTAGTTGAAACACAAACTATACACCTGTAGGGCCATACTATGTGGCCCTTTACAGAAATTTGCTGACCTCCAATCAAGACCAAAATCTATTATCACAACATGATTTCTAAAAGATAAAGATAATTATACCAACCATTTCAAATCATGGAAGGAAACCAATTTAAAAACTAGAAAACAGATTTAAGCGATTTTTTATTATTGGAAATACAAATCACAGTCTGAAATTATTTGGAAAATTCATAAGATACAAGTAGCATGTAACACAACAAAACTTGGGGGCCAGGGTGGTTCTCGGAGGAGAAATGATCCCATTAGACATTTTTCTGAAAGGGCCCGAATCAACAAAGTTATGAATGAAGGAGGAAGCGTTACACCTGATAACCACAGAAATACAAAGGATCGTAAAAGACTATTACGAGCAATTAATTGTATACCAGCAAACTGGACAACCTAAAAGAAATGAATAAACTGTTGGAAACACACAACCTATCAAGACTGAATCGGGAAGAAATTGAACATCTGAACAGACCAATTGCCAGTAAGGAGACTGAATTAGTGATCAAAAATCTCCCAACAAAGAAAATCTCAGGAATAGGTGGCCTCACTGGTGAATTTTACCAAACATTTAAAAGGGGAATGAACATTGACCATTCTCAAACTCTTCCAAAAAATCAAAGAGAAGGGCACACTCCCAAACTCATTTTGCAAGACTGGCATTACCCTGATACAAAAGCCAGACACAGATATTGCCAAGAAAAGAAAACTACCGGCCATATCCCTAATGAATATAGATGCAAAAATTCTTAGTAAGATGCTAGCAAACCAAATTCAGCAGCCCATGAGCAGGATCATTCACCATGATCAACTGGGATTTACCCGTGGGATTGCAAGAATGGTTCTACATACTAATTTGTGCTGGTCTCAGCCTAACAGTAGTGATGGTTGGGATAGAAATGCCTGGGGGCACTCATCTGGGTCTGCGGTACGCCCACACAGACATTTCTCTTTTCACAACCAATGTTGTGGCTCGACCAGCCTTTGCGATACTTCCTGATTGTAAGACACACTTCAGCAGTAACCATCACAGAACTCTGGGGAAAAAATTAGGTGTATTATTCGCATGTCGTTGGAAGGCACAGGGCATGCGTGGGGTCCACACAATTGAGACTGCAGACAGAGAGAGGATGTGCTTGTGGCTATGCTTCTATTAGGACCCAAGGGTGGGGTGCCTAGCTTTTGCAGGTTCACTCTTTATTCATGAATTTAACACAGGAAAGCAGGAATTCAAGGGCAGGCAGGGAAAACAATCAGTCAAATGGTCATTTATTTAAGTCACCCAGAAGTCTGTAAAACAAGTCTGTAAAAGGAAGCTTCGAGGGCTGGGGCGGCTAGCTCTTGGTCTACTCCTGTGGCTGGCCACATCCTTATTCGAGGTAGCTGTCTTTGAAGATGATGCCTCAAAGAGCAAAAGCTTCCTGTCAGGGTAGGGGAAGAAGGAAACGGAGGAAGGCGGTCAAAAGGTACAGACTTCCGGTTCTAAGTGCTAGGGATAATGCCATCCATGCGGACAACATGACGACTAGAGCTAACAGCGTTGTATGATACACAGATCTTCCTCAACTTACGATGGGGTTAAATACCAATAAATGTAGCATAAAGCAAAAGGCATTCAATATGCCTGACCTACCACACATCATAGCTTGGCCTAGCCTAGCTTACACACGCTCAGAACACTTACGTCAGCCCAGAGCTGGACAAATCACGTAACTAACACAAAGCCTATTTTATAACCAGGTGTTGAATATCTCATGTCATGTACTGAATACCGTACAGCCTACTTCCCTGTATCACAAGAGAGGGCCATACTGAGTATCGCTAGCCTAGGAAAAGATCAAAATTCAAAACGTGGTTTCTACTGAATGTGCATCGTTTTTGCACCGTGGGTAAAGATCCTAAATTGAATGGTCGCTAAGTCGGGGACCATCTCTATAGAAAGGTTAAGAGAGTAACTCCTAAAAGTTCTCATCACCAGGACATTTTTTTTTTCTTTTTCCCTTTGTTTTCTTTATTTTTACTGTATCTGTATGAGAAGATGGATGTTAGCTGAACCTATTATGGTAAGCATTTCACAATATATGCAAATCAAAGCATCATGCTGCCTGCCTTAAATTTATACAATGATGTATGTCAAAGATTTTTTAATAAAACTGATGAAGGAAAAGCCTTAATATTATGAACTTGTATTACAATAAAAAAAAAAAGCCAACTGTCAGGCACTTACACGACGCTTACCCAAATTAATAAATGTGATACATCACATTAATAGAGTAAAACCTAAAAATCATATTATCATCTCAACAGATGCAGAGGTTTGGAACTGGAGTTGGAAAGGAAGAAGTACAATCGTCTCTACTGCACACGACATGAATTTATACATTAAAAAACCCTACATGCTTCATCAGGACCTTTTCTTACTAAGCTTTCAAAATTTCAGAGAAAAAGCACACCTGTGCTGTTTAAAATTTACTAGACCATAGAACACAATAAAGTTACTTGGTGATTCATTTCACCAAGTTTCACTTACCCTCTCTGACATCCGGCCCCTCAAAAACAGGGCTGCAAAGCAACCTTTTTAGCAAAACACAAAAGCAAAAATCTGGAATAGATTCTAGTCAATGAATCCACCAATTATCAGGAAGCAATGTGTTTTTAATAAAATAAGGTCTATTCTAGGAGCTCAATAAGAAGAAGAAGAAGAAAAAGAAGACTATTAGAAATCTACTAATAGAATTCAGACTGTCAATGAAGAACACTAGAGTCTCCACATTTTGGACAGAAGTCCTCTGATTCGGACTCGGGTACCTGTAAATAAAGCCCTCTCTCTTAGGGCAATGAATTAGGGGACAAGTATGAAAAAGAAGAGGGACCTGATAAACATTTCAGAGGGGCTATGAGGAAGAATACTACTTTAAATGTGAATATTGCAGGGGTGCCTGGGTGGTTCAGTCGGCCAAGCATCGGATTCTTGGTCGCGGCTCAGGTCATGATCTCGCAGTTCATGGGTTTGAGCCCCCCGTCAGTTTCTGTGCTGACAGTGAGGAGGCTTGCTTGGGATTCTCTCTCTCCTTCTCTCTCTGCCTCTCCCCTGCTTATGTTTTCTCTCTCTCTCTCTCTCTCTCTCAATATAAATAAATAAACTTTTAAAAATGTTTAAATAAAAAATAAATATGAATAATGCAATCTCTAATGAGGTTAGGGTTGCAAACCCGGTCCTTCGTGCTCACCTTTTCAGTCCCTGAGTCACCTCCTCCTGGTCACTGTATCTCCCATGCATCCTCATTTTCTCCATACTCCTACTAGTCTAAAACTACTTGGAATGCCCTAAAATTGCCATGTTCTTTCGATGGCATGCTGGATCTTCTTTTTCAAAAACCGTCCTCTACTTGGCCACTTGGCACTTACCCTTTACGACTGTTGAGATATCACTTCTTCTTTTTTTTTTTTTTAAGTTCATTAATTTTGAGAGAGAGAGAGAGTGTGTGTGTGAAATCAGGGCAGGGGCAGAGAGAGAGGGAGAGAGGGAATCTCAAGCAGGCTTTGTGCAATCAGAGCAGAGCCCGACGTGGGGCTCGAACCCATGAACTGTGAGATCACGACCTGAGCTGAAACCAAGAGTCTGACGCTTAACCGACTGAGGCACCCAGGCGCCCCAAGATGTCACTTCTGAGAAATCTTCCCTGTCCATCCTCCAAGGAGGTGTCAGATACTCCCTCTAATTATCTCATATGGATCCCGTAAAACTTATGTTGGGTACTGTGAATGTCTATTTGTCTCTTCTACAGCTCTCGATGGTGTATCCTTACAGACTCCCATTCAGTATTGTTCCCCTAGCAGCTAGCATTGCGCCTGGCATATAGGAATATATGAAATGAATAAAGTACCTTTAAACTATTTCCTACCCCTCTGCTTCCACTGTGGCTCTCTCATGAAGGCTGCTGGGCCCTTCCATCCCACTTCGTACCCCGACATTCTCATCCATGTTTAAAGGTGCAAAGACAAATTTCTTAGAGCGAGTCAAGATGCTCACAAACCAGACCCAAGTTTGGACCTTCTGCCCACCATTTCCCAACACAAATCATCAACCTTAGACATGCTGATCCCAACCGTTCCCCAAACACACCTCATGCTTTCCTGACTCCTCCTCTTTTTAGCTCATTTTTTCCTTCCTCGAACTCCTCTGACATCCTATTTGTTGGTCCAGTTCCTCTGCATCCTTCAAGGACTAGCTGAGCGCCTAATTCTTCTAATGCCTTCTTACCCTCTTGCTCTTCTCAATTCTTCTTTCGGTTTATATTGGTGCCACTTGTTAGTTACTTAGCTCACACAGACACACACATGTGCACACACAGACACGTACACTAATTTAAAATAAAGGCATCATGTCTAGTGTCTGCTCGCTATATTACGAGCTCATTCATTCATCCCATGGGATCCTAGACCCCAGGGATACAGATTTCAAATAAGACATGGACCCTCTCTTCAAAGAATTCAGTCTGGTGTTTAAAAAAATACATATAATGAGACAATTGCAGTACAAAGTGAGAAATAAGTAATGAAGGAAATTGAAGAAGATATAAAGAAATGGAAAAACATTCCATGCTCATGGACTGGAAGAATAAGTATTGTCAAAATGTCAATACTACCCAAAGCTATCTACACATTCAATGCAACCCCAATCAAAACTGCACCAGCATTCTTCTCGAAACTAGAACAAGCAATCCTAAAATTCATATGGAACCACAAAAGGCCCCGAATAGCCAAAGTAATTTTGAAGAAGAAGACCAAAGCGGGAGGCATCACAATCCCAGACTTTAGCCTCTACTACAAAGCTGTCATCATCAAGACAGCATGGTATTGACACAAAAACAGACACATAGACCAATGGAAAAGAATAGAAACCCCAGAACTAGACCCACAAACGTATGGCCAACTCATCTTTGACAAAGCAGGAAAGAATATCCAATGGAAAAAAGACAGTCTCTTTAACAAATAGTGCTGGGAGAACTGGACAGCAACATGCAGAAGATTGAAACTAGACCACTTTCTCACACCATTCACAAAAATAAACTCAAAATGGATAAAGGACCTGAATGTGAGACAGGAAACCATCAAAACCCTAGAGGAGAAAGCAGAAAAAGACCTCTCTGACCTCAGCCGTAGCAATTTCTTATTTGACACATCCCCAAAGGCAAGGGAATTAAAAGCAAAAATGAACTACTGGGACCTTATGAAGATAAAAAGCTTCTGCACAGCAAAGGAAACAACCAACAAAACTAAAAGGCAACCAATGGAATGGGAAAAGATATTTGCAAATGACCTATTGGACAAAGGGCTAGTATCCAAAATCTATAAAGAGCTCACCAAACTCCACACCCAAAAAACAAATAACCCAGTGAAGAAATGGGCAGAAAACATGAATAGACACTTCTCTAAAGAAGACATCCGGATGGCCAACAGGCACATGAAAAGATGCTCAATGTCGCTCCTCATCAGGGAAATACAAATCTAAACCACACTCAGATATCACCTCACGTCAGTCAGAGTGGCCAAAATGAACAAATCAGGAGACTATAGATGCTGGAGAGGATGTGGAGAAATGGGAACCCTCTTGCACTGTTGGTGGGAATGCAAACTGGTGCAGCCACTCTGGAAAACAGGGTGGGGGTTCCTCAAAAAATTAAAAATAGACCTACCCTATGACCCAGCAATAGCACTGCTAGGAATTGACCCAAGGGATACAGGAGTACTGATGCATAGGGGCACTTGTACCCCAATGTTTATAGCAGCACTCTCAACAATAGCCAAATTATGGAAAGAGCCTAAATGTCCATCCACTGATGAATGGATAAAGAAATTGTGGTTTATATACACAATGGAGTACTACGTGGCAATGAGAAAGAACGAAATATGGCCATGGATGGAACTGGAGAGTGTGATGCTAAGTGAAATAAGCCATACAGAGAAAGACAGATACCATATGTTTTCACTCTTATGTGGATCCTGAGAAACTTAACAGAAACCCATGGGGGAGGGGAAGGAAAAAAAAAGAGGTTAGAGTGGGAGAGAGCCAAAGCATAAGAGACTCTTAAAAACTGAGAACAAACTGAGGGTTGATGGGGGGTGGGAGGGAGGGGAGGGTGGGTGATGGGTATTGAGGAGGGCACCTTTTGGGATGAGCACTGGGTATTGTATGGAAACCAATTTGACATAAACTTCATATGTTAAAAAAAAAGTGAGAAATAAGTAAACCCATAAAAAACTCTATGGCAACTCAAAGTGTGATAGTGGATGATGGATAGATGGAGAGGTGAATAGACACATACACAAATTCTTTGGAAATTATCTCTGTTAATGAGAGAGGATGAGAGAGAGAGAGAGAGAGAGAGAGAATCTGATAAACAATAAAATTAAACCAACTTCTGGTAAGGAGAGAAGAAAAAAGAAATAGCCACAAGGAAGCAAACAACTCAGGACTCCGACCTCCAGTTTTTTTCTTTAGTGGCAGTCTCCAGAGATCTACTTTTCCTTCCCCAATGTGTTTCCCTCCTTCCTAGTCTTCTCCAGACAACATTCACTCTGAAATATCGGGTAAATGAATACCTCTATTCCCTGCATATATGGACATCAACTCATGGACACTATGTACCAGTTTCTCACATTTCCCTTTAATTACTCTCGTTTTACTAGTCCACTGAAACCCAAGGTCATCACTGTCAAAAGCTGTCACGGTTACCATGGTTCTACTTCAAGTTAATTCCAAGAGCTCAAGAAAAACAAACTGCATGGAAGGAAGCCCACCAGCAGCTTTTGTAAAACTGTGCTTCGATTCCCAGAGGTTGGTCTCTCCGAAGGAGGCGTCTCACACGGGGTCCTTGTCCTCCACGGCCGCGCTTGGGGGCTGACGTTGACCGCTTTTGAGGGAGGCTGTGGCTATCACATACTGCAAGAGAAGAGGTCTTGGTAAAGTCACTTTGAGACACAGAGAGCTCAGTTTCCTCAAATATCAAATGATGGGGTAGAACCCGATTAGTGTGCTCAACGCTCTGCTGTGAAGAACAAAAAGGAGTGAGTGAAACTGAGGCTGACCATGGTCACCTGACACCAGGCGGGGCAGCGAGTGGAGAGGAGGAGACAAAAACCCGGCCTCGCCACCAAAGGGCTATCTACAGTCTTGGTAAACTCTTACATTCATTAAATCATTGTCAAAGGAGGCCCGTTCAAAGGCAAAATGTAGATTAAGAGACGACTGCTCTCTACCTCCTAGTATTTTCTTACTATTCTACTTGTCTTCTTGAACACTGGTACGGTCTAACTGTTTATATATGACCCAAATTCAACTGTTGACTTCCTAATGCCCAAGTGATGGTATTGGTAGGTAGGACGTTCAGAGGTACTTAAGTCGTGAGCGTGGAATCCTCACGAATGGGATTCGTGTCTCATAAAAGAGGCTCCACATAAACCCCTAGCCCCTGCCACCAGGTAAAGACACAGTGGGAAGGAGCCAGCTATGAACCAGAAAGAGGTGTCTTATGAAAAAAATAGCCATGCTGGCAACTCACTCTTCCAGCCTCCAGAACTAAGAGACATAAATTTCTCTTGTTAATAGGCCATCCACTCTGTGTACTGTGTTACAGCAACCGAATGGACTCAGACAAGCACCTCCTCATTAGGATTAGATAATTCTAAATATATCCTCAACCTTCTTCTCCATCACTGTGCAGCCGCCCCCGTGTGAATCCACTATTATACCACGATGTACAACAACTAGCTAATCTGATACAATCTACAGATTCGTTGGTGAATGTTGGAGGGAGTAGTATATTTTTTTTAATTTTTTTAATGTTTATTTATTTTTGAGACAGAGACAGAGCGTGAGCAGGGGAGGGGCAGAGAGAGAGGGAGACACAGAATCCGAAGCAGGCTCCAGGCTCCGGGCTGTCAGCACAGAGCCCGATGCAGGGCTCAAACTCACGGACTGTGAGATCATAACCTGAGCTGAAGTCAGACGCTCAACCGACTGAGCCACCCAGGTGGGAGGGAGTAATATTAACCTTTGATCCCTCCAAGGAACATATTAGCATGTTCACCAGGACTTGTCCAGAGAGACAATTCTTTTACTCCACCATGTCTCAGACTTGAATTATTCACAAATCGTTTTGAAAGCACAGGAGAAAGAGAGCAGCATTCCTAGTGGTGGCAGCCCATGGCGTGGCATGGCAGTGGCAGCAGAGAGGCATGACCCACAGTCACACGGAGAAAAACAGGGCATCCAGAACTGCGTCAGGATGACTCCCTCCCTTCAGGGACATGAATTATTCCAGGTCCTGAACCTTCTGCCCAACACCCACTACATTCTCAGGTCTGAAGACAAAAGAGTGACAGTAACAGCAGCAGTAATTAGAGAAGGTGGTGTCACTGATATCATTGGCATCAGAGATAAGGAACTTGTCCCCTACAATAATACTGTTACAGCCAACCACCCTCAGTGCTTCACGTGAGAACCTTCCATCATCTTTTTTTCTCCATACACGGACTGTGTAGGCACACAGGGTTCTAGAGAGGAACTTCCTTCAAAGGGAAGGAAGCGAAGACTCCAGCCCTTTTTTCCTCAATATTTCCAGAAACGCTGGCAACCAGGTTCTTAGCCTCACCTGGATTGACACGAAAGTGGCAGAAGCCCCAGGAAACCAGACCCCCAGCTAAAGCTGCAGTGCCCACCAATGAGTTGGCCAAGCAGCTAGAGGTAAACACAAATCACCCAAAGGGTCAACAGGTCCAAATTCCACTGAAAGAGTGGGGGAGGATGAAGGCAAATAGGCTGTTTTCCAGAGATCCGGATGTGATGGGAGAAACGCACCCGCCCTTCTGGATGTCTGGAGTGATCACCGTGATCTGGGGACGCTTGAGGACCTGTTCGTGTCACTGGAGTTTCAAAAAGCAGGTTCTTGGCTTGAAACTAAACAGAAAGAAAAGGTGAAAGACCAAATGACAGCAATCTCATCAACTGAGAATACAGAGTAAAAAGCATCCACGAATTCTCACTGCCTCGAGAGCTAAGAGGGGATTTGTAGGTGGGGAGATTGCATCACGATTAATATCATGTGTTATTGTTTGGGGATTTCTTCTGAAGTTTCGCAAATGTGAGATCGGATAGATTAAAAGGGTAACATCTACAACATCACAGGAAGTTCTTAAAAACTGGTTGACCATGAAAAACCAATACCCATATTTTATCTTTTAAGTCTTCCTCTTTTTCTTTTAATTGTATTTTATGGTTGTAAGAAACACTTCACATGAGATCTACCCCCCTAACAGAATTTTAATTGTATAATGTAATATGTTGGCTTTAGCTACAATGCCAGTCTCTAGAACTTATTCATCTTGCTTAACTGAAACTTCGTACAAGTATCGGCAAGGATACGGAGATGCTGTAACCTTTGTGCTCTGCTGGCAGAAATGCAAAATGATACAGCTGCGACAGAAAACAGCACGGAGGTTCCTCAAGAAATTAAAATAAAACTACCATATGATCCAGAAACCCCACTTCTGGTTATTTATCCAGAAGAATTGAAATCAGGGGCACCTGGGTGGCTCAGTCGGTTAAGCGTCCGACTTCAGCTCAGGTCATGATCTCACGGTTCGTGAGTTCAAGCCCCGCATCGCGCTCTCTGCTGACAGCTCGGAGCCTGAAGCCTGCTTCGGATTCTTTGTCTCCCTCTCTCTGCCCCTCCCCTGCTCACACTGTCTCTGTCTCTCTCAAAAATAAATAAACGTTAAAATTAAAAAAAAAAAAAAAAGGAATTGAAATCAAAGGCTCAAAGAGATACTAACACTCCCATGTTCATTGTAGAACTATTCACAATAGCCATGATGTGGAAATAATCTAAATACTCTTCAACAGATGAATGGGTAAAGAAAGTGGTAGATGCATACAATGGAATATTATTTAGCCAAAGGCTCTCTTATACATGAACAACAACTGATTAGAAATTACAGTGGAAAAATGACCTACATGAAAAACATGACAACAAATATGTACCCAGGTGTGAATTTAACGAGAAACGTCCCTACTATGGGATGCAAAAGAACACTTAGCTACATAAATGGCAACACGCATTCTAGAATCAAATGACATTACCAAATAACAACCGTCCCTAAATTAAGTTACAAACTGAAGGAACACCAGTGAGGTTTTTCAACAATGCAAGTTGACTCCAAGGTTGATATGAAAAGCTAATCAAGAAGAGTTATCACAATTGAGCAGAAAAAGATGAATGAGGAGGAAATAGCTTTGTCGTGCGTTAAAATGCATCATAAAGTTACAATTAAACAATGATATACCAGCCTGCGAGCAGACAGAACAGACCAAAAAGTCAAGAAGCGTACTGAAATAAGAATTAAAATACAGCAAATTATATAATAAGTATTTCAAGTAAGTGGTTAAAAATTAAGGATTTTTTAAATAATGGCTTTGGGACTACCATCTTGAGGGTAAAAATGAAATTGGCTCCATATTTCATAGCATACCTCATCAAAATAAATCCTAGACCAGAGATTTAAATCCTTAAAAATTAAAACCATAAATAGCACTAGAAAAAATTACGACAGGATGTTTTATTGTAATCTCAGAATAAAGACAGCTTTTCTAAATATAACATAAAACTGAGAAGTCGTAAATAAGACAGATAGAACCTCTGCTTCGGGCCATGATGGACTAACTGGTACTACATTAGTCTCTTCACCATAAACCACTATAAAGCTGGGCAAGATAGAAGAAGCAAGTCTTTTCAGGCTTCGGATAACAAGCAGGACAAGACTGCCATTTCTAAGTGAACGGAAACTCGGGAGGTGAGCAGAAACCTGCAGAGCTGCTGAGCTGGGGAGGCAGATAGCAGAGTTCAGAGCAGCAGAAATGACGGATTGTTTGGGGTAAAGCACCGGACAGAGGGCAAGATGTGCAAAGTGGGGGACTCCAATAATCTGTGCTGGGTACCTCCATGGTGAGGGCAAGGCTGTACCTCCACAGGACAATTCCATTCGGGGCTTACCAGAGAACAAGTACCACAAAGTGATATTGGAACCAAGATTCTAGAGGCTGGGTTGTGCTCAGTGAAGAGCAGTACCAGAAAGTTCTGACCCTGCTGGAGTGGAAAGACCTCATTAATAGCCCGACATCAGGCTGAATGACCACAAAAGCTTTCCTTAGAAGTTAGGATGATGCCCTCGTGTAAGACATACTCCAGACCTTCTGAGAACCAACAATGCCTAAAGCCATGCCCTGACAAGATCTTTATGGAAGAGTTTGGAAGCTGAGATCCCTCCTGTTATAGGGGACTGCCAAGACATATTGGGGCTTTGGAAAATATCCACCTAGATAAAGCATAAAAGCAAGCTAACACAAATTCAAAACGATCATCCAGTAATCTCCCTGCCCGCTAAAACATGCCTTAATAATTTTCAGAGAAAGATAACAGAATACAGAGTCTCTAAAGTGTATTGTTCCAAATGTCTAATATTCAGTTAAAAACCACTGAACAGGCAATGCAACTAGAAAATGTGACCTATCACCAAGGAAACAGGTAATCAACAGAAACCAACCCCAAGATGGCCCATATATATGGTACATTTAGCAGACAAAGACTCTAAAGGAGTTGGAACAGACTGTATTTTCTAAAGATGGCTACAATACTGTCTCCCATCCTACCTGGTCTTCTTCAAAGTAACTCTCCCATGATCTGACTTGAGACCCATGTGACCAATAGAAGGCAGTAGAAGTAACATTATAGGACTTCTTAGGCTAGGTCATAAGAAACCCTACAGCTCTTCCATCTGTGTCTGTCGGAACACTCATGCAGCTGCTATCGTATGAGTTCAAGCTACATGGACCGGCCACCTGTAGGTGCTGTGACAACTCCAAGGGAGTTTCTAGCTGACCGCCCACATCTGCTACTAGTCCTCCGAATGTGTCATACGGATGTTTAACAGTCTGTCTGAAGACTTAAGTAATAGAAATTATTCAGTCTATGGGACGGAAGAGAAAAAAAGACTGGAGAAAAATGTGCACATGCTTCGGGACGGAAAATGTAAAATGTTCTACCATATGAGTAATAAGAGTTTCAGGAGGAAAATAGAAAAAAAAAATTTTTTTGAAAAAATATTTGGAGAAATAAAGGCTGAGATTTTCCCAAATTTGATGAATAACACTGACTTGGAGATCCAAGAAGCTCAGTAAACTCTAAACAGGGTAGTATGAAAAGAACCAATGTTAGGAAGATTATTATAAAATTGGAACACGGTGAAAGTGGAAAAAGTGAACATTGTAGCGTGCTAATATTTGTGAGGAAGAACATACACATGAGCCATCGCTAGAAAAACCATGAGTCCAAATATGTTTAAATATATGTTTAAAATATACGTTTAAATATATCCAGGTGGTGGAGTGCCTGGCTGCCTCAGTCAGTTGAGCGTCTGACTCTTGATTTCGGTTCAGGTCCTGATCCCAGATTCTCTCTCTCTCCCTCTACCCCTCCTCTGATCATGTATTCCCTCTGTCTCTGTCTCTGTCTCTATCTCTCTCCCTGCTTCCCTCTCAAAAACAATTTAAATAATATTAGTGGGACCGTTCGGAAACTAAAATGGATCTAAATAATCATTCATTGTTAAAGGGAATCTGAAATGAAATTACAAATTATTGAGAAAAAAATGATAAGTGAGTGTACCAGATGACAAAATGTTTACAACATGGTCAAAATAGCTTTCATGAAAATATGTATGCTTACTGTATTATATAACAAGAAGTGTTTCAAATAAATTAACTAAACTTCCGATCGAAAAAGCTATAAAACTAACAGCAAAATTAGAAAGAATAAGTTAATAAAGGTAAAAGTAGAAATTAATTATCTAGAACAAATACTAGAAGATTTGATAAAACCAAAACGATGGTGCTTTGAAAACACTATAATAGGGGTGCCTGAGTGGCTCAGTCGGTTAAGCGTCCGACTTCGGCTCAGGTCATGATCTCGCGGTCTGTGAGTTCGAGCCCCGCATCAGGCTCTGTGCTGATGGCTCAGAGCCTGGAGCCTGCTTCAGATTCTGTGTCTTCTTCTCTCTCTGCCCCTCCCCCACTCATGCTCTGTCTCTCTCTCTCTCTCTCTCTCTCTCTCTGTCAAAAATAAATAAACATTTTTAAAAGAACACTATAATAAATCTTTATCAAGTCTGATTAACAAAAAAAAAAAAAAAAACAGAGAAAAGATACAAATAAATAACATTAAATGCCAACAAATGGTCTTAATCGCAGGTACAGAAGAAACTTTACTAATTCAAAGGGAATACCATGGAGAAATTTATACCAATGTAATGCAAATACAGATGAATAATTTTTTTTCTTGGAAAAATATAAATTGCCATATTACTCAAAAAAGAGTAGAATATCCAAATAGAGCAATGAGATGAAAATAAATGAAAAATAGGGGCACCTGTGTGGCTCAGTCAGTTGAGTGTCCCACTTTGGCTCAGGTCACGATCTCGCGGTTGGTAAGTTCCACCCACACACGTGGCTCTGTGCTGGTAGTGGGGAGCCTGCTTGGGATTCTCCTGCTCTCCCTGCCTCTCTGCCCCTCCCCAGTGCTTGCTCTCTCTCTCAAAATAAATAAATAAATATTTTTAAAAGTTTAGAAAGACATTATATTAATCTAGGAAATAATTAAAATGACAATTTGATTTCACCAAATATTTTCCAATTACTGCTATTCAGCATTGGTGAGTGTATGGATGAAATGTTCATTCTCGCAGACTGCTCAAAGAAGTAGTGTAGGGGCGCCCGGGTGGCTCAGTCAGTTGACTGTCAGACTTTGGTTCAGGTCATGATCTCACGGTTCGTGAGTTCGAGGCCCGCGTCGGGCTCTGTGCTGACAGCTCAGAGCCTGGAGCGTGCTTTGGATTCTGTGTCTCCCCCTCCCTCGACCTCTCCCCTGCTCATGCTCTGTCTCTAGCTCTCTCAAAAATAAATAAACTTTTGGGGCGCCTGGGTGGCTCGGTCAGTTAAGCGTCCGACTTCGGCTCAGGTCATGATCTCACGGTCCGTGAGTTCAAGCCCCACGTCGGGCTCTGTGCTGACAGCTCAGAGCCTGGAGCCTGTTTCAGATTCTGTGTCTCCCTCTCTCTCTGCCCTTCCCCTGTTCATGCTCTGTCTCTCTCTGTCTCAAAAATAAATAAACGTTAAAAAAATAAAATAAATAAACTTTAAAAAAAATTTTTTTTACATAGTAATATAAAGAGGGATGCCTTTTCAGCCTCTATAAAATATTACATGCATAGCCTTTGGCCCAGAAATTTCACCATGAAGGAAGTATTCTACAGAATACAGAAAGCTTACACATGCCCCAAAAGGCATTTACAATGATGTAGAATAATTTGTAATATTGAAAATATTGGAAAAAGCTAAATGTCCCCCATTATGGGATTGGCTATATATTTCATATAACAGTTTTAAAATAATGTCTATCTTTGTTATACTTCAGTAAAAGTGTCATGTAAAAGTGTTTTTAAAGGGGAAGAAAAGCAAATTAGGGAGGGCTGTGTGCAATGTAATCCTACTTAAATTTTAAAACAATGAGAACATTGTATAGTACACTGTATCTAGCAGAATATTCACCAAACTGTTAAGAATAGTTCTCGGCTCTTACTTGTGTTAATATATCGGGCTTTTCTGGTTGCCCGACCTCTTCTTTATCATTCCCCAAAGAACTCCAGTTTTGTGCCTCAAGAGAAGATACCTCCATCCCTATTTCCTGAAATGAGCCTTATTGCTCTATTTATCCCCGTCCCCCTTAGCAGTAATAGCATCAGGAAATCACATTTAAGTCATTAAATGCAAGATGTTTTTGAGGTCAGGGTTTAGTTCAGGAATAAGCATGTGACTCAGGTCCGTGCAATAACAAGCCAGAAGGAGCATGGTGAGGGCTTCTGTAAAATAAGTTGGCTCTCAACCGTGAGCAAGTGGAAGACAGGCTATCACTTCAGAACCCCAGGAAGTACTGATGTGAAACCAGAAGCAAATACAACTATTTTGTCTGCATGAGGGAAATCGTCTCAAGATAAAAGCCACAGAGGAGGGTGCACCTGAGGGGATCCGGAGTAACAAAGACAGAGCTATTAAGATAAGGTGAACCTGAAGCCTTACGAATTTCGAATTTCGTAAACTGCAGTTAGAAGGGTCAATACCCTGGTTGTTTAAGCAAGTTTGATTCCGTTATTTGCCGCTAAGGGGATCTACTTTATACCCTCGATGTCTCACTAGCGTTTAACAGCTAACTATATTTTCTTTTTGGTGAAACACTGTCTTCTCCTAATTTGGTGATTGCCCCCTCTCGTCTCACTGGACTTGCCTTTTAGAAAGTCACTGGACTTTCTTGCACCCTCCTCTTCCTCTACCCAACCATTTCATGTCTGCCACAAACCTCTTCCTTTTATGGCCTTCTTCAATTCTCACCCAATACTTTCTCCTTCAGTAATCTCAACCACTTCCATGGTTTCTAAGCCCTGACAACCACCACCCCATTTATAACTCCAGCTCAAATGCCCCTCTTGACCAGTAGATCCAGATACCCAACCACCTACTCAACATCTTCTATTAAGCACCTCAGCATCTTAACTCAGTCCAAAATTGGGGTCATCATTTTGCATCTAAACACACAAAAACTCTCTCCCAATGGTGTTCTATATCTCAGCGGATGTCCCCCCCCCCCCCATTCATCCAGTTCAAGAGAGAAACCCAGAAATTATCTTTGAATGTGTGCTCTCTCTCTCCTCACTGTTCCCCACCCCATACATCAATCACCTGATCCCACTGATCCACTAACCTATGTCTCTTGGAGCCACTCATTTTTCTCCAACCCCACTATCCCTTCGGTCCAAATGCCGTTCATCCTCACTCACGTCCTATGAGTGTACCTATTCTATCTTGGCTCTCAAGATAGATAAATCCAGTCTTCATCATGTAGTATGAAATACACACTTTTTAAATGCAAATCTTACCGGGGGCGCCTGGGTGGCTCCGTCGGTTAAGCGTCCGAATTCAGCTCAGGTCATGACCTCGCAGTCCGTGAGTTCAAGCCCCGTGTTGGGCTCTGTGCCGACAGCTCGGAGCCCGGAGCCTGCTTCGGATTCTGTGTCTCCCTCTCTGTCTGCCCCTCCCCCACTCATGCTCTGTCTCTCTCTCAAAAATAAACAAACACTTAAAAAAATGTTTAAATGCCAATCTTCCCAATGACACTTGTTTGCCTAAACTCTTTAATGGTCTCTCGTTGCCTGTAGGAAAGAGTTGAAAAGTCTTAACATGGACTACAAACCCATGCTTGATCCAGCCCCACCCAACCTCTTTGGTCTCATCCAGTATCATTCTTCCCCTTCTTACCTCTTTCAGTTCCTTGGACTCCCCATACGGCATCTCAGGATGACCATGCGTTCTGCTTCCTTCTCACTATAAACCTCTCCCACTTCCACAACACAGGTGAATAACTAGATGGCATCCTACTCATAGAGAATGCGGGCTGTGGTCGGTGATCCCGAGGACTCAGCGACCCAACCGCCTGGCCCCCACTGTTGCCTAACTGCTTCTTGTTATTGTCCCGACTTCAGCTCAAACACCCTCCTCTTCAGGAATCTCCTCTGACCACCCACCCACGTTCAGTCCGATTATTGCCTTGAATGTTTGAACTGTGACACCCGGTACATTTGTGACTATTTGTTTATGTTAGCCTGTGGCTGCCACTTAGCCAAACTAGTGACATTAATGAAGGACTGAACATAATGTTGTACATAAGAATGTACGTTGGATTTTCCCCCTCATAACATGTCAAATGCCGAAGTAATATTTAACAACCCCTATTTTCTTCCTATCCCTGCTGATGTTCTTGGCTTAGAAACAGTGTGAAAGAAAAAAGTAAAATAACATGGATAATCCTGTCTCTGCCAATAATTTGCCTTTTAAACTTGTCATTTCATACAGTTAGGAAGCCGAGAGAATATACATGTACAAATTTCTGTCCCCTCTCTACTCATTCTTCCAAAACAAGCATGGGCAAAAGACCTCACCAACGGAGAATCAGCTATTTGGATGGCACACAGATGCCCTTCTACAAAAGAGGTGCTTTAGAAAACTAGACTTTGGAAACTCTACCAGGTGAACACCCACCATACTACATATGAATGGGGAAAGGTGTAAGCTCAGAGCTTCCCCAGCAGTTTGAAGGAGCGAGAGCTTGGAACCCCTCAAGCAGTAATGGCTGTCGCTCTAAAGGTCTTTTCTTTACATAGAGAGCAAGCCAAGAAACCACCACACTCTCCCAGACTCATCAATGCGGCCATTGTGCTCCTCCTCCCCTTTTCTCCAGACAAGAAAATAACCCTCAATCAGATCGAGCCATTCCCTAAGCAAGAGGCAAGAACAATTGCGAGGGGGCAGTGAGAGAAACACAGACAAGGGTAATCCAGATAGCCTTGTTCTGCTGCAGTATTTTGGGCAGCCAGCAGCCCTCAGCTGTGAGTGCTAGAAGGAGCAGTGTGGGGAGAGAGCCAGTGGGGAGCCGAACCCAGCAGAGAAATTCCAAAAGTAGCAGCACTCCTACACATCTGGGTGCAGCCGGGCCCGACGACCCTGAATCATGGGTAGCAGCAGAGAATTGTCTAAGCTGGAAGAGAAAGACCATTCTGGAGCGCCCCTGCCCCTTCCTTCCCTGCTGTGCTCCACCAGGCAGTTTTAGAAGAGTTTTGTACAGTTGAACGCACAGTTTTCGGGAACCTAAAGAGAAACACGCTGTACTATCTTCCTAAGTATATTTATATCTGAAATTGAGCGTTTAAGCGTTCTTCTGTAGAATACCACCGGTCGGAACCATGCCCTCTGGAGTCAGACCCAATGTTGAGTCAAGACGCTCCTTCTTAATAACCCTGCCTCTTTGAACTTCCCTTTCCTGCTAGGTAAAATATGCATCATAACACCTGACTTCTCCCATTGTTTAGAAAATTCAATGAGATATGAGGTATTCAAGTCCTGTAGGCCCTCAAGGAAAGGTAAGTCTAAATAGGAAGGTAGCTATAAAGAAGGAGCTTGAGGCTCCAGGGATAAAAGCTGGTCCACAGCAGAACCAAGGTAAACTCAGAGAAGGTAAGGAGCTAATTGGCTTAAAATCAACATTCCCCAGAGTGGGTTCCAAGGAACACCAGTCCTGCAGGATGTCGATAAGTACTACTCATTAAAAAAAAAAAAAGCTTTCTGAATAATACCTTTGGGGCACATTGGACTAAACAATGTAAAAGCTTTCTTACTGCAGGATTTTTGGGTGACTTCAACATGCTGATGCTCATGGCGAAACCCTGGTGCATATTGTAGGACTATTTTACCTCTTGGAATACGCTCTAGGAAATGTCGATTTACACTAACGGATGCCTGCGTCCTGTCTGATAACTCCTTCATAAACCAAAGCCGTAGGAGCAACCTATTCATTAGACACTATAGGATGGTGCCCTCTGTCTCTGAGCTCGTCAGGGCTTAAAGATCACCGAGAACGGGGAGAAACCTTGCCGGTTCCAAAAGAAAAAAAATACAATAAGAACACTGCAAAAATTTGCAACAGATATTTAAGTAAACGTCTACAAAATGCAACATTATACCCCTAGCCAATTGCTATTTAACACTTCATATATAATTACATAAAAATATACTTCTGATGGAATATGAATGCATCATAACATATTTGCCATATTGTGATTCAGGGGCTCCATTAGAGCCTAAAGTTTAAAAGGCCGTTAGTTACCTTAATAAGGGCCACACCTTTAAGGGCACCTGGGTGGCTCAGTTGCTTAAGCGTCTGACTCTTCATTTCAGCTCAGGTCATGATCTCATGGTTTGTGGGTTCGAGCCCCACATCAGGCTCTGCACTGTGCTTGGATTCTCTCTCCCTCTCTCTCTGCTCCTCTCCCGCTCTCTTCTCTGTCTCTGCCTCTCTGTCTCTCTCTCAAAATGAATTAAAAAAAAATAAGAGCCACACCTTTAAATAGATATTACAGTGTATCTCACACACACACACACACACACACACACACACACACACACACTCACTGGAGCTGGAGATGTTCCAATCGATTAAAAATCAAAGTTATAAACCAAGCCCCCGGCATGACATCTGCAGTCAGATTCAGTCACTTAACAGTGAGATAGGTTGGGGGTTCCCCCTCCCAACCTTCCACAAGCCTTCATGCCCAAGCACTTAGTAGAGTTTGGATTCTTCACCCTGTAGTAAATCCCTTCTGGCAACCGCCACGGAACCCTGCAGCAAGGCACAGCTCCTTGTCAGGAAATCAACCCCTCCCTGTGAAAAGCCATTCAGGACACCGATTTTAACAGCGGATGGCTTTGCCTTCACGGCTTCTAGAGGAGCGTGGTGCTTTCCATGGTTCTTCCCAATTCATGGCAAAGGCCACATTTTAGGGAGTGAGAGGGAAAGGGGTTTGAGAGGGGCTGAAAGACAATCCCAGTTTCTAAAGAGACTGCATTTGTTTGAAAGAAGACACACAAGGAGAGGTACAAAGTCTCAGTCTTGTCACCCCATGGAAGGCAGCTTCTCACTTCCTGCTCAGTCAGCCTGAAGTCTGCTGTGAGTGATTTAAACACCAAACGAAGGACAAAATGCCCCCCCCCCAGACACACACACACACACACACACACACACACACACACACAGAGGAAACTGCCTTTCCTTTGTTAATCTACAAGAGACCACTGAAGACAATAAGTTACGACTATGGGAAGAAATCATTATAAACACAAATAGGAGAATAAGGAATGAGAATATCATTAAAATTTGCTGTATGAAAAGAATAAGAATCCACTGCTCCACACTACTGTGAGCTAAATTTCCCTGTCTTAGCACAGCGACTCCCCTGATGACATTTTTGCCCTTAAGGATTTCACCACTTCCTCCAAAGCTGTAACTTTTTTTCTCTCTCTCTCTCCCTCCCCCTTCCTATTATTGTCACTAGAGAGTGGGGAATGACAAGTTCAAGAAAATGCTTGCCTTGAGGCCAGAACGTGTTTCCTTTGCACTTGGATTTCCATTTATTCCACTGAATTTCCTTACAATTAATTTTTAAATGGGCTGAGAGAGTTCATTTCCCCAACAGCTGACAAAAACCGTGTTCCATGAAAGCAAACGAAATGGCACTTGGTGACCATTTTTGCTACCATTATAAAACCCTTACAGTATAAATTCTGACTCTGCATTCTGCACTTTACGACTCTGATATAGTCATTGGAATATGTTGATACTCCCATGATACCCACTCAGAGCCAGGAACTGGTTTATCTTAATTGCACTTTAGCCTAAAGCATATTAAATGAAACTTGATTATTAAATGCATTTGAATTGCCACAATAAATTTCTTGGCCAGATTTCCAAACATCAAGTAAAGAAATCTATAATCTCCTAGTCTGGCCCCTTTGCTGACTTGCCAGGTAACTTTGTCTAAAGGCTGCTCCCTCTCGACATCCTCTTTTCTCAGCCAATAAACTAGTAATAATAGATTTGTCTAGCACTCAGGAACGGCTGCAAGACACTTCTTTATACCAGGATGGCATTTTGCAAACGACAAGCTGGCTTTAGGCTAAATATGTCAGAGTGAGGCTTCAGCACAGGTTGTTGACGTGGATTTTCTTAATTTCTATTTCACAAACTCGTTGGCATCACCCATCGGTCTCACTCATTAGGGCTCACAGTTTAACACTGTGTATTTACTGCCTTGCGTCCAGATCTGTGTCTCCGTGGCTTGCCCCGCCCCGCCCCGCACTGTCTGTCTTTCACAGTGCTAACACCCTTCCAGGCACAGAGAGCTTAAAGAATCCACACCGACGGATGGATTGGTTGGTTAGAAGCGGTAAGCCCTGATCTCTCACTGGAGGGGTCTACGTTAAGCACTGAGTGGAGGACTCCCTCAGACACATGTAGTGTGACAGGTCTGCCCCAATGCCTGCACCTAACAGAGTGCCAATGTCCTCTTCGCTAAGGTGTTTTGGGGGCAGGACTGAGAAGCAGGGGAGCGCCCGTGCCCCCACGTCGACCTCCCACACTCCCCTGGAAGATTTCCAATACAGAACAGGCACAAAAAACGTGTCAGATACAGAGTGAAAAGCTATTCAGCCTTGACTTTGGTCCGAAGACCACTGGAAGAAAGAATGCTAAGTGGAAAAAGGGGTCAAAGAAATTTCGTTTTCTTCACTGATGAGGTGCAATGCTCACCACCACCTGGAAATAAAATTCCTTCTTGAAAACAAAGAACCCAAAGTCACACGTGTTACCACCTGCCCTGAACAGTTAGGTACAGACATCGCCCTCCCCTTAGCACTGGGGTAGGATAATTTAAAAAAACTTCCCTGCCACTTATCTCCCTAGTAGGCAATGTGCATGTCACGAACATAAAATTCTCCCCTTAAAAAGCATCCTGATGGCCTGAAACAATGACCAAGCTAACAGAGCCAGGAGTCACAACTTTTTTTTTCTTTCTTTTTTTTAATTTAAGAGCCATCGCCTTGCTGGTTGGTTCGAGCGCCCTCATGTGTCTCAACAGAGTAACGTCACTTTAGGCCTTCCGGAGGGCTAGAGGTAACGACAGATTCAATGACACACAGTAACCTCTTCACCCCGTTTCAGGCACCTCTTGTGAAACGAAAGATTTTCAGATTGCCCCTAGGACTATGAATTTGTCCTCCCTGATGTAAAGTGACATCGTAACTTGTACCTGAAAGAACGGGAAGCCAAGGTTCACAGAAGCGGAGGCTAATTTCAACTTCTTGCCTGTTCTGGTTTAAACATGTTAGGTCATCCTGCTTATTTCTTTTTCCTCCCCCCAGCCCAGACCGAGGCGCAGTGCTCTAAGCCTGCATACCCCCTCCTCCAATGCGGGGCTCGCACAACTGAAGTACCCAGGGCTGCCTCTATAATAACCAAATCTCAGGAGACCAGCTCCATCTTCCACTCTATGACCAGGGGCTAAGCCATTCTTCTCTCTGGGTCTTGGGCTCTTCCTCTGGGAAGAGAGGATAGTGGTTCATTTCTCACAGATAAGAAGCATCTGCAGAAATGCCTGGCAGAGAGTAGACAGGCACCCAGTAAATGTTAATTGGATGCAAACCTACAAACTCTCACACACACCTTGCTGCTTTGTCTTCCTTTTCCTTCTCCTTCTTTTCCTTAAGGTTCGGAAGGCATGACTCAACATTCCAACCATACAGTCAGGCCCAGAATTCCCAAAGCAGAATAACAATGATGCCCCAACCTTGGTCACTATGGCAGACCCGCCTTGATGGGTCTAGCACTCTGTTAACAACAAAAGAAAGATTTATCAAGAAACCATGCTCCCGGGTTCCTCTCACCAATTCACCATTAGCCATTCACCACTTAGCTTTAAGCTAGCCAAATCCAGCAAAGCTCCAGAGATTTTTGGCTTAATCTTCTCACTGAACTCACGCCAGCCTTGCACGGGCACAGCCAGGGCATCATCACCCAGCTTTAGGTGTTGGCAGATTCTCCCACCCACCTCTTTGCACTTTCCCTGCTCAGGGGCAATGGCAAAGCGTCCGCTCTCCTCCCCCCACTGCACCTGGGGCGCCTCCAGCTCACAAAGGCCAGGCTGGGGAAGATGTCTCATCTACTGGAAATATAGTCAAGTCCACTGTTAGGTAAGCCTACTGCTTTAACAGAAGCCAGAAAGTGCCTGACCAACAGACGTGCTCCATATATCTTGTCAACTATAAACATCATAACCAGTGAAAGGGGAAGGAAACACCCTGATGTATATTGCCCCCCCATTACCATTAAAGTAGGAGACAGGTTTTTTTCCCCCCAAGAGAAGTTCGTGGAATAATTGATAATTTCCATTTTATTTAAAATAGCTTGTCCTTTCCTACTGCTACCATCACTGTCCAGGGCCTTATCAACACGAACATATTACTAACTGGTCTTATAACCTCCATTCGTTTCTCCCTTCCAATCGTCGTAAGTATGATCAAAAGATCTTCCCCAAACACTAACTTCAACACATTCTTTAACAATTCCTACTCAAGAAGGCTTGCTGACTCCCTGTTGCTTGCAGGACAAAATCCGAGCTCTGAAATCTGCTATTCAGACTCCCCCTATTGTCTCCTACCACCCCGGAGAAGTTACAAAAGAACCAGACATCACCTCCAGAGTTCCAGACTCTTACACCTCCAGACTCTTACATCACTGCTATATCCAAATCCAAGACGAGAACACGATGACTGTGGACCCTCAGATATCCTTGAACTGAAATCTAAGTAGAAAGGCCCAGTGTCAACTTCACAACTTTTGGAAAGAGACTTTACCTTGGGCGTTTCCACTTAGACTCCAGTTCCCTCCTTTGACATTCAAGAATGTCAGAGATGGGAATGACCTGATGCCCCCCCCCCCCCGCCCGGCCCCCCGCCCCGGTTACATTCGCACCAGTGCGGCGGGCTGCTGTTGGATTTCTTCAGAGGATAGCTTATCTGTCCTTGTGAAACACTTCACACAGCCGGCAATGAACCTCCAGGCACGTGATAATCAATGAGTGAAATAAGAAGGAACAATAAATCAACATCAGAGGAATCACAAAACACATCCAGACACTTGTAGGACATTCTGTTCTGGTGGCCGCACCAGATAATGGGAAAAAGAATATAGATGGGAGAAATCATCACTCTACACCCTACAAAGCCAGTAGCCAACAAGGGGAAAGTGCAGCGAGAGAAACAAACAGCGCTGCCTTTAACGAAGAGAAATGGCTAAGGAGGTGGAGAATGCTGAGGAACAGAAAGCAAGATCCTCGGGGAAAAGATGCATGCATCTGTTCTCTTGTTCTCCCTCTAGGAGAGAACACTGAACCATTATATTTCATTACCATACATCGACCACTCCTGCCTAAAGCAGTGAAAACAATTTCTGAGCTTTCCAGATACGAACACTTTGAAAAATGAAATAATCATAGCTTTTTCCTAAATTTGTAAAAAACAAAAACAGCAGTTTACAGCTTTCCCACACTGACCCTTCCTTGAAGACCCCTTCATGAAGCCTTCCCCACATCGCCACCCAGCGTTGACCACGCCCTTCTCTTACCACACAAGGTCCTCACATCCTGACCCTTTAGGAAACACGACTGAGGTTGACCATCTCCCCAACTTGACTGCAAGCTCGACAACAAGAATCCTGACTTTTCCTTCTCCTGTATCTTCTTCTGTATCTCAGCCCCCAGCACGCAGCCCAGGAGGTACTTGAGAAATACCAACACTGTCACTCAACCTAAATGGAAATGTACTTATTATTTAGTGAAAATGTGAAAATTCCCTTTCTTTCCTTTAGAAATTTCCGTTTTCCTTTATTTCCTCTATCCTTTTTTCTAGCAAAGTTGGTCCTTCCCCAAAAACCCTTTTTGCAAGGGAGGGCGGGGCCGTAGCCACTCAGCAAGCCCACTCCCCTCACACACACAGAGCGGAGACTTGGTTTGTGGTTAGGGGAGTTGGAGTTGTTTCTTCCACCTTTGAAGGTGTTAGGATTTAAACTGAAACCACTGCCTTTGCAAGATCATCTTGTTCCTGCCTGCATGAATCTCCAATGGCCCTTTTGCATTTACATCCTGAAAATGTCTGAAGGTTGTCTTGCTTAATCCCTTCACTGCACCCCAGCCCTTAATGTAATGCCCACTTTTTTTTTTTTTTACCCTGATAAGTCCTCTCCTGGATCATCAGCCTCCTTCACAAGTTAAGGACATGCCTCAGTGCTGCCTACTTATAAGAAAATATGAGCTTCTCGGGGCGCCTGGGTGGCGCAGTCGGTTAAGCGTCCGACTTCAGCCAGGTCACGATCTCGCGGTCCGTGAGTTCGAGCCCCGCGTCAGGCTCTGGGCTGATGGCTCGGAGCCTGGGGCCTGTTTCCGATTCTGTGTCTCCCTCTCTCTCTCTGCCCCTCCCGCGTTCATGCTCTGTCTCTCTCTGTCCCAAAAATAAATAAAAAACGTTGAAAAAAAAAAAAAATTAAAAAAAAAAAAAAAAAAAAAAAAGAAAATATGAGCTTCTATACCAGGCATGATTTGTGATGCCACTGTAATTTCCCCATTAAGTCTAGAGCTTAGCAGCCCTCTCTCCTACACATTCTGCTCTTTTCCTACCCCTTCCCAGTCTTGCCTGCCCCCTTACTCTCTCCCCGCCCCCAAGAAATGAACTGGTTTACCTAGCAGGTTTCATCTTGCTTCGGCCAGCTTATTGTTTCAACGTGATTATGAAGTCCCCTGGCTTGAAAACACAAGTTTGTTAATTTCCAGGCATTCACGATGTCTCCCTGCTGAGTTTAGTGTGTGGAGGTGTGCATGTGTATACCTGCGGTAACTAACACTCCTGGGCGTGCAATCTTGCTGGTGACTAAGAAGATGGAATCAAGGTAAATTTGTGTAACTGGAGAATCATAGTTTTTAGAGATGGAAGTGATGCTAGACTTCGATGTTGGCATTTCACAGATTGGAAAACAGAGGCAGAACAAGGTAAAAGGACTTGACCAAGGTCACAGAGCTAATCAGTAGAAGAACGGAGGCCACCACTCAGAGCTGTCCTATCCCAGTCCGTCAGGGCCCTTCCACTCAGATGCGTCCCTCCTCAGGGGTTCATATATGTGAGTGAGAACTCAGGATGCCCACGTGCAACCAAAGTGCATCACAGACCTGTGAATATGTATGTGCCAACAAGATGGGGACAGTGCCGTGCATGTAGCTTACAACGTAGACAGTATGCAGTAAAATCGGACTGAAACAGCTGTAATGAGGTTCAGTTCGAATCCAAAGAGACCACACTCCACATCCTGCTGATGCTGCCCATTCCCCACCCCCTGTAGATCATTTGGGGAAAAAAATGTATTTCCAAAAGCACCTTGTTGAGATTTTCATGATTTTCCCTCAGTTCGATCAATACACAGTCATCCCTTAACGCCATGAAAATAGCTTTTCACACATCCATGCACACACCGTCACACACACACACACACACACACACACACACACACACACACGTAAAACATTGGCAGCAGGTACTTTTAATTTGCTGGAAAATATTTCTAAGAAGTCAAACAGCTCCAGCCCAATGAGAGTGCCCTCCGATTGGCTAGCCAGACCAGTTGAAGGACCTGATTGGTCCCTGATCCTAAGGACCGATAAGAACGGCTATAAAATCCCTGGGTGCAGCTCTTGGGCCCCCAGTTTGCAAAAGCCAGAGGTGCAAGAAGCAGCCACTGCAGCAGCAGCAGCAGCAGCAGTAGCAGCAGCAGCAGCAGCCAACAACAGCAACAACAGCAGCAGCAGCAGCAGCCACAGCAGCAGCAAAAGCGTCAGCAGGAACAGCATCAGCAGCAACAAAAAATCCTCATCAAATCCTCACCTAGGCTTTCAGTGTATCCAGATCCACATCTTCACGCAAGCCGGGAGAGGGAAAGAGGAAAGGGGGGGAGGAAAAAAAAAAACCCAACAACTTAGCGGAAACTTCTCAGAGAATGCTCCAAAACTCAGCAGTGCTTCTGGTGCTGGTGATCAGTGCTTCTGCAACCCATGAGGCGGAGCAGAATGATTCTGTGAGCCCCAGGAAATCCCGGGTGGCAGCTCAGAACTCAGGTAAGCGGCAAACCCAGGACCGGTTTCTCCCCCAAAGAGCTGTCCTCATTTGCCTCTCGCTTTTGCAACTGTGTCTGTGACGGCTGATCTTGATAATAAATGTGCTTCATGCCTGATGGCAATAAACTGCCAGTGTAATCCAATAGCCTTAGGAAGTGGAGCTCCTTTGTTTAATAAATTGCATGCAACTAACGAAGAAGCCGGGCGCTCTGCTGAGGGTATTTCATTGCATAAGCCTACTAGCCTGATTGCCTGAAATCTGGCACGTACCCTCTTGGGGGAGGGGGGGAGGGGGCGGGGGAAAGGCCTGAATGTTGGCATGCTTCAAAGCGCTCTCTATACTTTCCAGAAGCTGAAGCCGATCTTAAGGTGAGACACGGTTTGTCTGATGCTGTCCCCCTTTCTTCACCCTTAAGTCCCCATAACTGGACTTCCCTGCCCCTTCAGAGAACACACAGAAAGCTCCCTCTGCAGACAGATTTACCGAACCATAGCCCTCAAGGCTGACAAATCCCGGGCAGATGCAGAGAAAACCCTACACATCCCACCCCTGACACTGCTCCTTCTCTTCCTCCCGGCTTTCTCGCGCTTCATTCAGCTGCCCGTGCAGTGCAGCCCATGGCCAGAGGGCCCCCTTGAAAAAGAGTATTTGTGAAATGTAGCAGCTGTTTCTTCAAGGGGAAGGTCTCGCTCTCTGCTGACTCCCAGAGCAGTTAATTGTGTATTATCTTGGTCTCTGAAGGAAAAGAGTCCTTAGGAAGCCGGTATTAACACCTCTGCCTTTTGACTTCACTTGTCCAGCTTGCCCCTCTGACATTACTGCCCCCACTCCCCTGACTGTCAGCAAAGATGGGATCGCAGGTGTCCAAATGCTGCAGACAACGCTCCTCTCCGAAGAGCACAGGTCCCTTCCCAGAGGAGGGCTTTGCTTCACTTCCTTTTGTACTTAGTTGCTATAGAAATGCAGTGATTCACAATTCGAGCTTGCCTAAAACAATAGCAACCCTAATGCATATTAAAACTGCTTAAAGCAAAGTTATAATTTGAACCCGTGGAAATATATAATTAGGGAAATGACTTGTAACATCCCAGAGGCTGCGGGTGGTGGGAGGGGGAGGGGAAGCCTAACCGAACCAGGCTTTTGATCTCAGAGGAGAATCCTATGGTATGAAGGCTGCAGATCATTTCTTGCCGAGCTGCTTGCCAGAACACCCCCCCCCCTTTCTGTAGGAGAGAAATTACTTTTATGGGAGATCTTATCCAGAATGTAGAAAGCCTCATGCAAGTTCTTTGCGGTTTTCTTCCAGTCTTGCACAAGGGGTGCCTTGGCCTTGTTATTCCACACCTGTGTTTCTTTTAAAAAAAAAAAAAAAGAAGGAGAAATGGCTTTTAATATGAGAGAGATTATGCATACCTCTAAGCACTGTCCTATGGTGGGGGCTGGGGTGAAACATGAACAGACCAGATTCCTTTCTGCCAATATGAAGGTAAGTTAGCAGCCCTAAATTGGAAGGGTCTCCAAGCGCACTCCTTGGCAAATGGTCCTCTGCCATTTAGACTAAAATTCCATTCTTATTACTCCGGAGTGCGTTTTTCAGAAGCCAGATGGACTCCCTGGCCCTTCTACTTCCTAAACCTGACCACCAGCCATTGCCTCCTGCCTTCCCGGGCTTTCGGGCTCTAAGTGATACCCTCTGATGCTGGAGAGCTGTTTCAAGCACTGTGCATTCCACAGACTCTCACCTTACTCCTCCGGCCACCCAAATTGTATGTGATGGTGAGACCAACAGGGAAAGCTCCTGCCCTCTCCTTCCACGCGCAGGAGGGATCTGCCTGGCCTGCCCCCGACCCCACCCCCTCTGAACGGGTCTAGCTACTGGCCCCCTCACAGACGTCCGAAGAGAAGTTCTTCTGACCCCTTGTCCTTGAATGGCGCCCCCTCGACCCTTCCGAATCACCCTCACTGTTTGACCCAGATTGGATGGATTTGTCTCTTTCAGCTGAAGTGGTTCGCTGCCTCAACAGTGCTCTGCAGGTTGGCTGCGGGGCTTTTGCCTGCCTGGAGAACTCCACCTGTGATACAGATGGGATGTACGACATCTGTAAATCCTTCTTGTACAGCGCTGCTAAATTTGACACTCAGGTAAGCAGACCTTGACCCCTGCCTTCCACTGGCTGCTTGTCGTTAACAGTGTGCTAGACTATTGTTCTTAGGAGCTAGTCTTGTAGGGAAGCAGCTGTGCTTCTCAGCCTCCTCAACTGAAATCCCCAGCTCCAGCGTGTGCACGCACACTCCCGCGTGTGCGTGTGCACGTGTGCACACACATGCACACACACACACACACACACACTTTCGGCCAGGAAGCCGGTTCTGTACGAGACGCTCCCCACCCTCTAATGCACGATTGTCACACGCTGACACAGGTTATCTTATAAGGGAGGGGTGATGAGCAGAAAATCCTCGCCTCTTCAAGAGGAAATAAAAATGTTCTTCCAACAAAGAAGTTCTCACTGTAGGACCCAGCATACTGGCTTGTGAGTTGAGTTATCAAAGTCTCGATCCCAAGACAAAACCGCATCATGGCTACGTTCAAGCTGCAGGGTGGCTGATTGTGGGTCTGTCTCTTTCTTTCTCCTGTCTCATTATTTCTACGGAGCTCAATTCTGAAGGTAGTCTATGAGAGTAGGGACATTTTTTTTTTTTTAATCCTGGTCGCGGCATGCGAAGACATACAGACGGCCAGGGGACCGCGCCAAGGCAAGCCCCCTTAAGTTCCACATATTGTATGCCCCGTCCTCTCTGGGCAGCTCGAGCTAAAGCTTCTCCTCCTACCCCTTGCCTGGCAGGGAAAAGCATTTGTCAAAGAGAGCTTAAAGTGCATCGCCAATGGGGTCACCTCCAAGGTCTTCCTCGCCATTCGGAGATGCTCCACTTTCCAGAGGATGATTGCTGAGGTGCAAGAGGAGTGCTACAGCAAGCTGAATGTGTGCAGCGTCGCCAAGCGGAACCCCGAAGCCATCACCGAGGTGGTCCAGCTCCCCAATCACTTCTCCAACAGGTACAGAATGAGTCCGCTTTTTTGCACTGGGGAGGGAGGGGGGGCAGGGCGGTGGCAGAGCCAGACACAGAAGGGGGTTAATTGCCACAGTCATGATCTTATTTTAGCTTGCAGCCTTCCCAGCTTTTGCAGGGAAAATATGTTTGTGATTGGTTGTGACAGCTTAAGCAGCCTGGATTTTTTTTTTTCCTCACTGTTATAGGAAAAGTCTTTCCATGCAGCTAATAGAAAGCTCCATCTGTGGCATCCCTGAGTGCATTTTCATTGTCAGTTTCTCACAATAAGCCTGAAGGGCATTGTGAAGTTTATGGACACAAGCTTTTGAGATATCACATTTGGCTGAAATTATGACTATGCACGGTACAGTTGGCCATTATAAAAACCCCGGTCAAATGTCATAATGCAGACTTTTAAAAAAAAATTTTAATGTTTATTTATTTTTGAGAGACAGAGAGAGACAGAGCACGAGCAGGGCAGGGGCAGAGAGAGGGAGGCACAGAATCCGAAGCCGGCTCCGGGCTCTGAGCTGTCAGCACAGAGCCTGATGTGGGGTTCGAACTCACAAACCACGAGATCATGACCTGAGCTGAAGTCAGACGCTTCACTGACTGAGCCACCCAGGCGCCCTTTTTTCAAAAAAATTTTTTAATGTTTATTTGTTTTTGAGAGACAGAGAGCATAATGCAGACTTTTAAATCCGCATGTGTTCTGAGCAGTCCCAAGCCCAAGCACATATTCCAGTAGCTAGCCCAGAATAAGCCAGGTCACTTCGTTGGGGACTCAGATTTCCTTTGTGAAAAGTGAGATGGCTGGACTAGATGATTCCCCCTCCCAGACCCATGTTAGTTCTTTCTCTAGTCCAGAATTTCCTGGAACGATGTTTCTGGCGAGTGCTCATATTCTCATCTGAGTATTCTAACGTGACCCAAAACCCCGGAAGTAATCATATCTGAGCACCGGCCTTTCGGTGTTGCCGACTCACTGTCTTTACCAGCCGGGAGTGGACACCCAAGACACGAGAGGGCTGACATCCTCATTCCACGACCTACAAAGTTGCCCAGCAAGACCTGGGCTTCCCCATCTGCGATCAAGTTAGGAGAGGTGCCGGTGGGGCTGGCATGGAGGTATGGCAGGGACAGTGAGGCTGGGACACGTTGAGCCCTACTGTGATGCCACACAGCCTGAAACTTGCCGCCTAGTCCTGAAGCACTATGATCCTTTGACTCCCCAGCCAAATCTGCACACACTGACAAAGATCAGTCCTATTACCTATTGCCCAGACCACCGGAGAGCTAACACCAGCCTCCCTGCTTAATCTCCTAGCCAGGTTCTGTCCCTTCTTCAGATAGCACCAACAGCCTGCTCCTCGAGGGGCTTACCAGTGATTTAGTCACACACATGTATGCAAGTAGAAGACGGGAAAGGTAGGTCTTCCTTAGGGAACCGCTAAAGGCCCCTGACATTAAAACTCTGTAAAATTTCTGATTCACACCGAAGCACACGGTAAAGGCTCTCCAGAACCTCATGTCAACTTATAAAATCATTTGTTCGGTACTGAGAAGCGACCGTGTCCTTGGGTCCTAGCTGATTTCCTCAGAACAAGAAAATCAAATCCCACATTTATCTCAGATGGCCTATCTCTTTATATTGATCTTGGTCTTAAAATTCTCCCAAAAAGATTCTTGTGACATCTGAAGAGAAGAAGGAAAAAATAAAATAAAATCGCTGGCTAATTGTTGGAGTCTCCCTTCACCACAAAAGAAAAAAAAAAAAAAAAGAAAAGAAAAGAATTTTTAGTAGACAGGGGCTAAGGACAAAGTATGTGTTTGTGGGGCAGCTGGCGGGGGCAGGGGTATGTTGGCAAAGCCATCATTGTAAGTCTAGATCGTCAAGGATCCTGTGACAATTTGTGACTTACAATATGGCATGCGACCAACTTTGAGGCAATGCGAACCTCTCAATTTCAACTGAGGTCATATCTTCCATTTATAAAGGGAGAGGTCGTATAGAAAGGATGATATAGACTCTGGACTGGTGATCTTAAATATCTAAGAAGCGACTCGGAATAGGAGTTTTTAATCAGGCCACTATTGCTTTCAATGGGCTTTCTTTTACACCACTTTATCAGATGGCCACAGGAGCCTGGTCATGTCCCTTTTTCATCTCGGGAAATCACGCTTATTCGGACAGTGGGGGAAAGTGGCCATCTCTTGAAGACCAGAATCTTCATGCAGCCCTTTCTCCCATTATTTCACTTCAACTGGTTAATATTATTCCTGCTCCGAACTGTAGAGATTTCCGGTTCCATGCTGGGCTTGGTTTGCTCTATTTAAGCTCCTCACTCTCCTGAAACATCCTGCTTTCCCAGCCTCTGTCCCACCACAGAGACACATTAAGTTGTGCCAGTTGGCACCGAATTGCAAAGGGAAGTAGTTACAGGTTCATTCCACCTTCCTGTGACTTATCTAGCATGAGATTTGGGCCTGGGAGAATCCAAAAGCCTGTGACTGGACCAGGAGCCAGAACAGGGACGTTTTCCACGGGAGAAATGCGCTCGGAAGACAAAGGAGAGTTGGCTGTCCCCCTGGCTGAATTCTCAAACTGCTCTCTTAGCCATGAGGGACGCAGGCAAAATTGATCAGGCAAGCTGGGAGGCGTGAGGCTTGGGAAGAAATCAGACCAATCCAGATCCAGGGTGGGAAAACTGACAAAGCTTCCAGCTCTCTAGGGCATGGATAGGGAACAGGAAACAGAAGAATAATATTGATCAAGGGAAACAAAGGACTATTTATAAACCCTCACACAGAACGTTCCTAGGCAGTATGTGTGTATTTGGGTAAAGCATGGCTGAAACAGTAGCTATGGAGAATATCTGATGTTATTCTTTACGAAGAAAAAAAAAAAAAAAAAAAAGGTCAGGGATGGAATTTTCAAAGTGGGAGGAAAGAAACATGCTTTAGAAGGTCCTTCCAGGCTGGGTGATCAGAACACTTAGCCCATCAAGTCCCTGCGGCACATCCTGCCAACCCCTATAAAGGTGAAGAAAGGACCCTTCTGAAATAGTTCTAACCCTCCTGCAGAGGATGAACCTAAAGCAGACCTGCACCATCCTTGTTCAATTAAGAAGGAAATTATGTATCAAATCCCTAGAAACATAGAATGTCATAGCTGGAGATGGGCATAGACTATAAACACCTCATTTTACTGATTGAAAACACAGAGGCCCAGAGAGGGAAGTGACCGGCTGAAAGTCACACAGCTAGTGAATTGACCGAGTAGGGCCTAGAATGCATGTGGCCTTGAGCCAAGCTATTTGATTTCTGCTTCAAAAATGGCAACCAGTAAAACTTGTAGGAAATCTCCACAATCCAAGTAGAATAAAAAGAGGAAAAAAATAGACTACCAAGGAGAAATGAATGAATGTGCCCCATGGTGATCAACAATTAAATTTGGTAAGTTATCTCCTCAAAGAGAAGGCACATCTTACCAACAGCTATAGTAACATAAACCATGGGTACACGATGGTGCGCGACAAATACGTGGCAATCGCTAATTCAACTTGTGCTGGAGACACGATCTTTTAAATAATCTCACTTAGTGACTTCTAGATGGGAAGGGTCTGTCTCATTCATCCACACAATCCCAGAGGTCAGTGCCATTCCTGTGTATTCTAGCCCTTAATGGAGAGCCACGGGCCTAAACTGTGGCTCACTCTGGCAAATGATGTTGGCCTCAAGGCAGCCTGACAGGTTGACACGTTTTCCAGACTTGGAGGAGCGGTAATGGAGCCATGGACATTTTACAGGGAGCCCTCTTAGCCTGCCCTTGTTGCGTTAACAAAGCTCCACAAGAGAAGCTAAGGGTAGATTTGGAGGGTGTCACTAGGGTGGTCAGGCTGGTGAGGTCCTCATCCAGAAACACCAAAAACAGGTGTCTTATCTTGGTGAGCAGTGAAAGTAGCGAAAGGTAGGCACCCTCAAAGAGGGAGAGTAAGTGCTTTAACGAAGTGGAACGCAAGAGGCACATCTGGCCTTAAAGAGGCGAGGCTAATGACAGAAGCTTGGTTTCCTTACTGGGGTGAGACTTCGTCATCCGGGCAAGAGCCTTCAATGTCAGTCTAAGGAAAGGCCTTCTTCTGTAGCTCATTTGGCAGAGGCAGTGAGGGCGGGTGGGGGGGGGGGGGTCATCTGTTGTGAACAGTTCTTTCTAGAAGTGAAAGGGTTTGCTTTAAGTTACAAAGTCCTGATTGGGGGCCAGGAGGGTGAGAGGTCAGAAACCTTATTCTCTAAGATCTAATCGCCCTGTGAAATGGACCCAGAGATCACGGGGACCCATGTCCTTGCAGAGCCCAAGAGTAAAGGGGTGCCTGGGGATCTATGTGGGTGCGTAGGTATCTGAAGCTGTTGGTGCAAAGTAGTTTATTCTCAGTTTTTCCAAAACCATCTTTCTCCCCATCCAAGTGAGATCTGCTTTGACTCATGTGCTTTATAATTCCGAAGGGCTGGAAAATGTGTTTCTGTGCCAGAGAATCCCAATTTTAACAACAGCTGGATATAATCCTCCCTCGTGGGAGGGGTAGAGCCAGGACTGTGTCTGAGACCCAGGCAGCAGGATTTCTCTTTCGTTCGGCCCCCAGCTTCATCTGCTCGCCCACGGAAGGGTGACCGCTCTGCTTCATTACCCGTGTTCCACTCTGTTTACCGTACATCCTTGAAAGGACCTCTCTGGGGGGTTAAGTTATTCTGGAAGGATGTTTGATCCTGTGCTCTGCGAGGTGAGTTAAAAATAAACAGGTTTCTTTTCATGGAAGATCTTGTGGCCCCAGTGACCCGCAGGCTCCTCTGAGGAAAGAGTCTCCCCACATAAATACTGGAGGTCACTGTCATCGGGACAGTCTCTTGTTAGTGCACAGAGAGCTAATGGGTTTTGACAAGTGCCACCTCCAAGTGGAGCAAACACGTCCCACCTCGCATTGGAAAATTACCTGAACTGTCTTCCCAATGAACAGGACAAGTAATTCATACGCTGTAAATATTAGACAGCTTGTTCCTGAGCCATAACACTTAGCTTCAGGGTTTGGTATACCTAAACAACTTGCATCTAAAATGAAGGTGATTTATACCAAACCCAAAGGATTTTTTTTGTTTGTTTGAACTTAACCACACCTACCTCTAATTTTTCTTCCTGGAACCATGACTTATTGGAAAGAACTATTATGTCTAAAACTCCCCTTTTCCTCAGTGACCACGAAATAAATTAACAAATTGACAGGAAGCAGGCAGTGTGGCCCCGGGACCCCGGCACATGAGGGTTACCAAAAATAAAGCCACGAATCCTGCCTTCAATAAGTTCACTGCTTAGTAGGGGAAACAGAACCATCCCTAGACCATGCACTGCTGCCCCGTGGGATGCTAAGCAGGGATCTGTAAAATGTCCAAAAAAAAGAAGAGGCCCGCAAAAGCTAGAGCAGTAGGAGAAGACTCGGGGGGAGTTATTGCAGCGGAAAACGTCAAGGACCACCAATGTTTCCATGTAAGTGTCCTCATTGCCTGGCATTCGGCCTTCTGACCGCAATGCGCCTCTGAAGGAAGACTGAGAATGAGAGCAGCCGATGGCCTCTAGCAAGGCGAGCTGAGCGTGTGATGGGGAAATTAGGTTGGGGAGTAAAACGCGTGAGACACTCCAAGGCAGGGGCCTCCTTTGAAAATAGAAGCGAAGTCTGAGTATGCGCTCAGGTGCACGTGCACCTGCACACACACCACGAAACTAAAGGAAAATTGCAAAGAGGCATCAAAATACCTGCCCGTTCCTGTGCCAGTGACTCTTCATGTAAGTGGCAGGGGCTGGGCGCACCTCCTTACGTTGGACTAAGTCTTGTTACTACCACTAACCCATTGTACGACCTCAGACGAGTCGCTTTAGCTCCTCCCACGTTTGTTCCTTCTCTGTGAGATGATGACGTAGCCACTGAACGGTCTTTGTGAGCCCATCTAGCTATGCGTGTCTACGTTGTTAAGATTTGCAGACATGGCCGCCAGCTGTCAACCATTTGTGTTTGCACGCACGGTCTGGCCACAGCGGATGGCGTTGGCTGCAGCCCGGATGAAAGACCGGGTCTTGCCTGGCTCTCGCTGACTGACTGTTGCCTCTATATCTGCCTTGCAGATACTATAACAGACTTGTCCGAAGCCTCCTGGAATGTGACGAAGACACAGTCAGCACCATCAGAGACAGCCTGATGGAGAAAATTGGGCCCAACATGGCCAGCCTCTTTCACATCCTGCAGACAGATCACTGTGCCCAAACATACCCGCGAGCTGACTTCAACAGGAGGCGCACGAGCGAGCCACAGAAGCTGAAAGTCCTCCTCAGGAACCTCCGAGGTGAGGTGGCCTCTCCCTCCCACATCAAACGCACCTCACAAGAGAGTGCATAAGCCGGGAGAGGTGTTCCCAACCTCGCCCAACTAGTATCATTTTAAAGGTGTTCGCGCACCAACTTTGAGTGTACTGTGCCTGGTTTGATTTTTTTTTTTTTAAGTAGTTCCTATTTTCTATTCCCCTGACAGAAAACTGCATGAAACTAGGCTTCTGTAATCAATATCCCAACATTCTGCGATGGCAGCGTTCCCACAGACAGAATACGTGTGATCTTTCTGCCTCTTGGCAGGAGAGAGTACCCTTTTGATCACTTCCCTCTACCATGTCTTCTCCCGGGTCCCCTCAAACTACTCTCAAACACAGAGCATTCGCGTAAGGCCCAGTCCTTGTAATTGGAAGATGTGGACGCCTTTTAGGATGGTTACCCCAGTAGAGTTAGCTGATGAGAAGCAACTTAACTTAAATGCATGTCTTAAACGCTCATAAAGATGTTAAATGGAATTCGTGTGATGAATCTGTGCTGGCCATGGACGAATATGAATGTCGTGTTTGAATTCTTGATCTCTCATGAGCTAGTATCTTATGGTCTTGATCCTCTAGTGTGTAATTTCCTTTCCAACACATTTACCAAATTGCTCAAGCCTGGCTCTTCAACCAGAGTTTGAGCCCGCATCTTCTTGCATCTAATGAAAAACAAAAAGCTAACATCTTTATGTACTGTAACTGCTCAGAGCTTTAAAAGTACCTTTAACAATTGTCTTAAAACCAGAGAATCTTAAGGTCGAACTGTGGAATATAAATAGCTGAAAACTAATGTACTGTACATAAATTCCAGAGGACTCTGCTTAAACAAAGCAGTATATAATAACTTTATTGCATATAGATTTAGTTTTGTAACTTAGCTTTATTTTTCTTTTCCTGGGAATGGAATAACTATCTCACTTCCAGATATCCACATAAATGCTCCTTGTGGCCTTTTTTATAACTTAAGGGGGTAGAAGTAGTTTTACTCAACATCGAAACTTAAGATGGGCCTGTACGAGATAGGAAAAACCAACAGGTTTATCTGAAGGACCCCAGGTAAAATGTTAATCTCCCAGCCCACCTCAACCCAGAGGCTACTCTTGACTTAGATCTATCCTGAAACGGCTCTGTCACATCCAACTGGGAATTACGGGAACCGAAAAGAGCATCCCTTTGGGCTTGGACCACTTACAGCGTCATAAGGCCTACTCTATCTTGGGAAGTGGCAATTCTTGTCTCACCGCCTCTCATCCGTGCCTGATAGCTCTGGCAAACTGATGATGGCATGGGAGACTCTCCATTAAATCGATCAGGAACGAGTCAATCAGCCTTTGGGTCTTCAGTTCCGGGGACTTGGGGCTGAGGGGGTGTAAATAACCCTGGGCTGTCCAGCCTTAATAGACTCCTCTTACATTTTTGTCCTATAGCACGCTGCCTGCCAAAGTAGTCCTGGCAGCTGGGCCATCTCTGTAGGATCGCAAAAAAAAATAAAAATAAAAAAAGAAAAAATTAAAAAAAAAAAAAAAAAAAAAAAAAGAAAAAAGAAAAAAAAGAAAAAAAAAGAGAGGGAAAAAAGAGCTGGTGGTTTGATTATTTCTGCCGTGATGTTTACAAGATGGCAACCACCAAAGCCAAATGACTAACCTATCTATGAACAACAGTAGTTTCTCAGGGTCACTGTCCTTGAACCCAACAGTCCCTTAAGAGCGTCACTGCCCACCAAAGGTCAATGTTGAGGGAGAAAGAGGGAGGAGGGGTAGGACTGCAGGGGCCACTCCAAACTCGCTTAGGTAGAAACTATTGGTGCTTGACTCTCACTAGGTTGAACTCAAGATTTGACCAAATCGAGTGATAGGGTTCCTGGTGGGAGGAGGGAGGGCACATCTCCAGAAAAATGAAAAGCAATACAACTTTACCATAAAGCCTTTAAAAGCAGTAACGCGCTGCTCAAGGACCAAGGGCAATCGCAGCAGACCCAGCAGCAAGAGCAGCACGGCGTTGCTGCCTTTGTCCCCACACAGCCTCTAAGCGTGCTGACATCGGATTGTTAAGAGCATTTTTATACTCAGAACTGTCCCATCCCCAGGTCCCCAAACATATGGACACTGCCTTAGCCTCTTGGAAATCAGGTAGACCACACGCTAAGTTGACTCTCCCCCTCCCGCCCTCCCCAGCCCCTACCCCCAGGCAAGGCTGACTTCTCTGAACCAGAAAAGCTACCCAAGTATGTGTGTTGTGTCCATTTCGCAAACCCACTAAGCCAGGACCCCAATGCGACAAGTAGTTCACGAGGATTCCTAGCCAAATTCTCTCTTACTTCAGTCCAGTAGGTTCTCTTTGTTTGCTGTGACCTCTTCAAACCGTGGTACCCCCCTTTTCTCCCCACAGCGATACTTCTATATGTATCTATAATACATATATCCACACGTATGGAAAGAAGCAGTTCTCACGATGTTGCTAGTTTTTTGCTTCTCTTGTCCCCATCCGACCCCACTCCTTCCGACTCCCCTTTAAACTTCCAAAGCTTCGTCTTGTGTTTGCTGCACAGAGTGATTCGGGGGCTGACCTAGACCAGCTTGCATGATTCTTCTATCGTGATTTGGTTGCACTTTAGACATTTTTGTGCCATTATATTTGCATTATGTATTTATAATTTAAATGATATTTAGGTTTTTGGCTGAGTACTGGAATAAACAGTGAGCATATCTGGTATATGTCATTATTTATTGTTAAATTACATTTTTAAGCTCCATGTGCATATAAAGGTTATGAAACATATCATGGTAATGACAGATGCAAGTTATTTTATTTGCTTATTTTTATAATTAAAGATGCCATAGCATAATATGAAGCCTTTGGTGAATTCCTTCTAAGATAAAAAATAATAATAATAAAAATAAAGTGTTACATTTTATTGTTTTTTTCCCCAATGTCTTTCATTGTTATTCTTTAAAAACTTCTTGAATGAGACTTTCTGAACGTGAAGTTAACGGCCGATTGATTTCTTTAAAGTCACGAATTAAGTGCCGATATGTAAACGAATGTAGTTTAAATAGACATTTGCCAAATTTCCTTAAGACCATTTGGTGGCTCCCATTCCCCTCAGAATAAAATTGCACCCCAGAGTCCTTCCAGACGTCAGAGAAGCTGGATGGTCTGGACACCACTCAGCTCTCCAGCCTCAAGACTCCCCCTTCCTTCACAGCAATGAACCCTGTGCTCCCGCAGTGCGGGAGTTCTGCTAAGGCTGTGCTCGGTCTCCCTTCCGGACCTTTATTTGTACCGTCCTCACTTTCTAGAAGACCTTGCCCTCCACCTTGTGCTCAGACTGGAAGCCCCTTTGTGTAGCCACTGATGTGGTCCCAGCACCGGAAAAAGCACCCAGGTGCAGGATACCCCCAATGCTTTAAATGAATGGCTTAGAAGGACTTCAGGAGACAGGGAAAAAAAAGACAAATCAAGGTGACGAGAGGCAGATGGCTCTGTGGTGAGGAGGGATCCAGCTCCGGGGTCAGACTTCTGGGGTTTCAGTTCTGGCTCTGCCACTCGTTAACTGCATGATGTCAGATGACTTAATCCCGAAAGACATCGGTTTCCTCCTCTATAAAATGAGGAGAGTGGTAACTATCCATAGCACTATTAAAAGAACATAAAATAAGTGAAGTGCTTACATGGCCAGTACACGGTATTGCTCACTAAATCGCAGCGATTGGCATCCGAGGAGAGGGGATGGGGATAAAAGGAGGGAACTTCCCATGTCAAAAAACGGGGACAGGATTCACAGCAGGATGACATTTACCTGAGTCTTGAAGGATGGTTACGAGTTCAGTCACAAAAAAGTGGGGGAGGGCTACTGTAGTGTAGTGTTTCCAAGGAAAGTTCTCCTATCGTTCGTTCGTTTGTTTCAATTCGTGGATTTTCTCTACATTTGAAATTCAAACACAGACTTTTTTCTCACTGTCATTCATTTCTGCCTCCAGACTGCATTTTTCCAAGTTCAGATGCACACAGGACAGATAACAAATACTGCAGGAGTTGCCACTCTAAGGCCACAAACGTATGGCACTTGCTGTTCTCTGACCGGGCACAGGACAAAGAATACATTGATTTCATTATGATCCTGCCTCCTCCGTCTTCTTCTGTCACACCTGTCCAGGCAGAGAGGCTGTCCACGCTACACTTTAGTGTGCTATTTAAGAGCTGAGACCTGGGGCGCCTCAGTGGCTCAGTCGGTTAAGCATCCGGTTTCGGCTCAGGTCGTGATCTCGCGGTTCGGGGGTCGAGCCCCGGGTCGGGCTCTGTGCTGACGGCTCGGAGCCCGGAGCCTGCTTTGGATTCTGTGTCTCCCCCTCCCCTGCTCATGCTCTGTCTCTCTCTATCTCTCAAGGATAATAAACTTAAAAAAAAATTTTTTTTTAAATAAAAAAGACCTGAGATCTCCCCAAACTGAGTTCAAATCCTAGTTCCTCTGTGGCTTTGCACCGAGTAGCTGACACCTTCATATCTGAGTTTTTTCAGCTGTGAAAATATCCCTATGAAATAGAGATAAGAAATCAGTCCTACCTCCTGGAGTCATTGACATTAAATGAGTTGCATATAAAATACTGAAAGTGTCCAGCACATAGCAAGTTTCCCCACAAATAGTATTTATTGTGCCCTCAACTAATGTAAGTATCGCTATGTATGTGAATGCTATCACCATCATTTCGATTCCACTCCCACTCCTGACATGAGTCTTGAGGTACCACCTTGGTTCTTGTTCTGTTTCTTTTGTAGATCACTAAACATGACTGTTTAATCAAGACTTTATGAATTTGAATATAAAATATTACAACTAACCAAAAAATGGCAGATTATAATACATGAACATCCATATACCATCACCAAGCTTGAGAAATAAAATAGCCTTAGGGTGCCTCGGTGGCTCAGTCGGTTAAGCATCTGACTCCTGATCTCAGCTCAGGTCTTGATCTCAGGGTCATGAGTTCAAGCCCCATGTTGGGCTCTGCACTGGGCATGAAGCCTACTTTTAAAGGAGAAGGAGAAAAAGAAAGAGAAAGAAAGAAAGGAAAAGAAAAGAAAGAAAGAAAGAAAGAAAGAAAGAAAGAAAGAAAGAAAAGAAAAGAAAGAAAGAAAAAGAAAGGAAGGAAGGAAGGAAAGGGGAGGGGAGGGAGGAAGGGAGGAAAGAAAAGAATAAAGAAAGAAAAAGAAAGAAAGAAAGAAAGAAAGAAAGAAAGACAAAGAAAGAAAAGAAAAGAGAAAAAAGAAAAGAAAAGAAAATAGCATAGATAAGATATTCTCTTATGTTTGCCCTCCGGAACCCATTCACACAGTTATAAGAGTCCTTGGAGCATTTGGCTGGCTCAGTCAGAAGAGCATGAGACTCTAGATCTTGGGGTTGTAAGTTCGAGGCCCACATTGGGTGCAGAGATTACTTAAAAAAATAAAATCTTAGGGGCGCCTGGGTGGCGCAGTCAGTTAAGCGTCCGACTTCAGCCAGGTCACGATCTCGCGGTCCGTGAGTTCGAGCCCCACGTCAGGCTCTGGGCTGATGGCTCGGAGCCTGGAGCCTGTTTCCGATTCTGTGTCTCCCTCTCTCTCTGCCCCTCCCCCGTTCATGCTCTGTCTCTCTCTGTCCCAAAAATAAATAAAAATAAATAAATAAAAATAAATAAATAAATAATAATAAAATAAAATCTTAAAAAAAAAAAAAGAAAAGAGAGTCCATGACTAAAATGTCTTGAAAAGCCATGGCTTAAAAGAATTTTTCCAATTATTGAAATACACATAAAAATTTCTTAAATTTCTATCAGCCTTTCAAAAATGGAGTTTTTGGAACTGTCTGTGAATCTGTAGAATAAGAGAAAGAACAGGTCAGGTTGCCCCTCCCATGGGACCTACATGAATGCCATTAGAGCTACCAGCATTGCTTCTGAATCAGTGTTTCTAGATTTACTGTATATACACGTCACCTGGGAATCTCATTAAAGTGATTCAGTATTTCTGGGTGATGCCCAAGAGGCTGCATTTCTAACATGCTCCCAGGTGATGCGGGTGCTCCATGAAGGATGCTTGGAGTAGCAAGGTCCCGACTGTTTCCATATAACTGTGTCCGTTCCTCCATTCTAGAACCCTCCACACAGCCACTGCAAGGATGTTGCTGAAGCGCAAGCATGATCATTTCACTCCCTTGCTTTAGTAGCTTTCCCTTGCCTACACGACAAAAATCAAGCATCTTGACTTCAAATTGAAACCCCTCAAAATCTGGGCCCTTCTTTTCAACACACACCCTAGGCTCTCCTAATGCTAACTTCTCAGTCTTCCCCCAAAGACACCATTAACTTTTCTGCCTTATTACCTTCACTCATATCATTCCTTCTCATGAATATTCTTCTCCCCAAACTCCTTTTCATTGGCCAAAGTTCATGTCACCTGGGAAGCCTTCCCCAGCAGAGCCAAGCTTATAGCCAAGTGCACTGGAGAGGGCTTGCAAAGAGAGAGAACTTAGTCATCCTTGTATTCTGGTGCTTAACATAAAGCTGGCATGCACTAAGCATTTGTGAGCAGAAGAAGGAAGGAAGGAAGGAAGGAAGGAAGGAAGGAAGGAAGGAAGGAAATCTTTCTATTACCCACCAACTAATCCAGGGCTTTTCCTCCAGTAGAATGCTGGGCCTTAGCAGCCATAACAGCGTATGGATAACAGGGCATGGAGTGCATATCGCCATGGTGAGTAGAGACATTAATTCCAGGTGCCATTTGGGGATCTTTAGGTCAGCCAGCTTATCACAACACCACATGACTATATTTCTTTCCAGCACTAGCCCTGATAAAAGTTTACACTTGCTGTTTCTTTCTCCTGGTAACCTGAGCAACAAAAGACTCATCCACAAACCTGTTTAGAGATTTGCTAAGTTTGTGCAAGACATCATACTAAAGAGCCAGAAGGAATATGGCCGTCTGCAAGTCAAATTACATCAAGATTTCATATATCTTTGGTTCTTTTGTCACGTAGTTATTTTCATAATACCCCTCAGGTCACTAATTTTTCTTCCTTACACTCAAGCTCTGCCATGAACCAAATTTCCCACAGTCCTTTGATATCTTACCCCAAGGAAGAACTTGAGTGCCAGAGTGAGACATTGGCTAAGCCCACCCCACCTCTCTACCATAAAGTCTGAAGAGTAATGCATATCACCCCATTTTTCAAATAACTAATTGAAGCCTGACCACCGAAGTAATCAGCAGAGTACCTATGTGCTACTTGACATTGTACCTGGAAGCTGCATGCAGCAGGCTGAGCTAAAAATGAGAATGCACTAATTCAGACCTTGCTTGCCAGTGAAATGCATCTCTGCTCCCCACTCTGTAATAAGGGATTTGTGGCTTCCAGTTGACACAATGCTATTCTCAACTCTAGCACAATTAAGTCACACTGCAAATGTACTGTGCTTCAGGAAAAACCAGATATAGTCTATGTCCCACAGAGACTGTCAGTGTTTCCAACATTTGGCCAAAATCTTGGCACCCATTCCAACGACAGCCTCCTCATCTATCTTGGGATTTCTTGGAAATACAATCACTCCAGGCCATGCCTCACTCCCTCCACACTGGCCTGAGCTCCTCTCCTCCCCATCCCCTATCCATCAGGAGACTTCTAGGGCTATCTGGAAAGGCTGCAGTTTGCTAACCCCTTCACGCCTTACACCTGGTCATCCGAAGTCACCACTCACAGTCTAAGCACCCCAACATCTAGCCCCTCTGTCTGCATGTTCTGTTTTGTTTTTCTTTGGTTGTCAGACTGTTTAATAGTGTAGAATACAGATTGATTTCAGGTTGAAAAAATAAATCAACTTTTAAGAATACATGTGACTTTTTCCTTGAATGTCTGCACATTTTCTTATTGTGTCATGTCTGTCCTCCCCGAATGAACCTCCTATTATTATCCTCCTTCCAAACTCTGCCCATTCCAAGGTAAATATCTTCACCTCCTCTTTTAGTATCACCTCTAGCTTCTCATCTAAAACCTGATTCCTCAAAAAACACCGTCCCCTGCCATCTTCCCAAATCCTTACTTATTGCTCCAAATCTCAAGACTGATGAGTGGGGCCCAAAGGCCACTTACTCCCAACACTGTTCCAGACTGATTCTGCCACTGTTCCACAAAACTTCTGACCCACTGAGGCTCAGGCTGTTGTGTTCTGAATGTTTGTTTCTCCCCCGGAATTCATATGCTGAAATCCTAACCCCTAGGGTGATGGAATTAGGAGGTGGTGCCTTTGAGAGATGACCAGGATATGAGGGTAGAGGCCTCATGAATGGGATTAGTGTCCTTATAAAAGTGAGAAGACAGTCATCCATGCACAGGAAGCGTCTCCTCACCAGACATCGAATCCGCCATCACTTTGATCTTGGACTTCCAGCCTCCGGAACTAGGAGAAATAAATTCCTGATATTTATGAGCCACCCAGTCTGTGGTATTCTGTTACAGCAGGCCCAAAGAACAAAGATAGGCCATCTGGCTATACCACTCTCCTCCTCTCTTTGTCACTGTTCTCCAGCCTAAGGGTACTTTGGATGATATTAAGAGGAATTGCCTCTCATTTACTGATGACATGGGTACCAGGTTCACGATTGTCCTTTTCATTCTCAAGTCACATCAGCAGTCTGGACAAGTTCAACTTCGTGAGAACGCTTCATCCCGTGCTCAAACCGTTAGTCCTTCCTCAGCTCCACACCCTGGATCCAGGAGGTACACACCAGTATGGCAGTGTTTTACTCTGATTGGTCATTATCAGACCGGTTAAATATATTGACTGTCACCCTTCTGTGATACTGGTATAATTCAGAAATCTTAAATCCGGAAACTCCCTTTCTGATGGCAACATCTTTCCCTTATGACTCTCCTATTCATTTATTTGCACTACATCAGTTCTTTAACCTCACCCTGACTCCCAGGCCCTTGACCTTTCTACATTCTCCTGATCTTTCAGCCCCTATCCTATCATCATCCTCTCCCTGCTCTGCCTTCTACTCGTGGTTAATCACTTCAGCCATGCAATTGCATTGCCCATCAACTAGCTTGCCCCATCCAATTTCTGTCACGCTCAACTGGAAAAACCCCAACCCTTAGCCAGAGAAGAAAATCATAAAGCATGCACAGATTTGGTGTCACTTAAAACTGATCAGCTTCCAGCTTAACAGGACCCTCGGCACTGCCTGGGAATCTTCTCACCCATCCCTGTTCAGCTCTGTCTTCCACTCTCCACAGCAATGATTAAAACCTTCTCTACTCCCACCCAACCACCTTTCTACTAAGGCTTAGCAGAAAATCTTGCCTCTCACCGCACAGGCAAAATGGAAATCCCTCAATCCCCTGCCACCATAGCCATCCACACCTATTCTTTAATGCTTCCTGCCACAAAAAGTACGGCATCTTTCTTCCTGGCTCAGAATTATGAATCCACCTCAGGTCTAGATCCCAACCGTGTCCCCCTCATGCAAGATCCCTGGCCTTCAGGTGCCTCCTTCTCTCATCCCTTGGCAGCCCCTCCCTTCTCCCTCCTCCCAGAGCTCTCTTTCAGCTGCCACCACCTCTCTCACAATTGCACCATCTTCTTTACAGAGACGTCTGCACTCCTTTTCATTTCCTCACCTCCCATTCACTCTTTAGTTCTTTAGAATCTGGCATCCACCTCCACTGAAATGACTCTAAACTAGGTCAAAACATCTCTTGTTGCTAAATCCAAAATCCTTATCTTATGGGATTAATCTGCCCCATTTGGCACTGATAAACATTCTGTCCTCTATAAAAGGCCACCGTGACAACACTCCTCAGCCTCTTCCTCTTCCCGTCCCTGAAAGGACGGAGCTGTTCAGCCTTGTGTTCTGGCCCTTCTTTTCATTCTGCGTCCTCTCTTTCAGTACTGTATCTACTGACATGTTTCAATTCCTGTTTATATATGAAGAACTCCAAAACGATATTTCCCTTGAAAATGACCCACATATCCAACACTTGGCCAACTGGATACTTCCTCTCCAATGTACAACAGCCACCGAAAACATAACATACCCAAAACTGAATTCTCCAAACATCCTTCGTTGTCAGAGACTCGTTCCTTACCTGCCTTCCCAAACTCACCAAACAGCATCTCCATCCGCCTGAATATCATCTTTGACACTTGTCTCCTGACCGCTCTTAGCAAATAGGAACCACGGATTTCTCCTTCTAATTGTCTCCCTACTCTGTCCATTTATCCACATTCACATGGCTACTACCTTGACTTAGGCCTCATTCTCAAGAGTCTCCTAAATTCTCTCTCAGATTTCAGGAATGCCCTGTCTTTGTCCCCAAACACGCTCCCTACTTTAGGGACAAGAGACTCTTCCCAGAGAGTAAATCTGATTGTCACCCCACTGCTTAGAAACCATCAACGGCAACGGTAAAATATCAGAAAAAAGATGAACACCACACACTGAATATCATATAAAATGCTGCATGATCCGGCCCCTTCTTACTTTTCAATCTCCTGCCAACCTATTCGAATCCATCCTACTTCTCTTGCTGGGAGCTCCAGCCAAGTACTTAGTATGTGCAATTTCACGCATTTACCTTGCTTTACTTGACCTTTGTTAATACTTTATATTAGCAATACAATTACACTTTGTTCCATCTATACACACACACACACACACACACACACACACACACACACACACTCACATCTGGCTAACTACTATTCACCCTCTGGAACTCAGTGAAATCATCCTTTACTCCAAGAAGCCTTATATAACTACCTAAGACCGAGTTAGGTACTCTTTCCGTTGCTTCCAAAGCTTCTCATGCTTACTTCCTTAATGGAGAATTTGAATTTTTTTTTCGTGTTTATGTATTTTGAGAGAGGGAGAGACAGAACACAGGCAGGGGAGGGGCAGAGAGAGAAGGAGAGAGAGACTGAAGCAGGCTCTGCACTGTCAGCACAGAGTCCAATGTAGGGGTCAATCTCGCAAACCACGAGATCATGACCTGAGCTGGAATCAAGAGCCAGATGCTTAACTGACTGAGCCAGCCAGGCACACCCCACCCCCCTTATTGGATCTGAATTGCCTATGGACTTGTTTTTCTTCCCTCGTGAGCTGTATGTTATTTGAGAGCCAGGTCAGTATCTTTTTTCAAAATTGTATGCCTAGTGTCTGGCATATAATAGGTACTCTGGCTGAATTTAATTAAATGAGAATGTGGCATAGCTACATTAATTAAAAAGTGATCATTCTCTTTCCAGAAGATTCTGTTTTTATTTATTTATTTTTAAACATTTAACGTTTATTTATTTTTGAGACAGAGAGAGACAGCATGAGCAGGGGAGGGGCAGAGAGAGAGGGAGACACAGAATCGGAAGCAGGCTCCAGGCTCTGAGCCATCAGCCCAGAGCCCAACACGGGGCTCGAACTCACGGACCGCGAGATCGTGACCTGAGCCAAAGTCAGACGCTTAACCGACCGAGCCACCCAGGCGCCCCAGATTTTGTTTTTAGACAATAGCAAGACACATGTGAGACACACATACTGCTCTTAGCATCTATAATCATAAACACTCAGGTGGGAAAAGTGGTGAAGGAAATGAAAGAAAATTCCAAAAGAACAAATACAACTGGCCTTTGAAAATGAAAAAATTCAAGATCTGTACCTTTTCACCTATATAACTGGAAAAGATTTTGTTAATAATAATTTCCAATGTCGATTAGTGTTTGGGGAAAAAAACAAAACTTTCAAACACTACTGACAGGAATGCAAAACACAGTACCTTTTTGGGGATATCCTATAAGTACCTGTACAGGGTCTTAAAGTTTATGCCTTTAAACTAGAGATCCCACACATAGAAATGTAGTATAAGGAAATATACCCATGTAACACTTTACTCTGGAAATTTTTAACCCAAAAATTTGTGTTACCCAATAAAAATAATCTCTATATGCAATAAGTGATTAAGGGAATTGTAATGAAATAATATTTAGTCATTAAAAAAGATAAAAAGCATATTTACTGACATAGGAAAAGGTTCAAAATATATAAGTGATAAAACACTTAGCAAAATATATGTACATTATGATCTCCTGTTTGTATGTGTACCCAAACATATATATATGAATATGTATATTGAATTATATGTAATTCATAATTATATGGATACATAAGGCTAGAAGATTACATAATAAAATGTTGATAGTGATTATTTTTGTTTAAAGAGTTACTTGCCATTTTGGCTTTGCTTTTTGCAGTGTTTTCCGGTTTTTGGTTTTTTGGTTTTGGTTTTGGTGGGGTTTTTTTTTGTATTTTTTACAATGTGCTATTTTGTTGTTTTATTTTTTTAATGTTTATATATTTATTTTGAGAAAGAGAGTGCGAGCAGGGGATGGGGCAGGAGACAGGGAGAGAGAGAATCTTCAGCAGGCTCCACACTCAGCATACAGCACAACATGGGGCTCAATCCCACGACTCTGACCTGAACTGAAGTCAAGAGTCAGTTGCTTAACCAACTGAGTCACCCAGGCACCCTACCATATGCTATTCTTATGAAACAAAAATAAAATTTTTTTAAATCAAAATCAAAAAGCAGACCTTAAATCCGTCACTTATTACCGTAAAACGACTCTATTTTGCCCTTAAGAGATCCGAAATATAGATACCATGGTCTCACCATATATATTTATACAAATGGCCTCTTTAAAAGAGCAAACTCCCTCATCATATTTGACTGACAGCTGTTCATATATACCTCCAATGGTTTTGATATTTAAGAGATATGTGTCTGTTCCAAGAAAACTGCTGAATCCCACAACTCCAGGTCAAGGCAATTCATATATCACAAAACATCATGATCCAGTTCCTACTAAGTTCCAGACTCTGTATTCATCACAGTCTAGGACTAATAGCCCCCTCCACCCCTACAAAATAATAACAGTTCAACATTTTTTTCTTTTTTTTTTTTTAATGAGTAAAAACCACTCCTTATCGGGTTACAGATTTGTCGTTCCCTCCTATACCATGAGGAAGCCACTGGGATGGCAAATTCTTTGAGCTGTTTTCCCCAGCAAAAAAGTAAATCACACCTGATCTTTGCCCCCTCCTCACCCTCTTGGCTGTATGAACGGAGGTGAGCGTTTGCGAGGTAGCGTGCTGTCCGGGAGAGGTACCACTTGCGCTCAGGAACCGGAGCAAACCCAGCTGTCGCACTTTTGATCAAACCCATTCCTCAGTCCTCCTTATTCCCTTGAATAACAAACTATCTTAACACTCGCATGAACTAAAATCACTTGCCCTGTCAGGCTCCCGAAGGGAAGCAGCAGACCTGGAAATAAGTGAAGTTCTACAGGACCCAAAGTCAAGTCGGTGCCAAACCGTCAGCGAAACAAAGTATGGAGGTCTTCAACCCGCCAATCAGGACAAATGCTTTGAACAGCGGCTTACCAAGTCAGTGAGGAAGGACATCGGGAGTCAGCCTATCTCGTAAAATCTGGGCTAGAAGGCAGCCGCATCCAACAAAACTACTCCTATGCTGCCCCCACCCCATCCTTCTTTTAGGGACCTTTCATCTCTGACAACAAGAAATAAAATGGGAAGCGGGGGCTGAGCACAAAGAAATGGAATTAGCGACAGTGGCTTGCTCTAAAGCTTGTGCCAGCGGCAGTACAACCCACGTCCCCAGCTCTGCTTCACCTCGCCTCTCCTGCGAGAGCCCAGCATTGCCAGCACATGCCCTTGGCCTCGGGTGCAATGGCTGTGGCGTTAGTGTATAATCTTCAGCCCAATTTCTCTTGAACCCTCTGACCCTTCTCAGCAAGTCCCACTGGGCTCCAAAAAAGGTCAATCCTCACCATCTCCACTGTCGAGTCCCTTCCGTAACTTTTCTGCCCCCTTCTTTGTTCTCCTACAGATCAACACATTATAGAACTTAACTGGGTTCTGAATCTTGTCTGGACAATGGCAGACTCAGCATACTCAGATAGCAGAAATGATCTCCCTGTAAAATAAATTCATGGAGCCATTTAACAGAGTAGCTGTGGGGGCCTGGCCGAGAGCTGGTATCTCCCGTTGCCAAAACCTAGTTTCCCTTTATCTCTCTTTTTGTTCCATTTTCTTTTCATTTAAGGTTAATGTTCCTAGGCCTTTCAAAACAGGTGACTCTGGCTATGTTAAATAAAGCAAGGTGTGACAGCATCTTCCATGACTTCAGATGTCAAACACTGGGGAGAAGAGGGAAAAGTACTTTTAAATGACCACATCCTCTTAATAACATTCCAAGGCAGAGAACGCTTATCTTGATTTTAATTTTTCAGTCTCCTGTCATCTCTTCCTCTAAAAATATGGCTGAAAGAAAGATCGCCCATGAAGCACTTATCAGAAAGCCATTAACTAACGTTTGTGGGAGCCAGCTGGAGTATGGGGCAGATGACTGGTAAGGATTGGAGTGGGGAAAGTGACAATGGCACCTGATGAGAACACACTTTATACTCTGTAAGGTCAGGCATCATTTTAGAAACACAGACTTGAACAAATTCAAATATTAAAGTTATTTGCACAAAGCATGGCCTGAAATTCACCTCTGAGTTTCCTCTGAAGAAAGAGCTAATCAAGAAAATGCTCAAGACTGACAAACTTAGGGAGAGAACATTTAACTTACTTAGAAAATTAAATTGTTTTCAGTCTCCAAAGAAGCTCTGATTTAAAACAAGTCATTCTTCCCTAGTGTTTAAGCTTGTGGCTTCAAGCCTCTCTTAGCCAACATGGCAACATTTCCACGTATGTGAAAGCCAGACTTCCAGAAACTTCAGCATTTGTCAGTGTTGTTCACAGTGAATGATCCATGAACCACCTGGAGTTCTAGGTAGATCTAGGCTCCACTCACCCTTAGCTCTCCATCACCTCAGCCCCTTTCCTGACCTTGTGAATCAGAACCTACTCTAGGATTGAGTTTGGAGTCTAGAAACCCTTTCCTGCAAGGCATTTCTGGCAGCATGGATGGATATGTGTGGTCAGGCAGAATTTGACCTATAGAAGTCTTGTATATAAGAACTCAGCTAGAGACAGAATTGAAGAATCCTGGACGTCTAGTACTAGAGACCCAAGTATTGATGCTTGGACAATGACCAACAGCACCTTCAATTATTAAAGAGAAAATACAGAGCTCAACAAGGTTTCTAGATCAAATGTAAGGGAAGAAATCAGGAATTAAGGACCAGAGACAATGGCTGCACCTTGTTAGCAAGAGGTTCAAGATCCCAAAGACAGAAATCCTAGAACAACGATCAGAACCCAGTGGCAAAGCAGTCGCTCAATAAATATACAAAGAGCTATAGTTAGCAGCAAAATAGACATGGCGGTGTGCTAAGGTCTTCTGAGGACGGGGCTTGTCCAAGGCATCTTGGTTCTTGAGCTGGGACGAGTCCACATAAGCGCATAAGTACATCTGATTAAGAAGAACAGACACATACTAATTAAGAGCCCAAGCTACTCCCAACACCAAGTCTCCCTGAACTCAGCGAAATACAGGAGTTTCCATAACAATGCCTCGTGTTAAATGTACAATGCCACCAATGGCTACAGTTCATCATCACAGGGAAAGAGGAGAGGGACACAGGCACTTGGGAGGGGAAGGAGCTGACATCACGTTATATCCCCAGGCTGAGTTTTAACAAGGGCAAGGTAACTCATCATTAGCCCAGTATGCAAGTTCCAGCAATCAAAACACTCAAGCCCAGGCCCAGGGGAACAGGCGCATCTGTAGAGGAAGTACTCTCATTGTTCAGTGTTGAGCAATCGGCCAGGCAAGGGGTTAGAGCAGAAGCAGTTTTCCCTCTCTCTGGACTTCTCCAGCCTACTAAGTAAACCAGCACTGCCGGTGGCATGAAATAAGATACACATTCTCTGAGAACCTACCGGGGGCACTGTCCTACCTGCTCTCACACGTACCATTTAATAGCCCCAGTAACGCTGAGAAACGATTTGTGTTAGCCCCCTTTTACAGATAAGAAGGCCAAGGTACAGAGAAGCTAAGGGATCTGCCCAACAACCTTTCTGACAATTTTTCATGCTCAGAACACTGGTCAGGCATTTTGCAGAAGCTGCTTCTTTTCCAGTAAAAAACAAATTATACGGCAACTTCACTACTTTTACGATGAAAAAGGCTTTAGAAGTTGGATACGCACATGCATATATAAACATGAACACCACAGTCTCAATCTTGTATTTAGTTTGGGGAAAGAGAAAAGAAGTTCCTGTGGATTCTTTTAAGTGCACCTCTCTTGTTTGGCCCAAGTTCTGCAAGAAAACCACTGTGATTAAAGCCTGCAGAAAGCCTGCAGCAGTGTTCATCCACTCACACTCTGAACCCACTTCTGTCCAATGCCAAACTCTGCTTTTGTTTTTTTTTTTTTTTTTTATTTAAATACAAGTTATTAACATAGAGTGTAGTCTTGGCTTCAGGAGTAGAACCCAGTGACTCCTCTCTTACACAGGACACCCAGTGCTCATCCCAAAAAGTGCCCTCCTTCATGCCCGTTACACATTTAACCCATATCCCACTCCACCCTCAGCAACCCTCAGTTTAGTCTCTCTAGTTAAGAGTCTCTTATGCTTTGCCTCCCTCTCTGTTTTTATCTTATCTTTCCTTCCCTTCCCCTATCTTCATTTGTTGTGTTTATCAAATTCCACATATAAGTGAAATCATATGGCATCCATCTTTCTCTGATTTCTTTTGCTTAGCATAACACACTCTAGTTCCACCCATGTTGTTGCAAATGGCAAGATTTCATTCTTTTTCACCACCACGTGGTATTCCATTGTATGTATAATGTATAGGCCACATCTTCCTAATCCATTCATCAGTTGATGGACATTTGCACTCTTTCTGTAAGTCGGCTATTGTTGATAGCGCTGCTATAAACATTGGGATCCATGTGCCCCTATGAATCAGCATCTTTTTATCCTTTGGCTAAATACCCAGTAATACAGTTGCTGATACCGTGCTGCACTTCTGCATTCCTGTTCCCTCTGAAGCTCCTTCCCCAGTTCCCACCACTCATCGGGACCCAGTTCAAATTCCTACCTCCTACAGAAAATCTTGGGTGAGCCATCAGTCAGTGCTACCCCTTTCTTCTCACCTTATGGCAAGAAGGGACAGACTAAGGAGGCAGCACCAACACAGGTGCTGATTTTGAGGTCAAAAATCAGAGATGGTACAAGGCTAGGCTGCCAGGACACTAGAAAAAGTGAATCAAAACATAGTGAAAGCAGCCAAAATACAGCTAGGGCTGGTCCCAAGTCTAACCAGCAGGCAAGGCAACAAAAGCCACAAAGCTTTGCAGAAAATATTGAGGGGGAAGAGTCCAGGAGTCAACCCCAGGGTATGAGATGGCCGGAGGTAACAAGGAGACCAAGTATGGAAGCAGGTGGTGACCTGGTCATTCCAGAGTCAGTCCCCAAGCTGCCTTACGGACCAGACCTCTTTTGCCACAGGTGGTAGAGGCAGGGGCTTGTGTCCACCTTCAGAGCAAAGCAATGGAAACCCAGAATCTGACACCATGATTTCAACCAGCACCCCTCACCCAGAGGTGGAAGGTCCGTTTTAGGGACATGAGCAATGGCACCGCTGGTCTCCCCGATATTTACCACCACCACCACGCCAATGCCCGAAATGTCTTTGGTTGTAAAACAGAACATAATGGCTTCTATGAAGGATGAGACTTAAGGTGCTATCAACTGGAAGAGAGGAATCAAGAATTCCTTCCCCAGGATCAGAGTGTGCGAGGAAGAACTTGGCTCCAGAAAAGTCAGAAAACACGGACATCATGGAAGGCAAAGCGGTGTGGCCAGTGGAAAAAGGAGGCTGGGCATTTCATAGGCTCCGTTTGACCCTTATTAACAGCTCCAGATGTCTCTTACTTCTCATCCAATTGAAACTGGTCCTGGAGAGGGATGGGAGGGAATGGTCAGTGACCGATATCTGATGGAGGCTCCGTGGGCACCCCCAGCCCCCTCATGCCACTCCAGAGGATGGAAGATATGCAGAACTGAGAACAAGCTCACCCTGAGTTTGCAGCCTGGAGGTGGCCATGCTATTCCTGCTGTTGCTGATTTTGCTCTGTAATGTTGGACAAGTGCCAGAACCTCTCTTGTATTTTCATTAATTCATGAGCAAGATGTCTAATCCCTGTCTCATAAGAATGCTGTGAAAATTAATGAGCTTATAAAAAACTAAACAAAACTGATGCAAAAGTCCTCTGGATACCCTAGAGATGCTATAAACACCAGGTGATCTAATTTAAAATACAGATGTGTATTTCCATTTATGTGAGCCAATATAAGAACATTCAATTTACAAAGCAATGGCTATTTGCTTATTTTTGAAAGGGGGGTGGGGGGCAGGGAGGGTCCTACACAGAAAACAGAATATCCTAGAAGTGGAAGAAAATTGATGTTGGGCACTTAGTTTAAGATTTGAAATCAATAACCTTTATTGGACTCTTACTATGTGCCAGGTGCCATACTAAGCATATATTATCTCATTTAATCCCCAGGGTAATCCACGGAAAAGGTTCTCACTATCTCCCATTTCACAGATAAGAAAACAGAAATTCTGAGAGATTAAGTAATCAGCCAGAGGTCACGGATCTAACCAGTAATGGAGGCAAGATTCAAACCCCAGAACTGCTCTGTTTTTCACTTATTTCTCTTTCCATTAAACCAACCTCATCCCCAACGAATTTATAGACCCCGTAGAACATGTAACGTTCATAGAGTATCCAGTGGCAAAAATACAAAAACAAAACAAAAAACAAAAAACAAAAAAAAGAACGAAACTTGGCAGAGCAGCTAAGGGACAAAGCTTAGAAATCCAAATGCTCATCAAAGCTGGAGACAACACATATGATAAATTATCTCTAAAATTATGTAAATCCGTAGGAGAATAAGTAACACACAATGTACGAAATTCTTATTTGCCTTTGCCATTCCACTCAGTTCCTTCTGGTAGTCATATTTATGACAGGGGTTTCTAGGGGTGCAGAATGCTGCCCCCCATGGAGAAGGGCATCTCTTGCCTGGGAGTCCAGCCTCCTCCGACCCTATATCCCCTACAGCCGTGGGCCGGTCAGTGCCCCTCTCCAGAAAATCTAGTACGACTCCATCAACACTGACAGAGGACCCGTCAAGTACCAGGCACCTGCCCGACAGCCTCTTCCAGCTCTCGGGTTCCACCCTGTCAAGTGACGATTAACGGTGCACTTGCCTGCAGAAACTACAATGTTCAATCCTTCCCAATGCCTCACTTATTGCTGAGAAGGAGAGGTGAAAGGGACTCCAGGCGATCCTCAGTTGGCCCCTCGTCGCAAACCTAGCAAGCCCCGGCTCTACCTTCCCTCCCTCTGCAGCCTGACATCCCAGCCATCTGATGATTAACACGTCTTCCTGCAAAGGGAGCAATCACCTCCCGGCCCCGGGGGGAGTTGGTGACCCTGGGCTTCCTCCAGCCCACGTGGTGTCCACCTGTTTCCTCCTTCTCCCTCGTGCAGTTCTCAAGACACTGCCTAAAGCCCAGAAGCAGAGACGAATGCAACCCGGAGCCCTGTGAGTGAGGCTGAGTTTAGTCAGCCATTCAGAACGGTGCTGGAATCTTCCCTTTCCAGTCTCGAGAGGCAAGCCCGAGACCACTGGGGCTCCTCTACACCACCTGTGGACTCCATTTGACGCCTCGGCCAGGAAGCATATAATGATTGGGGGTGGGGGGAGGAGGCATACCCTTCTCCCTAGAACGGAACTACAGGAAAGGTCAGAAAGCCAATTGTGTACGTCCCTGGGGCCGGTAACACCCACATAACTATCCGAGGTCAGCCTCAGGCTTAAGGAAAATAGGCAGATGCCGACCGGCTGGTAGAATTTTAGGGATACCCAGACAGCACCCCCTGAATGAAAAAGACTGCCTTCCCCCCCAACCTTGCTAATCCCTGAACCCCCAGGCTGCCAGCTCAGCTCATGGGCTATCATCTTTGTTCCCATGTCCTCTGAGCCTGAGATAAGCCCTGAGATGCTGGCCGAGGCTGGGGTGCTGTCCTGGGGGCTGGACAGCTGGCTCTGATGACCTGGTCACTCAGGATAAGCAGACCAGGTCCAGGAATGAGGGTCGCGGCATGGCTGAGGGTTGCCCACCCAGCCCTGTGCCCTTGTGCCAGGCCACCCCTCCCACAAACCACAGGACCTAGAGCCAAAATATAAACCACTTCAGGTACTCCAACTGTTTCACTCACTGTGATTGTCTCGCTTTCTAGTTCTTTCCACCCTGGCTGGGTTTTTTCTGGCTGCTCTATTTCAATGCCCAATCAACCTGTAGCCCTTGTACTTTTCTTTTTCATTTCTAGTACCTTCCTTGCTGCCTTGAATCGACAATGGGATTCCACGTCCATGGCGCTAGGGCGGGGAATCATCACAAAGAGGCTTTGCAGTCAGACAGGCCAGGGTCTGGCGCCCGCTCCGCCATTCGTTAGCCGTATGAGCTTAAGCAAGTTATTTTAGACTCCCTTAGCTTTGGTTTCTTTACCTATAAGATGAGGTCACTAATAGCAGGCATGTAAGGTTATTGGGATGATTAAATCAGATAAAGGATGTAAAGTCCAGAGGCTGGTAGGACCTCAAGAATGGTCACACTCATCCCCTGGCTGTCCCCAGTCCCGAACAGCTGCCCAAGCAAAGCCAACCCAGCCCAGCCCTCTTCCCAGCCAGGCTCCTCCTGACACAGCTGAGAGCTAGAGGCACGAGGAGAGCCGCCAGGCAGGGCCAGGGGAGAGGCAAATACTGTCATCAGACCCCAGAGGAGCATAGGCACCAAAAGGGGAGGAAACGCCAGAGGCCAGTGCTGGGTGAGTGTCCATGGCCAGGGTTCAGAATGAGGCAGCAGTGTCTGGAACTTAGCTGTGGTGATGCTGACTATCTGGTTCTTCAGGGAGGCACAGGGTTGCAAAGTGAGGAGCTGGCCAGAGCATGCTTAAAATAACAGCCAGAAGGGTAAGCGTTTATGCCCCACCTCCGTGATGTACACCTCGGGCTGAAAGCGTTTCCCTTCCTCTCCAGAGCGCGGAATTCTTGACGGAGAAGAAGCACCTGGAGGGGAGACAGGAGAAAGACATCGGGGGGCAGGATAGGCTCAGAGAAGGGAGGAGGTACCCCAAAGATAACTTAATTCTTGGTTTCCTTTTCCTTTGGAAAGACCTGCAAGGTTCTTCAGCACCAGCAGTGGATGTAGCTTGTGTCCTCAGTACCAAACACGGGGCCTACACGGGTGAATAAATAAATCTCATAACACAAGCTGCCTTCGGACCTCTCAAGAGATTCTGCCCACCCCGCTGCTGCCCTTTATTCATGACCAGCATCCCAGCACCACCGCATGAAAGCCAGCCCAGGGCAGTGGCACCTGATGGAGACGTCTGTCGGCCTCCCCCACGCACACTGCCCACCTACACCTGCCCTTCCTCGCTTTCCATTCCCTGACTCCGCACCCAAACTCTTAACAGGCAAGAGTTGGGATAGTGGTTGGAAGTGCAGGCACTGGAACGGGCCTATGTCGGTTCAGTGCTTAGCTCTAGTTTGGGATTTGGGCAAGTTACCAATCCTCTCGGAGCCTTGAGCTCTTTACCTTTAAGACGGGATTGTAATTCCTACCTCATAAGGTTGTGCGAAAGTTAAACAGCTTAACATGTGCAGAGTTGCCTACTTGATACTAAGTGCTCGATTAATATAATAGAAAATGTATAAATTATTAATATCTTTCAACCCCTCTCCGTGGTCTGACAACTCATTTTAGACTCTGCTCTGAGTGTCTCATCTCACCTCCCCAGCAGATTGCTTAAGCAATACATCGCCTCAGTGTAAGCACCAACCATTGCTATTTAGGTAAGAACCACTGGTCCCACCAGCTCCCCCCTCCCACCCTCCCAAGCAAGCACCCCTGCCTGGCAAGCAAACTCCACACGAGAAAAGATGCAGACAATCAATCAGTGTGGTGTCACGGAGCATCTTCAATAAGACTAATAATAATGGTGCCTTCAATAAGAGAATGTAAATTGGACAGTAGGCAGCAAATGTTCCCCTACAAACTTCTGCATGCAGAGCATTTATGCTCAACCTCACTTGCCTATAGTTTCCTGATGTATAAATGCGACTGTTGGGGAAAACCTTTCTGGTTCCTAAGCTTTCTGCATTATATGACTGTTAAAAATCTGGTGAAAGCTCCCTTTGAATCTGTAGTACAGGCCCTGGATTAAGAAGCCTTGGGCCAGATGATTTCTGACACATAGGAAGCAGGTTAAGAAAATAAGATAATAGAGAGAGACATGGCTTTCATCTGATATGCACTGTTACATCCATGCTGACTGTTAAAATCTTGAAATACTTCTATTCTGGGTAGTAAATGGCATCTGTCCCAAAGCCCTCCCACCTCTGTGTCCCTGCTAGTCTGGACCTTCTGGTTCCTGCCCCAGACCCTAAAGATATCCTCATCATCTAGCAATTAATGGAACCAAAGGGGGGTCTTTGAGGCCCTGTGCTAACACTACGGCCAGGAACCATTTGATCAATTAGTGCCCACTGTTTTCAGGACCATTCCTAGTATATGCTAAATCTTCAAAGAATGGTGCAACAATGGTTTAGGAGATCAGAGGACTCAGAAAAGTTTCATAGAGAAGGTGATATCGGAAGTAGGCTTTGAATGTGGTATATGATATAGCTAACACGGAGGGAGGAGTCCTTCCAGAAACAGGGAGACTCAAAGGAGGCAAAGCATGAAGCGGGTTCAGTGGACAGGAAGGACACTAGTTTGGGCAACTAGATAATATTCATCAGGAACAAAAATGGAAAAGCAGGGAGGGACCAATGGGCCAAGGACCTTAAATGGCCAAGCTAGTTTGGACTTTGCCCTCCAACACAGAACCAGGCTTATCCTAAATGGGATGAAGGGCTAGACTCTTAGCTAGGATATTCCCACTAATCTAACCACACCATATCATTCTAAAACCTCAGAGAGTGAAATGAAAAATTCGGAAAATAAAGGGAAATATACTATAACCACAGATTATCATAAAGTCCGGAGGCTTTGAATTTTGTCCTGACTCTACCTCATTCAACAGCTCAGAGTTTCCAAGGCCTTTGCCAGCTCCAAAGTTATTTGATATTAAGATAGAGAATTTGGGTTCCTGTGTATCTTTCTCCCTTAAAATTTTTAGATTCGGAGGTCCACACAGGGAGTTCTTGGACTAGTGCACCAACGATCAACCACAATCACCACATTTGTTGTATTTTTCTTTCGTAGCTTCTCCCTTAGGTCATTAAAAATTTCCAATTCAAGCAGCCACTTGAGAATTCCATTCGTACCTCAAAGCAGTTGATAAGAATGCACTGTTACCGGGGACACCTCTCGGTTTGGCTTAGTACTGAGTTTCTGGCACAATCGCTATGAGCTGGAAAAAAGTAAAAAATATTACTAGATGGAGCTGTGCCTTCCATATGTTCCTTATTTCCATTCAAATGGCTCTAGATTGGAAAGAGAGGTAAAGATAGGGGAGGGGGGTGGTTAGGGAAAGAGAGGACAGAAAAAGAGAACAGGAGAGAAAGAGAAGGAAAACAAAATAAAACCAAAGTGTTGCATAAACATTTGCTGGCAGCTTAAGACATACATAGACCCTAGGGGTCTTATGCTCATGAACCTGCATTAAGCTGACACTTCGAGCCAGTCGCCACGAAGGTTCCTGCCTGCAAGGGTAGGGTGTTGCAGCACTCCAGGCCGAGAGGCAGGTAGACTAGCAGCACAGTGGAGTCTGGGGGTGACAGCCACCAGTCTCAGAGATGGCCAGGGGAACAGTGTGCAGGGATCTCTAGCTATCAGCTGCCGCCAAACCACACCCCCTCCCCCCCCCCACACACACACGCAACTCAAGATCACTAGGCAACTGCTTCTTTCAAAAGCCCCACCCTGGCCAGAACGTCAGTTCACCAAGTCAACAGCGGGCTAGGGTCCTGGGGGCTAAAACCCAATCAAAATGGCAGGGACAGAAATCCGGAGAGTAAGAGCAAGTTCTGATGCATCCAGAAGATGGTGGCAATGAAACTCAAGAACCTGAAATCTGTCTTCATGGTGCCAGATACGAGTGATAAATCCAAGAGCTCAGAGGCAAAGAGCATCAGTAGCAGAGGGAGAAGCAAAAACAGAAGTGAAGTACCCCTGACCTAAAGAACTGTCCCCACCAGGACTGCAAGTGCCCAGGCTGCTTGTGATCCAGTTTCAACTATGAAATGGAGGCGGGAAGAGCAGCCAGGTGCCAGCTCATAAGCTGAGGCGCATATTAAGCAGATTAACCTCTTCCTCCCTTGCTAGGAATGTCAACACATTCACATCTATCTGTCCATGTACACACACGCGCACACACAATCTGCAACTTGGCACCTCTATCTTAAGACTGTCATCTCCTCGTCTAGAGATGACTCTGGGCTACATGTAGCAAAACATAGACCCTAGGTCTTGACTTAATACCCACCCATTTGGGGACTCTAGAATAGTCTCTTTTCTCTAGCCCTTGGTTATGTCCCACGGTCAAACTACGGCTTATGTGAGCTAAACTTCTGGTGGTTTGGAGGAGAAAGTGAGGGAATGAGTTGTGACAGTGCTTTGGAAAAGCATATGTGTTATATCAATGTAAGAGATCCTATTATTAAAACAGCTTTGCAGGCTACTTAGTTTTTAGTTTTCTTTCAAAGCCAGACTTATCCCAAGACCAAAGCCAGTGACAGCTCATTTATGATTATAGTCAAAACGTGACTTTTGATTATTCCTAGATCAGCTCACCCTGACTTGCTTCAAGTCCTTCTCCCAACCTAAGTAGTTTTATCCTAGAGTTGCCAGAAAAGAATGCAAGACATCCAGTTAATGTGAATTTAAGATAAACACCAAATAACTTTTTAGTAGATCCTAAATCACGCATGGGACATACTTATACTAAAAATGTACCCCTTGTTTATCTTAATCTCAAGCTTAAATGCACTCTATATTTTTATTTGCTGGATCTGGCAACCCTATTTTATTCATACACCGACATCTTATCTTCTCCTGAACCCAACAGTATTATTCAATATAGTAATGATGTTGGCCAACCTTATGACAGAAGTGAGACATTAGTTGCCAATTTCATTCTTCTTGAAAACACCGAGTATCTTTTTATTTATGTATTTATTTTATAAATACATTTCAACCTTTTTTTCATAAAAAGTCTGTAAAAGCAAAAAGCTCAGAGATTAGAATGCCTAGTTCCCAGTCCCTTTCTCTTCCTCGTACCCATGTTGCAGCCTAGCCTCTCTAAATAACAGAAGACTAAACATAAGAGACTCTTTTTTTTTTAATATGAAATTTATTGTCAAATTGGTTTCCATACAACACCCAGTGCTCATCCCAACAGGTGCCTCCTCAATGCCCATCAGCCACTTTCCCCTCTCTCCCACCCCCCATCAACTCTCAGTTTATTCTCAGTTTTCAAGAGTCTCTTATGGCTTGGCTCCTTCCCTCTCTAACTTTTTTTTTTCCTTCCCCTCCCCTCTTAAGTTTCTGTTAAGTTTCTTCTATTAAGTTTCTCAGGATCCACATAAGAGTGAAAACATGTGGTATCTGTCTTTCTCTGTATGACTTATTTCACTTAGCGTAACACTCTCCAATTCCATCCACGTTGCTACAAAAGGCCATATTTCATTCTTTCTCATTGCCAAGTAGTATTCCAGTGTATATATAAACCACAACTTCTTTATCCAGTCATCAGTTGATGGACATTTAGGCTCTTTCCATAGTTTGGTTATTGTTAAAAGTGCTGCTATAAACATTGGGGTACAAGTGCCCCTATGCATCAGCACTCCTGTATCCCTTGGGTAAATTCCTAGCAGTGCTACTGCTGGGTCATAGGGTAGGTCTATTTTTAATTTTTTGAGGAACCTCCACACTGTTTTCCAGAGCGGCTGTACCAGTTTGCATTCCCACCAATAATGCAAGAGGCTTCCCGTTTCTCCACATCCTCTCCAGCATCTATAGTCTTTTGATTTGTTCATTTTAGCCACTCTAACTGGCATGAGGTGGTATCTCAGTGTGGTTTTGATTTGTAAATAAGAGACTCTTAAATACAGAGAGCACACTGAGGGTTGCTGGACAGGAGGTGGGGGGGGGGGATGGTTTAAATGGGTGATGGGCACTAAGGAGGGCACTTGTTGGGATGAGCACTGGCTGTTATATGCAAGTGATGAATCACTAAATTCTACTCCTGAAACCATTACTATACTATGTGTTAATTAGCTTAGATGTAAAATAAATAAATAAATAAATAAATAAATAAATAAACAGAGGCACCTGGGTGGCTTAGTCAGTTGAGCACCCAACTTCAACTCAGGGCATGATCTCATGGTTCATGAGTTCAAGCCCCACTCAGGCTCACTGCTCTCAGCACGAAGCCCACTTTTCATCTTCTATGCCCCTCTCTCTGCCCCTCCCTTGCTTGTGCCCTCTAAAAACTAAATGAACTTCTAAAAAATAATAATAACAGGAGACTAATCTCAAAGTAAAAGGAAAACGAAAGAAACCCTCCCCTGTCACCAGCACCAACTTCAGTCCTGGCCTCACATTAGATCAGGGAGACTTAAAGGCCAAGATACTGGTGCTCCACCTCAGATGCACGTCAGAATCATGGAAACATCAAAAAATTCAGATGCTGAGGTCACAATTATACCACAGTCACTTGGGGTGCTATTTTCCAAAGCTCCTCATGTGATTCTAATGAGGACCTACCACAGAAAACCACTGCCTCAGCCGTTCTATCTCATTTTTACGCCCAGTGCAATCCCCTTAGGAAGCTTTAGGAAGCTATAGGAATCGGGTGGTTGAGGAAGGAGAGTAAGGGAGCAAAAAGAAATAAGATCTGGTTGTGCTCTGTCCTCAAGTGCTGAATCTGGACTTGGTCTTGCTTCTGTTTTACTTTGCCTGCGGCCACCTTTGCCCTGGAGCAAATACATCACCCGAAGCCTCTTACCAATATTAGCAATTAGATTTAAAAGATGAGATGAAAATGCGAATAATAACAAACGCTTTTAGAATTTATGACATGTTTTATCCTCACAGTCAGGCCTGTAAGGTCACCCCCACAGTACAGACAGGAAAACTGAGGCTCATGAAGTCTGAGTGGCTGAACCAAGGTCACCCATTGTGTCAGTGATCCAGTTAGAGCCAAGGTCAGGCTGTTTCTATGACACAACAATGTATCACCACATACAGCCGCTTAGGTGTGCACTGACCAATTCCAAGGAGCATCATTCACTGTACTATGATACAAATGGTGTCTCTGAAATAAAACCAAAGACAATCTAATATGTCGCCAAAAACTGCTGCTCCTCCCAAGTTATCAGAAACCATTGATGCAAGTACCGATGATTAGAGGTCTACAAAAAGGAACTTGGTTTGGGAACAGTCTCCTTGAACCAGGTAGCAAATCCACACGTTTTTCTGGCCCCACCAAAAAGGATGAATGGGGGCACCGGAGAGGCAGTGAGAGCAAGGGTCAAAGACAAAGAGCAACCTCCCATGGCTGCTTCATGCCCAGCATTGTCCAAATTCTCCCTACTCGAGTTCTGTTCCTCCCTCAGAGCAGCTCCTAACATTTCATCTCAGCATTTTCATTGTGGCAATTCTAGCCAAACGCCTCGAACTTATTTTGTACCCACACCCATTCCCTCACTCCCTCACACATAGTAAAAGTCAAGATGTCCTGACATTTCACACCCTAAAGAATGCTCCTATCTCTCCCTGAATGTCCAGCCCTGACCGCACATCACAGTTTGGTCCGACTGTCTGTTCCCTGAGCTGACGGAACGATCTCCCAAGTGGTCTCTGAAGTCAATCTTTGCACTTCGACTTCATGCTCCACACAGCCACCAGGGTAATTGCTCTAAGATGCTAATGTGATGTATCCCTCCCCTGTTTAAAACTCTTCAGTGGTTCTCCCACTACTGACACGTTTGCATGATGTACGAAGCTTTTTATCAGCTGCCTTCCTATTTCTCTAGCCTCACTCTATCACTTCCTACCTTGCCTATTATGCTTTGGCAAAACCAAACTGCCCGTGGTTCCACCTTATGTCATGGGATCCCACACCAATATGCCTTTACTCATGGTGGATCTCTGACCTGAACCCTCCTCTCCCCTCCTACCGTGATTTGTTTATTGTATAACATCTTCCCAGTCTTCAAGGCTCACTCAAGTGTCATTTCCTCCAAGAAGGCTTAATTCAATACCCAGCATGGGTGAAGAGCCTCATTTTTGAGTTCCCATGGCAACTTCTATTATGGTTCTTATTACACTGTACAAAAAGTGCCATTTTTGCCTGTCCACGTGATCTCCCTTAGAGACCACAAACTAGTAACCTGAAGGCTCAATGCAACATCAGATGTTTTTTGTTTGCTTGCAGTATATCTTTTTTAAGTTCTGTGGCATATGCCAACATTTAACGAATGAGCAAAATGATGTTCAACTTTAATCCCAGATAGAGTAACAAAGACCAGATTTAACCTCCCACCTGAAACAAACAGCACCAAACAAAAAAAAAAAAAAAAAAGGCAAAAGATAGGAAAAGAAGTTTTCAAGAAATTGAACATCAGGTAACGAATCCCTAAAAGATGATCCCTAAAAGATCTTTTAGTGACCCCTAAAAGATGGGAAACAAAGGAGGTAAGCCCTACCATTGCCTCAGTATATTGCCTTGAGAGAATTTCCAGACCATGACATAGAAGGGGGACCTGTACTCAGGCCAGAGGACTCCTTGAACTGAGAAAACTGAGCTGACCAGGGTAGTGAGAATTCACAGTGCAGAATATCTGCAAAGAGAGAGCTATACTGGCAAGGAACTCTGGATATCTATAGAGGGTCCCCATTGAGCATTCAACAGAATACCAACCAACACATGCTTGTGAAAAGACTACTTGAGTCCCAGGAGAGAACAGTCCAGAAAGCGTAGGGGGGAAAGTTCCCAGGACTTACATAAGTCCAGAAATATTGCCTATTTCCAACAACCATATCAGAAAACCTCATATTCACAGAGCACTGGGTAAGACTACTCACATGTTAACTCAGTAGTGTGAAATAATAAGCCCTAGAACCAAGTACTGCTCTCGTATCATTTAACAAACTTGAAAAGGAAGACACCGAATGGATCAAAATTACCAGGCATTCAAAGACACCAAAGATATGATGCCTTGTAAGGTGGAAGAACAATCCAGAACTGGGGCGCCTGGGTGGCTCAGTTGGTTAAGCGTCCAACTTCAGCTCAGGTCATGATCTCACGGTCCATACATTTGAGCCCTGCATTGGGCTCTGTGCTGACAGCTCAGAGCCTGGAGCCTGCTTCGGATTCTGCATCTCCCTCTCTCTGCTCCTTCCCCACTCACACTCTGTCTCTGTCTCTTAAAAATGAATAAATGTTGGGGGAAAAAAGTCAAAAAAAAGAAAAGAAAAAAAAAAAAAAAAACAGTCCAGTCCAGAACTAATACAAATGTTAGAATTGGTTGACAAGGCCATTAAAACAAACATAAAATATAACAGTAGTCCATATGTTCAAAAGTTCAGTAAAGATAGGTAAGTTACAAAAATGACACAAATGTAGTGTTTAGAGACTAAAACTACAATGTCAGAAATGGTAAAATACGATATATGGGATTGATGGCAGATCAGACATTACAGAAAAATAATTTAAGGACTAAGTAATAGGAACTATACAAAAAAGAAACACAAAGAGGAAAAGGGAAAAGATCATCAACCGGACAAATTTAATGGGGTGAATATACATACTGTGGGAATTTCCAAGGAAGGAAAGGGGATAAAAAAATTTTTGAAAAAATAATGGCCGACAATTGTTTGTTCGTTATTTTCAGCAAGAAAATAAATGAGGAAGCATTGAGTTATAACCAAGATATGCATGAATCTGTACTGAATTAATAAATAAACGAGTAGATAAATGGGAGACAATCGATAAATCACAGAAGAGCTCCAAATTATTTATGGAGATATTCTGCTCTGAAGGGGTGGGGAGGCATCTAACTTTAAAGCGGAGAAACCTGACAAATGCTATCCCAGCCTGGTGAGATAACTCCTCCCCCTCCTCTCTCTCTCAAAAATAACTAAACATTATAAAAAAAAAAAAAAAACCTAAGAAAATGCGAATTAAATATGGATTTTAGTCAACAGCATATCAATATTAGTTCATTATGATTCCTGTACCATACTCACAGTAGATATTAATAATAGGGAAAAATGGGTGTGGCATACATGGGAACTCTGTACTATATTTGTAATTTTTCTGTAAATCTAAAACTCTTCTAAAATAAACAGATATCAGCAGATTTCTCTTAGAAAAAAAAAAAAGCAGGCAGGAACACAGCAGAGGCACCTCTTTAAAGAAATGGAATAAGGAGGGCACCTTTTGGGATGAGCACTGGGTGTTGTATGGAAACCAATTTGACAATAAATTTCAAAAAAAAAAAAAAAGAAATGGAATAAAGGGTGGCTGGGAAGATAGCAGAGCGGAAGGACCCTAAGGTCACTTCGTCCCATGGATACAACAAGATAACACTCACATCGGTGTAAATCGTCCAGAAAATGGCCCAAAGGCTGGCAGAACAAACTCCACAAGGTAGAGAAGAGGCCACATGGAAGAAGGTAATAAGGGTGACATGGCCTGGGAGCAAAACGGACTGGGGCCATTCGCAGTGGGGAGGGAGTCAGTAGCATGAAGAAGGACGGAAAACAGACTTCCACACCAGGGAGCCCATGAACAGGGAGGATGAATCCTTGCAATATTTGCCTTTGAACGTGACAGGGGCTGAATTTTGTGAGTTCTTACCACCAGTGAGTCTGAAAGACTGGCATTTTAAAAATTGGTAGGTTCACCGCTGGGAGAGCCCCCAGGGTGCTAGGAAGCTAGGTCCTCACCCTTAAAGAGACAGCACGACAAATACCTCACGCAGATATAGCACAAAACCAGCAGTTTGAAAAACACCAGGGACAGACGGGAGGGAGAGTGGTTTGCTCATCTCAGAGCACAGACCAGAGAGACAGGGATCACTGGGAGACCCTCTCCATGAACAGAGGAGCTGGAAAGTCCCATTTCCCTCCCCCACCCACTAATATAAACAATGGCCACCTGCGGGAACCAGCACAGCACCTACACCCATTACCCAGCCTGCTTACACCAAGCCCCACACCCCTGCGCTTCAGCTAAACCACCCTTCTCAGCCACACTCACTTGAGTCGCTGCACTGTGGGCCTCTCCCACTGAAAACCAGCCTGAGCCCCACCAACAGCACATCTCCTGACCCGCACATTTTGCAAGACCTCAGCTCCTTTAGCAGTGGGGGCAAAGGGCAGGCATCATATGACAAGCAGACCACCTACACACCTTGATAAAATGCACCCCACCCCTGCTGGGGACAAAACACTGCTTACAATAGGCAAAAAGAGCCTCCGTCGATAACCAGACTGAAGAAAAAAGAGGCCAAGAATCAATATCAGGGCACATGCTACACACATAGGAGATACTCCGTAAAGCACCAGGCCCTGAAGAACGGGGTACACTGAACTGCAGGGCACTCCTGGACCCCATCTTCATAATGCTATTACTGTTAAAAGCAACAGAAATAGCTGACTTTCCTAACACAGAGAAACACAGAAAGTCAAACAAAATGATGAGACAGAGAAATATCTCCCAAATGAAAGAACAGGACAAACCACAGCAAGAGACCAAAAAGAAATATGTATAAGTAATATGCCTGCTGGAGAATTTAAAATAATGATCAGAACGATCCTCATTGGGCTTGAGAAAAGAGTGGAGGATGTCACTGAGACCTTTAACACAGAGATAAAAAAAGAACCAATCAGAGACCAAGAACACAATAAGTGAAATTACAAATACACTTGATGGAATAAATAGGAAGCCAGATGAATCAGAGGAATGAATTAATGGTCTCGAAGAGAAAGGAATGGAAAGTAACCAAGCTGAGCAAAAGACAGAAAAAAAAATTTTGCGAATTGAGAATACTCTTAGGGAACTCAGTGATGCCATCAAGCATAATAATATTTGCAGTATAGGGGTCTCAGAAGAAGAGAGAAAAAAGGGGACAGAAACTTTGTTTGAAAAAATAATAGCTGAAAACTTCTCTAATCTGGGGAAAGAAACATATATCCAGATCCATTAAGCACAGAATCCACCCAAAAATTCAACACATGGAAGTCCACCCCAAGACACATAGTAATTAACGTGACAAAAAGTAGCTATAAAGAAAAAATTTTAAAGCAGCAAGAGAAAAGAAGTCAGTTACACACGAGGGAAATCCCATAAGACTATCAGAGGATTTTTCACAGAAACTTTACAGGGAGTGACACGAAATATTCAAAGTGCTGAAAAGGAAAAATCTGCAGCCAAGAATACCTTATCCAATAAGACTATCATTCAGAATGAGGAAAGATAAAGAGCTTCTCAAACGAAAACTAAAGGAGTTCCTGGCCACTAAAACAATCCTACAGAAATTTTAAAGTGGACTCTTTGAATCGAAAGGAAAGACTATAAGTGACAGCATAACAAGTAAAAACAACAGAAGCAGTAAAAATAAATATTTCTGGAAATCAGTCAAAACATTCATAAAATAAAAGGATGTAAAATATGACACCATATACCTAAAATATAGAGGGGAGAGGAGTAAAGAATGGGTTTAAACTTAACAATGATCAACTTAATATAAACTGCTATATGCAGAAGATGTTACATACACATCTAATGGTAACCACAAATCAAAAACAAATGAAAATGAAAATACAACAGTGCAAAATCTTTGGGAGGCAGCAAAACTGGTTCTAAGAGGGAAGTTTATAGAAATACAGGGCTACCTCAAGAAGCAAGTAAAATCTCAAATAAACAACCTAACCTTACATGTAAAAGAGCTAGAAAAAGAAGAACAAATAAAACCCAAACCAAGCAAAAGGAAGGATATATTAAAGATCAGAGAAGAAATAAATGATATAGACACACATACATGCACGCACACACACAAATAGAACTGATCAATGAAATCAGGAGCTGGTTCTTTGAAAAGATCAACAAAATTGATAAAACTCTGGCAGGACTCATAAAAAGAGAGAGAGAGTACCCAAATACAATCACCAATGAAGGAGGAGAAATAACAACCAACACTACAGAAATACAAACAACTATAACAGAATATTATGAAAACCTCTATGCCAACAAATTGGACAGTTTCCAAGAAATGGATAATTCCTAGAAACAGTTTTAGGAATTCCTAGATAAATTCCTACCAAAACTAAAACAGGAAGGAATAGAAAATTTGAACAGACAAATTACCAGCAACTAAATTGAATCAGTAACAAAAAATCTCTCAAAAAACAAAAGTCCAGAACCAGCAGGCTTCACAGGTGAATTCTACCTGTGAAGAGTAGAAAGAAGTAGAAAGAAGAGAAGTAGAGTAGAAAGAAGAATTACCATGAAAGAAGAAGAGAAGTAGAAAGGAGTAGAAAGAAGAAAGAATTTCTACTTTCTAGAAAGAAATAGAAAGAAGAGTCAATACCTATTCTTCCTAAACTACTCCAAGAAATACGAGAGGAAGGAAAACTTCCAAGTTCATGCTATGAGGCCAGCATCATCCTGATACCAAAACCAAATAAACACACCACAAAAAAAGAGAAGTACAGGCCAATATCTGTCATGAATATAAATTTTAAAAATCCTCAACAAAATTTCAGCAAACTGAATCCAACAATACATTTATAAAAAAATCATACACCACAATCAAATGGAATTTATTCCTGGGATGCAATCGTGGTTCAATATTCACAAAACAATCAACACGATATGTCACATCAAGAGAAAGAATAAAAACCATACGATCATCTCAATAGGTGCAGAAAAAGCATTTGGCAAAGCACAGAATCCATTCATGATAAAACTTCTCTGCAAACTAGGACTACAGGGAACATCCCTCAACATAATAAAGGCCTTATATGAAAAACACACAGCCAACATTATACTCAATGGTGAAAAACTGAAAGCTTTTCCCTCAAGGTCAGGAATAAGGCAAGGAGGGCCACTGTCACCACTTTTACATAACAGTACTGGAAATCTTAACCACAGAGATTAGACAACGTAAAGAAATAGAAGACATCCAAATTGGCAAAGAAGAAGTAAAACTTTATTTGCAAAGGACTTGACACTGTCAAGTATAGAAAACCCCAAAGACTCCACCAAAACACTACAGAAATGATAAATGAGGGGTGCCTGTGTGGCTCGGTTTGTTAAGCGTCCGACTTCAGCTCAGGTCATTGATCTCACGGATTGCGGGTTCAAGCCCCGCATTGGACTCTGTGCTGACAGCTGGAACCTGCTTCAGATTCTGTGTCTCCCTCCCCCTCTGCCCCTCCCCGACTCGTGCTTCTGTACAGAAGTCTATATACGCTATATGCAGTCCTATACACAAATAATGAAGCAACAGGGAGTTAAATTAGGAAAATGTTCCCATTTACAAATGCACCAAAAACAACCATATGTATGTATATATGTATGTATAAATATATATGTATATATATTTGTATATATGTATATATATTCCATTATATTTATGTGGCTGAATAAATACATATATATTTCCTATATATATACTATATATATAGTATGTATATATATAGTATATATATATATATATACATACTATATATATAATATATATATACTATATATACTATACTATATAGTATACAGTATATATAGTATAGAATAGTATAGTATAGAAAATATATATATAGTATATATACTATACTATATACTATATATATAGTATATATACTATATATACTATATATATATACTATATACTATATATATACTATATATAGTATATATATACCATATATTTTTATATATGTATATATATATAGTATATATATACAGTATATAGTATATATATATATACTATATATTTGTATATATGTATATATATTCCATTATATTTATGTGGCTGAATAAATACATATATATTTCCTATATATATATACTATATACTATAGAGTATATATATATATACTATATACTATAGAGTGTATATATATATATAGTATATATATATAGTATATATGTGTATATATATATACTATATATATATATAGTATATATATATACACATATATACTATATATATACATATACATACATATACATGTATATGTATATATATATAGTACTATATATAGAGTATATATATAGAGAGAGTATATATATATATATATATAGATAGATAGATATAGATATATTCCTCCCACAAAAAAACTTCTTTATCCATTCATTTAACAGTGGACACTTGGGCTGCTTACATAATTTGGCTATTGTAGATAATGCTGCAATAAACACAGGTGTGCTTATTTAGGAATAAACTTAACCAAAGAGATGAAAGACCTATACTCTGAAAATTGTAAAACACTGATGAAAGAAGCTGAAGATGACACAAAGAAATGGAAAGACATTCCATACTTATGGGTTGGAAGAACAAATATTGTTAAAATGTTTATACAACCCCTAAAGCAATCTACACATTTCATGCAATCCTTATCTAAATACCAACAGTATTTTTCACAGAACTAGAACAAACAATCCTAAAATTTGTATGGAACCACAAAAGACCTCAAATAGCCAAAGCAATCATGAAAAAGAGAAAACTGGAGGTATCAAAATTCCAGATTTCAAGTTACATTACAAAGCAGTAGTAATTAAAACAGTATGGTACTGGAACAAAAAAAGACACACAGATCAACAGAACAGAATAGAAAACCTGGAAATAAACCCACAATTATATGGTCAATTAGCCTTCAACAAAGAAGAAATGAATATGCAATGGGGAAAAGACAGTCTATTTAATAAATGATGTTGGGAAAACTGGACAGCAACTTGCAAAAGAATGAAACTGAACCACATTCTTACACCATACACAATAATACATTCAAAATGGATTAAAGACCTAAATATAAGACCTGAAACCACAGAAATCCTTGAAGAGAGCACACACTGTAATCTCTCTGACATTGGCCACAGCAACATTTTTCTAGATATTTCTCATGAGGCAAGGGAAAGAAAAACAAAAATAAACAGTTGGAACTAGACCAAAATAAAAAGCTTCTGCACAGTGAAGTAAACTACCAACAAAACTAAAAGACAACCTATAGAATGGGAGAAGATATTTGCAAATGACGTATCTTATAAAGAGTTAGTATCCAAAATATATAAAGAACTTACACAACTCAACACCCCCCCAAAAAACACAAATAATCCAATTAAAATGGGCAGAAGATATGAACAGACATGTCTCCAAAGAAGATACCCAGATGGCGAACAGACACATGAAAATATGGTCATCATCACTGTCATCAGGGAAATGCAAATGAGAACTACAATGAGGTATCACCACATACCTGTCAGAATGGCTAAAATCAAACACCAGAAACAACAAGTGTTGGCAAGGGTAGAAAAAAAGGAACCCTCTTGCACTGCTAGTGGGAATGCTAACTAGTGCAGCCACTGTGGAAAATAGTATGGAGGTTCCTCAAACAGTTAAAAATAAAACTACCTAAAATCCAGTAATCATGCTATTTAACAACAACATAAAAAACCACAAAAACACTAATTTGAAGGGATACATGCACCCCTGTGTTTATTGCAGCATTATCTACAATAGCCAAATTATGTAAGCAGCCCAAGTGTCCACTGTTAGGTGAATGGATAAAGAAGGTTTTTTTTTTTGGGGGGGGGAATATATATATATATATACATATATACATATATATGTACATATATATACATATATATATGTACATATATATGTATACATATATATACATATATAAATATATAATATATATGTATTTATTCAGCCACAAAAATATGACATATATATACACATATATATGTATGTGTGTATATACATATATATATATAATATAATGAAATATTATTCAGCCACAGCAACAAATGAAATCTTGCCATTTGCAACAACATGGATAGAGCTAGAGACTATAATGCTAAGCAAAATAAGTCAGTCAGAGAAAGGCAAATACCATATGATCTCACTCATATGTGGAATTTAAGAAATAAAACAAAGTAGCAAAGAAAGAAAAGAAATACAACCAAGAAACAGAACCTTACCTATAGAAAACAAACTGATGGTTACCAGAGGGAAAGTGGATAGGGGCAAGGGGAAACAGGGGATGGGGATTAAAAAGTATACTTATCATGATAAAGAAAAGAAAAGTCCTTATTAAAACAAAAAGAACTGGAGGGAAAATATTATCCGCTTAGAATTTTATACCCAGCAAAAATTTCTTTCAAAAACAAAGGTGAACTAAAGATGCTTTCAGACACTGTAAAGTTGAGAAATGATTCATTAGAAGACCATACCACAAGAAATGTTAAAAAAAAAAAAAAAAAAAGGTTCAGACAGAAGAAAAGTGTAACTAAAGTATAACTACATGGAAATGTGTATCTCACCGATGGCTAAAGAGCATAACAAACAGTAATTGTATATATAAATGTGTAAGAGTTTATTCTATTATTCAAATATCTTGAAAGGTAATTCAGTGTTTAAATAAAAATCATGATAATGTATTATGGGTTTAGAATGTATACATAATCAAAAGGGGCTAGAAGAAGAGAGATAAAAAGGTACTATGTAAGGTTCTTATGCATGAAGTGGTATAGTATCACCCAGAGGTAGACTGTGATAAGTTAAAGATGCTTACTTAAGCCTTCGAGCAAACAAAAGTAACAAAATAACAAGTTATAACTGTAAATTATCGAAGGAGATCAAAATAAATCATAAAAAGTCCTCAACTAATCCAAAAGAACATAGAAGTGGGGAAAGGAAATATAGAAGTGGGGAAAGAAAAGATGGGGCAAATACAAAACATACAGCAAAATTATAGACACATCCACAATCACACTGAATATAGTCTAAACACCCTAATTAAAAATCAGTGTCTAATTGATTTTTTAAATGGCTCAACTATATGCTGCCTACATAAATGCAATTTAAGTATAAAGACACAAATATATTAAAATTACAATAATGGAAAAAATATACTTTATGAACATTAAGAGAAAGTTAGGACAAGAAACAGAAAATCAGAAAGTATGTGAAAACATGTACAACATTATCAAAAATTTGATCTACCCACCATTTTTAGAAAAATCCACTGAATGACAGTAGAAACACATTCTTTTCAAAGACACAGAAAACATTTTCCAAACAGACAATCTTCTAGGCCACAGAACAAGACCCAATAAATTCAAAAGGATTCAATTCACATATTTTTGTTCTCTAACAACAATGTAATTAAGTTAGGAATCAATAACAGAATTATCTCTGGAAAAATCTCTAGATATTTGGAAATCAATTAATGTACTTCTAAATAACTCATGTCACAGAATAAATTAAAAAAAATAGACTGTATTTTGAACTAAACAAAAGTGAAAACACAGCATATCAAAGCTTGTTGGATATACTCCAGAGAAATTAAAATGTATGTATACATATAAACCTGCACACAAACGTCCATAGCAGCTTCATTTATGATCTCCAATAACTGGAAATAACCCAAATGTCCTCTAACAGATGAATGGTTAAAACTGTGGTAGATCTAGGGGCGCCTGGATGGCTCAGTTGGTGAAGCGTCCCGCTCAATTTCAGCTCAGGTCTTGATCCCAGGGCGGTGGGATCGAGCCTCACATCGGGCTCCAAGCTGGGCATGGAGCCTGCTTGAGATTCCTTTCTCTCTGCCTCTGCCCCTCTCCCCAGCTCGCGCTTTTCTCTCGATCTAAAATTTAAAATATAAATAAAAAAGAAACTATAAAAAAAAAAAAAACACACACACACTGTTACATCTATACCAGTGATGAAAAAGGACAAGCTGAAAGCTAAGTGAGCAAGCGGGTGAATGAGGAATCTCCAGGTCCTTATTCCCCCATGAAATATCAAATAAACAACAACATACAGACCAAGGTAGCTTTGTCTAGAAGCCAGTTAAGAAGCTGCATCAATCGAGCAAATGCCTAACCAATGCCGAATGGCAACAGGGAAAGTGGACATCCTTGTTTTATTTCTAGTATTTGGCGAAAAGGGTTCAGTCTTTCACCGTTGGGTATCATCTCAGCTACAGGCTATTTATAAATACCCTTTATTATCCTGAGGAAGTTTCTATTTTTAATTTTCTGAGAGTTTTCATCACAAAATGGTGTTGGATTTTGTCAAATGCCTTTTCTGTGTCAGTTGAGATGGTAATGTGGATTTTTTTTTCCTTTGTCCAATTAATTGTTTTATTAATTATGGTGAACCACCCTTGCATTCCTGCAAGGTCCCACTTGGTCATGATTATTGCTGTTAAATTCAATTTGCTAATCCCTTTTATTGCTGTTAAATTCATTTTGCTAATATTTCCTTGAGGATATTTACATCTATATTCATAATGAATATGGACCTGTAATTTTCTTTTCTTACGACGTTCTTCATCTGGTATTGGATTCAATGAGAGTAATGCTAGCCACACAGAATGAATCAGGAAGTATTCTTGCTTCTTCAGTTTTTTGGAAGAGTTTCCGAACGATCTGTGTTAATACTTTCAATGTTTGGTAGAATTCACTTGTGAAGCCATCTGGTCCAGAACTTTTCTTTCCTGGGAGGTTTTGGATTACTGATTCAATCTCTCTGTTACGCATCTGATGAAATTTGCTACTTCTTGAGTTAGTTAATTTATGTGACTCAAGGAATCTGTCCATGTTTCTTCTAGGTTATCTAATTTGTTGGCATGCAACTGTTCACAGTATTCTCTTATAATCTCTAACCTCTGTCAGAGCAGTTGTAACATTTCCAGTTTCATTTTTATTTGGGTTATTTGTGCCTTCTCTTTTTTCATTGTCAGTCTAGCTAAAAGTTTGTAAATTTTGTTGCTCTTTTCAGAGAACCATCTTCTGACTTTATTGATTTTCTCTATTGTCTATTTATCTCTGCCCTATTTTTTAAATTATTTTCTTTCTTCTGCCAGGCTTAGGTTTAATTTGCTCTTTCTTTTTCTAGCTCATTAAGGTATAAAATTAAGCAATTGATTTGAGATCTTTCTTCTTCTTTAACATAGGCATTTACAGATAAAAATTTCCCTGCGAGCATTGCTATACTGCCTGACATATGTGTTTGTATGCTATGTTTTCATTTTCATTCACCTTTAAGTATTTTCTAATTTCCCTTTTGATCTCTTCTTTGAAACATTGGTTGTTTAAGAGTGTGTCATTTAGGGATACGGTCTCGTTATTTTATTATGTAGTTCAAGTTCTCTATTTTCTTACCCATCTTTTGTCTGGTTGATTTGTCCATTGTTGACAACGGGGAATTAAAGCTTCCGGCTCTTATTGTAGAACTACCTATTTCTCTTTTCAATTTTGCCAATTCTTCCTTCCCATACTTTGAGACTGTTACTAGGCGTGTAAATGTTTGTAATTGTTATATCGTCATACTGAAACGTTTTTTAATAAACAGTATCCTTCTCTGTCTCTTGAACCTTTTTGCTCTTAAGATCTATTTTCTCTGGTTTGAGTATAACCACTCCAGCCCTCTCTTGGTTACCCTTTGTATAGAACATGTTTACCGTCCTTTCATTTTCAACCTGTTTTTTTTTTCTTTTTAATTTGGATGGAAAGTAAGTCTCTTGCAGATAGCATGCAGTTGAATCATATTTTTTTATCCATTCTGCCAATCACTGTATTTTGATTGGAGGATTTACATCCCTTTACCTTGAAATTACTGACAAAGAGATACTTCCGCCATTTTGCCTATGCTTTCTATATGCCTTAGAGCTTTTTTGTGCCTCACCTCCTCCATTACCGCCTTCTTTTGTGTTTAGTTCATTTTTTGTAGTGAAACATTCGGGTTCCCTCTTCATTTTCTTATGCATATTCTAGAGATATTTTCTTTGTGATTACCATTTAACATCTTAGACTTATAACACTGTAACTTAAATTTATACCAACTTCACTTCAATAGTATTCAAAAGCCGTGTTCCTGTACATCTCTGTCTCCATCTTTCTGTTATTGATGTCAGAGATGGCATCCGTATACATTATGTGCCCAATAACAACAATTAAAAATTTCACGCGTTCGTCTCTTAAATCATGTTCCAAGTGAAAAGTGGGGTTACAAAACAAAACTATAATAATACTAGATTTTATAATTTCCCATGTGTTTACCTTTGCCATGGGTCTTAATTTCTTCACATGGTTTCAAGTTACTATCTGGTTTCCTTTCATTTCAATCTGAAGAAGACCCTTTGGCATTTTTGCAAGGCAGGTATAATGGTAATGAACTCCTTCAAATTTTGTTTAGCCAGGAATGTCTTTGTCTGGAAATTCATCCCTCATTTCTGAAGGATAGCCTTACCAGATATAGACCTCTCAGTTGAGTTTTTTAGTACTTTGAACATAACAACCCACTACATTCTGGCTTCCAACATTTCTGATAAGAATGTGGCTGATAACCTTATTGAGGACCCATTGCATTTCCTGAATCACTTCCCTCTTGGTGATGTGAAGGTTCTCCCTTTGTCTTTGACTTTTGACAGTTTGATTACAATGTCTCCCACAGTGTGTCTCTTGGAGTTTATTCTACTTGGTGTTAACAAGATTCTTGGATTTGTAGACTATGTCTTGTGTCAAATTTAGGGAGTTTTCAGCCATTAGTTCTTCAAATATTCTTTCTGCTACTTTCTCTCTCTGTCTTTTCTTCCTGGAATTCCCATAATGTGCTTATCGATCCATCGATGATGTTCCATAGGACCCTTAGGCTCTGTTCACTTTTCTTCATTCTTTTTTTCTTTTTGTTCCCCAGAACTTGGTAATTTCAATTGCTCTTTCAATGCAGTGATTCTTTCTTTTGCCTGTTCATACCTCCTTTTGACTCCTCCATTGTACTTTTCATTTCAGTTATTGTACTTTTCAGCTCCAGAATTCCCTTTGGTTCCTTGTCTGTAATTTCTATCTCCTAATTAATATTCTCATTTTATTCACACACTGTTTTCCTATCTCTATCCATGCCTTCCTTTAGCTCTTTGAACACCTGTAAGAGTCATCTGAACATCTTCATCTAGTAAGTTCTGAGATCTGGGCTTTCTTAGGTATTTTTTTTTTTTGTCAGTTTGTTTTGTTCCTTTGAATGGATCATACTTTCCTGTTTCTTTGTATGCCTTATGATGTTTTGTTGTAAAGTGAACAATTCAATGTCATAAACTGGTAACTCTGATAATCTGATTCTCCTCTCCCAGCATTTGCTGTTTTTCTGTTTATTATAAGGTGCCTCTATGCCAGGATAAGCCTAAGATGAAAGCTTAAGGTCTTCTCAGGTCTTTTCTGAGGTTGTATATTTCCATGGGCATATGTGATGGCTTCTAAGTTTCTCTAAATGCAATTGTTTTTGAATGTCCGAAAGAAGAGGGGAAGCCCTTTAAATACCCTGGAAGTCACTGTAGCACATGGGGTCAGAACAATGGCAGCCAATCTCCATACTCATGCTTCAGTGATCAGAGCAGCAAGCCACAACCAGAATACAGAGCTCGAGCACTTGGAAGACAAGGTCCTTATTACCTTACTATAGCAAGTAGCACCACAAGCACAGGCTGCCATTCCCACAACTACCTGCCACAGGGTTGGGGGTAAGGGAGTAGGCAGCCACACTGTACTGATGGCTGAAATGCACCAAAGTTAACTGCAATTTGCCAGCCAAACTGTATCCTAAAAAGTCGCAAATAGAGCTCTGAAATATTTACTTCAGTTAGATCCTGCCATTGCTATTGTTGTCCAGGTGGAGACACAGATTCCTGGTACTTCCTACTCCATTATCTTCCCTCACATCACTCCTAGAGGGAAACTGCTACCACTAAGTGCCTAGGCTGGAAAAGAGAAGTGTCTCAACTCAATGACTTTAGCTTCCACCTTAAGAAACAAACAACAACAGGGGCACCTGTGTGGCTCAGTCGGCTAAGCGTCCAACTTCGGCTCAGGTCATGATCTCACAGTTCGTGGGTTCAAGCCCCGCATCGGGCTCTGTGCTGACAGCTCAGAGCCTGGAGCCTGCTTCAGATCCTGTGTCTCCCCCCGTCTCTGCCCCTCCCCTGGTCGCATTCTGTCTCTCAAAAATAAATAAACATTAAAAAAAAAAAAAGAAAGAAAGAAAGAAAGAATTTAAAGAAACAACAACACAACAAAAAAGAGCAAATTGACTTCAAAGTAAGCAGAACAAAAAAAATCACAAAGATCAAAGCAGACAACAATGAAATAGAATATTGCACCAAATCAATAAATAAAAGCTAGCTATTTGAAAGAAACAGCACAAATAATAAAACTCTAGACAAACTGATCGGGGGTTGGGGTGTGTGTGAAATGGAGGCCATACAAAATTACCAATATCAGGTATGAGTGAGTTGATTCTATACATATGAAATTTGAAAACGTGGATAATGGACGAATCTCTGAAGACAAAACTATTAAAGCTTACTCAAGAAGAAATAGTTAACCTGACTACCTCTATGTCTAACAAAAAGATAATTTTTAATTAAAAACCTTCTCAAAAAGAAAATTCCAGGCCTAGATAATGATACTACTTAATTCTCCCAAATATTTAATAAAGAAGTAATACCAATTCTACACAAACTCTTCCAACAAATGAAAGAGAAGGGAATACTCCCAATGCATTCTAAGAGGCCACATAACCCTAATAACAAAGCTGGACAAAAACATTACAAAAAAGGAAATCTACAGACCAATATTCTTCATGAACATAGATGCAAAATTCTAATACTAACTTTAGTCATTCCAATAATATATAAAAATGATAACACATCTTGACCAACTGGAGTTTTTAAAATTCAAAAATCAATCTCTTCAATTCACCATATTAACAAAATAAAAAATGCAAATCACATGATTATCTCAAAAGACAAATAAAAGGCATTTGTCAAAATCTAACATCAATTCCTCAAAAAGAAAAAAAAACACCTCTTAAAACACTGTTTACAGGAACCTGATAAAGGGCACCTAAAAATTCCCGTAGTTAACATCTAACTTAAGGATGAAAAACTAAACACTTTATACCTAAAGATAAAAATCAAGGCAAAGATTTCTGCTTTCACTATGTCTACTCATTATTATATACAAGATTCCAGCCAGTGCAATCAGGCAAGAAAAGAGAAATAATGGATACTGGGTGGCTCAGTCAGTTGGCATCCAACTCTCAATGTTGGCTCAGGTCATGATCTCACCGTCATGAGATTGAGCCCCTGCACTGGGCTCCAACCTTGGCATGGAGCCTGCTTAAGTTTCTTTCTCCCTCTGCCTCTCCCCTGCTTGAGTGTTGAGTGCGCTCTCTCTCTCTCTCTCTCTCTCTCTCATAAATAAATAAATAAATAAATAAATAAATAAATAAATATTTTTTTAAAAAAGAAAAGAGAAATAAAAGGTATCCAGATTGGGGTGGAGGAGAAGGTACAGTTGCCTTTATTGGTTGATAATATAATCATCTACGTAGAAAATCCTATGGATCCTAACAAAATGAAATAAAAAGTGACTAGATCTAACAGGTGAGTTTAGTAAGGATGCAAGATACAAATCAATTGAAAAAAATGCACTGTATTTCTATATACTATATATAGTATGGAATACTTAGAGATTTAAAAACTATCAAATGCCATTTACAACAGCATCAAAATTTTGGGGGATGCCTCACTGGCTCAGTCAGTAGAGCATGTGACCCTTGATCACGGGTTTGTAATTCCAAGCCCCACATTGGGAGGAGAGTTTACTTAAAAATATAAACAAATAAAATTGTTAAAAGAATAGCATCAAAATTATTAAAATACTTGGAGAAAATCTGATGAGATACGTAAGACCTGTACACTAAAAACTATAAAATTTTGATGACAGATAATGAAGACCTAAATAAATGGAGAGATACACTTTATCCATGGGTCAGAAGACTCAATATTGTTAGGATGTGATTTCTCCCCCAAATTCATATGTAGAATCAGTGAAACTCAAATCAAAATTTTAGTGGATTTTTGTTGAAACTGATGAATGACTCAAAAAGTCTTACAGAAATGCAAAGGATCTAGAAGAGTCAAAACAATAGCCTGGGGTTTTCTTTTTGAGAATCAGGTTTTAATTACAAATTAAATTTCTTTGTTAGACAGAGCTAGTCAAGTTCATGATTTCTTCCTGAATAAGCTTTGGTAGTTCGTGTCTTTTAAGGAATCTGTCCATTTCAAGTTGTCAATTTATTACCTGTAGAACTAACTCTCTCTGCCCCTCCCCTGATCGCACTCTGTCTCTCAAAAATAAATAAACATTTTTAAAAAATGGTAATTTTGTACCTCTTCCATTTTTCATGGTAATTTTGTACCTCTTCCATTTTTCATGGTAATTTTGTACTTCTTCCACTTTTCCCTTATCAGTCTGAGTAAAGGTTCATCAATTTCATCCTTTCAAAGAACCAGTTTTGGAAATTAAGAATAACGTTGAAGGACTATAACTAAATAATTTCAAGACAGTACAAGGCAAATAAGATGGTATAACACTGAGGTAAAGATAGACAAATAGATCTATAATACAAGAGTCTAGAAATAGGCCGACATTATCTTCAGACAATTAAATTTTGACAAAGACACAAACAACAGTTCCGTTAGGGAAGAATAGCCTTTTCACCAAATTGTGCTGAAGCAATTATATATCCACATGCAAAAAAAAGAAGAAGAAAGAACTTCAATAAATAATCTCAAACCAATACAAAAGACGAATCACAGATTTAAAATATAAAACCTACAGTTATAACACTTCCAGAAGAGACCATAGGAGAATATCTTTGGCACATTAGGTTAGGCAAAGATTTCTTATTTACAACAAGAAGATTACACAAAAAAGGAAAAATTGATAAATTACATGTAAAAGAAAAAAACTGAAAACTCCATCTAAATTTTTAAAAATGCGTATATCCATAATATTTTCTATATGTTATGATGTTTTGACATTTTGAGGAGTCTCGTTGGCTGAGAAGAGACCACCCCCCTCCCAGGGCTAACAGATTTCTAAGATAGCAAACAACTTGTCAATGAACCTATCTTTCATATACAAAGCCATCAATCCCAAACCCACCTGCCTCCCATATTTAATACCAAGCCAGTATTTCTCCTACCCTGAATCAACCTACAGTCAGATACCAGGTAAGTAAGGACATTTGCCATGCCCCAAAGCCTGCCAGAATTATTCAAACTAGCCAACTGTAAGCTGTTTACCCTGCCTCGGCTTTCCCATGGAAACCCCAATAAAGGCTGTGGCCTATGCCTCTCCCTTGTTTCTTACTGCCTCCCACCAACACCAGTGCTTCCCCATGGGACCCTGCACATGTGCTGTGCCTCTCGTCTCCGGGGGGCCTGGGAGTAATATTAAACTTCTATTTCTTTCTTTTTTTTTTTTTTTTTAATTTTTGGGACAGAGAGAGACAGAGCATGAACGGGGGAGGGGCAGAGAGAGAGGGAGACACAGAATCGGAAACAGGCTCCAGGCTCCGAGCCATCAGCCCAGAGCCTGACGCGGGGCTCGAACTCACTGACCGCGAGATCGTGACCTGGCTGAAGTCGGACGCTTAACCGACTGAGCCACCCAGGCGCCCCTAAACTTCTATTTCAATGGCATTGACTTCTCCATGTTGTCACTCTGGCTTTATAAATTAAGGCGTGGGCATTAATCAACCTGCTTTTCAAAAGACCCTGTTAAGAAAATGAAAAGAACCACCACAGTGAGGAAATATTTGCAAAGCGTATATGGACAAAAAAGCTTGCATCAAAAATAGATAATAGGGGGTTCCTGGGTGGCTCAGTCAGTTAAGCGTCTGACTCTTGATTTTGGCTCATGTCATGGTCTCACAGGTGTGAGAGGGAGCCCCTCAGGCAGGTTCCATGCTGGGCGTGGAGCCTGCTTAAGATTCTTTCTCTCCTCGCCCTCTGCCCCTCCCCCACTCATACTCACTCTCAAAATAAAATAATACATCGATAAAAGAACATAAGAATATGTAATGTATATCACCTTATTACTATATATATATATGTATATATATACGGTATATGTATATACCATATATATGTGTGTGTGTATATACTCACATGGTATATATGTATATACCATGTATATTTATGTATACACATGGTATATATGTATATACCATATATATGTGTATATATATATGGTATATATATGTGTATACACACACACACACACACACACACACACACACACTTACAACTCTCCAAACTCAGCAAGAAAATAATTCAATAAAACAGTGGACAAAAGATTTGAATAGACATTTCACCAAAGTAGATATATAAAGGGCAAATGAACACATGAAAAGATGCTCAATATCATTAATGATTAAGGAAATGCAAATTAAAACTACGTAAGATATCACTATACAGCCACGAGATTAGCTACAATTCAAAACACTGACCATACTAAGCACCACAAGGTTCTCACAGTAAATACCCAGAAAAAAAAAATCCCCTCAGGTTTCCAGCAGTGGGGAGGGGAAAAGAACCATTTTTAAACATGCCCGTGTATACTTCCTAACAAGCCCTGCCCTCAGGAGAAATTATTAACTGCAGCCTAAAGTGCTGGAGCATTATCAGAGCCTAACTGACCTAGAGGAAGAGAAATAGCCAACTCTAGCCAGCTATAGCCATCCCCTCCTTACCTAAGTGGGGAGAGGAAAACTAAGAAACGCTTGTGAAGTTCAGAGACCAGAGGCAGGCTCACTGAAAGACAGACCTGATCATAGAATGCTTCCCCTCCTCCATACCTCACCACCATGTTAACAAAAGCTTTTCTAGAGTTCTATGTCCTGGTATATATCATGCCCAACTAGCAAGGGAAATTTACAAGCCATACAAAAGACAAAAAAGACAATTTGAAGAGACAGAACAGGCATCAGACAGGAGAGGGTTGTTGCAATTATCAGAGTGGGAATTTAAACCAACTACGAATTAACATGCCAGGGTTCTAGTGGATAAAGTAGACATTACACAAGAACAGACAGACAATGAAGCAGAGAGACAGAAATCCTTAAAAAGAACAAAGTATGGTATATGCAATAGAATACTATGCAGCTATAAAAATGAGTAAACTAAAGATCTCACAACATGGAAATTCTCAAAAGTAATTATGCTGAGTGAAAGAAGGCAGACCAAAAAAAAAAAAAAAAGGAGTACATAATGTATGATTCCATTTATATAAAACTCTAGAAAATGCAAACTAATGTACAGTGACAGGATATCAATGGTTGCCTGGAGAGGTAAGACAGGGAGGGGCAGGAAGCAGGACTTACTAAAAGGAATAAGAAGGGGCACCTGGATGGCTCAGTCGGTTAAGCATCCAACTCTGGCTCAGGTCATGATCTCACAGTTTGTGAGTTCAAGCCCCACATTGGGCTCTGTGCTGACAACTCAGAGCCTAGAGCCTGCTTCGGATTCTGCGTTCCCCTCTCTCTTTGCTCCTCCCCCACCAGCACTCTCTCTGCCTCAAAAATAAACGTTGGAAATTAAAAAAAAGAAAATTGTTTAGAGTGACAGGTATTTTCACTATACTGATGCATATGATGATGGTTTTGCTGATGCAAACACAGGTCAAAACTTAACAAACTGGGGCACCTGGCTGGGTCAGTCCTCGGAGCATGTAATTCTTGATCTCAGGGTCATGAGTTCGAGTCTCATGCTGGGTGTAGAGATTACTTAAATAAATGAATAAATAAAACTGCTTTTTAAAAACTTATCAAATTATATACCAATAATATATGCAATTCCATGCACATGGAAGAGTTTATATAAAAATCTAGAACTCCAACTTCTCTTTAAAAATTAGAGTATTCAGAAACACTGGACCTGAGTTCCTGCACGGCAACATGTAGCTACAGCCAGAGAGCAGCCAGCCTTATACTTTGGTTTGCTACAGACCAAATCACTTTTCCCCCCATCTATCTGCTCTTGTCTCCATTTATTACCTTCTTGGTCTCCATAGACTCTAGTGTTTGAACTCCACACCATCTTTGTATTTTGACATTACCATGGTGTCCGAAACATCGTAAACACTCCGTTGAAGTTGCTTCCCCCCTTGTAAGAAGAAACTCTTAGCTTCCAAGATCAGTCAGAAATGTTCACTTTTAAATCTCTTCAATCAATTAAAAAGTAATGTTCATCTCATTTATTGTTGATGGGAATGCAAAATGAGGCAGCCACCTTGGGAAGACAGTTTGGTAGTTCCTTGCTATAGGTTACAGCCGCGTGCCCCTAAGTATTTACCGAGCTGATCCAAAAACTTACATCCACACAAAACCTGCGAGTGAACATTTAGAGCAGCTTTGTTCACACTCACCAAAAACTGGAAACAACTAAGATTTCCCACCGCAGACAAGTGAACACACTCTTGTACATCCACATAATGGAATATTCAGTGACTTTAAAAAATGAGCTATCGAGCTACAAAAAAAACAAACAAACAAACAAAAAAAACATGGAGGAATCTCAAATGCTAACTGAAAGAAGCCAGTCTATGACATTCTCGAAAAGGTAAAAATATCAGTGCTTTTCAGGATTCTGAGAGGGAGAGGACCAAAAGAATAGGGGGAGCACAGGATTTTTTTAGGGTGGTGAAATTATTCTGTATGATATCGAATGGTGAAGACATAACACTGCTTTTGTCAAAACCAATAGAACGGAACACAGAACAGTGATGCACGCAAACTTTAAAAAAAAAAAAAAAGATCGTTTAGGAGTTTGGGAGAGAGTCGAATTGAATGCACAGTATGACAAAGACACTCTATATTACAAATGTCTGAAACAGCCTCATCAGAGGGGGTTAGGGAAAAGATGCTGATATTAACAGACTTTGGAAGTGAATGAAGTGTGCAAAGTCAAAGGCAAAAGAAACTGCACCTAAGCACTGTCCTTAGTTGATAAAGTTGTCTCCCGTGGGAGATAAATTAACTATCTTGATACCGCTATAAATATATACTAGAATAGAACCATTAAATAAATAGATGGCAGGTGAGGGAAGCCAGGTTCCCATTGCTGGAGTGGGAAGCTACAGATAATCAAGGGGAGGCAGCTAGAATGATCCATCTGGAAAGAGATTAGAAGTGCAAATGTCAGGTGGGTCTGGGAGGCTCAGTCGGGTAAGCGTCCAGCTCTTGATCTCGGCTCAGGTCATGATCTCCCGGTTCGTGAGCACAAGCCCCACATCAGGCTCTGTGCTGACAGTCTGGAGCCTGCTTGAGATTCTCTTTCTCTCTCTCTCTCTCTTTCTCTCTCTCTCTCTCTCTCTCTCTCCCCCGATCGCTCTCTCTCTCTCTCTCTCTCAAAATAAATAAACATTTTTTAAAAAAAGAAATGGAGATGTTAGTATGAACTTAGCTTAACATAGACACAAAGGGTTATATACAAAAACATGTATAGATATGAGTTCGTACACACACATATATTTTCTTGCTTTGTCAGCTGTAAAGGGTTAGGAGCAACAACACTTCAGTAGTAACAAACATTCAGCACCACCCAGACTCTTTCTCTGGATGACCCCTTCCTATTTCCCTCTGACCTTCCTCTCTTAAAGTGTACCTTTGAGATAATCTATTCCAATTTCTTCTGTTCTTAGATAAGATGATAGGATCTCAGAAAGATGAGTTTTCCAAAGTCATAGAGCCAATTAATAGTAGGGCCAGCCCTGAAACTCCTTGCTTTTACTCCAGTGATTTGCATTTACAAGATTGTGATTTTCATCACCAACTATGGGTTGCGTGTTTGTTGCATTTTATCAGAGAGGAGAGCTTTGGACCAGCTCTTCCTCCTAAACTTTCCCCAAGACTCTTCTTGGGGCTGGGAAGCAGTGCTTGAGATTACTGGGCCCCAGTTCCTTTTGTATTCATTTTAGTAAGAACCAATCACAAGATTTTCTCTGACAGGTGTTGCATTTTCCCATGAGCATGAAAGAACGAATGGATTCGTTTATGAACATTAAGCTCTTTAAAACGAGCAAACAGAACACAGGACGTTTCAACTTGGCCCCAAATCAAAAGAAACTGATTGACTGATGCTCTTATCTACTTTTTTTTTCAAGTTTCATTACATAACAAGGGGAAAATCATCTCAAATTTTCCTGGCCCTCACCCTTCCTGCTTCTCTTTGCTTTCTTTAATAGTTAAGCAAAGACACTCAAAAAGTTGGCTCTTAAAAATGTCTTTAGAAAAAGAGCCCGGTTGTGAAATTGGTAATGCACTTTGCTTCCTGCTTTTTCTGGAGCTTTCCAGATATAAAAACTCAAATGTCATATAAATGGGCACTGTCTCAATCATGCCCTTTTGTTTGCTTGATTGGAAGTAATTACAATAATTCACAGCTCCCCATAAATTACCTTTTTCCAACGGCACCACCATCCTCCCTGTTCCACATGCTTACAATGTAACCTGAGAACAATGTTTTTTCCCCAGCATCTTGCATCAGCTAGGGCCCTCTTTTACCCCACCACTTCTCTCCAGCACCCCCTCCAGTCTCCAGTTCACCCAAGCTAAAATCTCTCTCCCTCTCTCTCCCTCTCTCCCACCCTACCACACCTCTCTCACACACGCAAATATAACACAAATACACACACACATACCTTTGCACCTCGCTCACAACTGCAATCCCAGCTAGACGCTTCCCAAGTTCAGTAATATGCAAGTTCCACCCATCCTCCAGGCCTTGCAACTTTTTCAGTTTTCCCAAAATCACTCACTAATTTGCACACTACCCTGCTAGGCACCGTGAATGAGAAAGATTCATTCCACATCACCTCTAGCCCCCAGTAATTTTCACTGATCTCATCCCAAAGATACTGGGACATTTCATCTCACTATAAGCAATTGATTATATAGAGAATGTCCTGTGTTATTCTTACCTCAATAATACGTTGTGAGAACAGAAATTACACGTTACACTCCCATAGTCTCCGCCTCTGCCAATTCCGAGGAGGGGCGGATGTGGAAGGAAATGGGAAAACAAGAGCCCAGGGACCAATCACAACACCCTTCAATTTTAGGCCTAAACCTAACAGAACCACTAGGACCCCGAGTCCCCTCAAATGAACGGGCCTGTGGCAGACGTACAAATGAAGCCCATGTAACATATGTTGAAATATTTGAAAATTCTAAATCAAGCTAGCCAACTTTTAAATCAGTTATGTTCTCTCCTCTCTTATCTTGATGAGTATACCATCACAACAACAAAAAAAAATGGGAAAGTATGCATAAGGGTAGAGTTTTCAATGACAAAGTCAAAAATATCAACAATGACTGAATATCATTACAACTGTTCTTGCCTGTAATGTTCTGATGCTGGGCTAGCTATGATCAGTAACAAAGTCATACCTGATTCGTGATTATTATTTATTTATTCCACAAACTTTACCTTCCTTGGCCTTCACTTCAGTAAAACCACCATTGTTATAGAGATTTTTACATGTTGTGGATTCTATTGACGGTCATGATATTTTAAAACAAGCTATAATTGTTTTAAAGTTTACAAAATTCTAATATATGTTCAATAAAAGTATAAAGAAAATGTCAAGAAACTTTTAGACGTCTCTATGTTTCCAAAAGTCCTTTCTTCTAAAGCATCCAAAATGATCTATTAAAATCAAGAGACAAAATATCCAATTATAATAAAAATATCAAGGTTTAAATCAAAATTGTTTCAGTGAAGCTGGGTTTTATTTAGTTTTTTTAACATCATTAAATCTTACTATGACATATTTTACAAAAATAAACCTATTCCCAATTCAATGTCCATCTAGTTGCCAATGAATAATTGGTATCAATGAATAATTGGTATCACGTCTCACAATGTTACGTCTAGACCCACACATACACAAATTTAAGAGTATTTTTGTTTAAAATTGCAAGACGTTCCTCAGCTGCTATGAGCAAATGTTGCAAATATTACGCTAATCCGTGAATAACTCTGAAACCACAATTTAAACCTGAAGAGGAGCAAGAAATGGATACTAAGTACGATTAGAAAGTGATACTTTATTATGCAAGCATCTACTGCATTCAAACTACCTGAGAAAAGGATTTGACAAATTAATTAATTTTGGGTCTTTACATTTACGTAAGTGCTCCTGTCGCTCACATCCTCCTGCTAACCTAAGCAGTGTCCTTCTCTAAACCCCAGTGACACTGCCCACAGACTTCTGCAGCATTAAAGACAATGCTCTTCGGGGCGCCTGGGTGGCCCAGTCAGTTCAGCATCCGACTTCGGCTCAGGTCACCATCTCACAGCTCGTGAGTTCGAGCCCTGCGTCGGGCTCTGTGCTGACAGCTCGGAGCCTGGAGCCTGCTTCGGATTCTGTGTCTCCCTCTCTCTCTCTGCCCCTCCCCTGCCCACGCTCTGTCCCTCTCTGTCTCTCAACAATAAACAAATGTTAAAAAAAAATTTTTTTTAAATAAGGACAATGCCCTTCAGCTTTGAGACTTTGAGCAGCAGACATGAAGATACACTTTCCTGGGGTCATGAGAATAAATGTTGAAGTTACATCTTATGCCCAGCACTGAGTACCAAATCCAAGAAACAGAGGCATTCATGTTTTCTTTGGAAATTTTGTGTTTATTTGTTTGCATGTCCCGCGCCCACGACTAAGAGCTGTATTTTCTGATTGGTGTCATGCAAAAAAAATAAGAAATAAGAGCTGTATTTTCTGATTGGTGTCATGCAAAAAAAATAAGAAATACTGGGTCCACGCGATAAGAAAATGGTACATAAAGAGGGGAAACATTCAGAATGTAAGAAAGAGCTCTTGAAAAGCAAAAGCATAGTAGCAAGAATTTTAAATTCAGCGAAAACATCAAGAAAGTAGTACAGAAAGTGGAACAAATAGAAACAGAGAAAATTGGTGAGGTAAGTAAGGACATTAGAAGATTAACCCAGGATACACAGTGGCCAACAATAGGAGTTCTGGAAAAAGACAATAAGAAAGACAGTAACAATTATACAGTAATAATAACAATACGAGAATAATGAATTTCCAGAATTGAAAAATGTGAGTTTTCAGACTGAAAAGATCATTTAACAACCAGCACAATGAATGGGGGAAAATTCCATACAAAGGCACCTCAGACATTTCTGAATACCAGGAACAAGATTAGCACCTAAAATTATGTGGAGGATAAATATGCGTTCATTTACAAAAGATGCATCGTCATTAAAGTTCTTACTAGTAATACTCGTAGCTAAAAAACAATGTAGCAATACCATCAAAATGTGAAAGAAAACTGGGGCGCCTGGGTGGCTCAGTCAGTTGAGCGTCTGACTCTTGCTTTCAGCTCAGGTTGTGGGATCGAACACTGTATCGAGCTCCACACTGAGCATTCTCTACCTCTCTCCCTCTGCCCCTTTCCCCCGCTTGTGCTCTCTCTCTCTCCAAATTTAAAAAAGAAAAATTAAATTAAATACGAAATTAAATTAAATTAAATTAAATTAAATACGAAAGAAAGTCTATGTTAATCTTGAATTATGTGCCCAGCCAAAACTATCAGTCAGGTACGCAGGCAAAATAAAGAAATTTTAGACCTTCAATGTACCCCCAAAACTGCCTTTCCAGCTACTGGCTGACCCACTCTTCCACAGTAAAGACTTAAGCAAGAAAGAAAATAGGGGATGCAAGTAACAGGGCTCCAACACAGGAGAGAGGAGAAGGAACCCACGGAATGATAATACAGAGAAACCCCAGGATGGTGACTCTGCAGAAGGCTACAAGGAAACCAGCCAAACCCAAACAGGTGAAGGTTCCTGGAAGGAGGTCCTCAAGAAGAACATCTGACATATTCAGAGGAGATTTGCTGATTTATTGCAGAGAAAAGTTTGAGAGATTTAATGATCGCAGCCAATAAAGGTTAGCAAATTAAAAAGTGGCAATAATTAATTCCAGGGGGAAAAAACTAAAAGTTATTTTTCAAAAAAAGAATAATGGTGGGGGCACGTGGGTGGCTCAGCTGGTTAAGTGTCCAACCCCTGGTTTCAGCTCAGGTCATGATCTCATGGTTCATGGGTTCGAGCCCCACATGGAGCTCTGCACTGACAATGTAGAGCCTGCTTGGGATTCTCTCTCTCCCTCTTTCTCTGTTCCTCCCCTGCTCACTCTCTCTCTCTCTCTCTCTCTCTCTCAAAATAAATAAACATTTAAAAAAGAAGAATGGTGTCCTTGCATTCTATGGCGCTCAGCTGCAAATATTCGTTATACAGTAAGAACAAAGTAAACACTGAGGAATAACTTACCCAAAAGTTTTGAGAAGTCCATGTTGGAAAACTGGGAGAAGAATGGGAAAGGAAACGTGTGTACATATGTGTGTATCCATGCACACATGTGTGTGTGTGTGTGTGTGTGTGTGTGTGTGTGTGTGTAAAAGCGGTAAGTCATTGAACAAATTAGAAATACTAACATAATACTATATTGGTGAGGGAAATAAAAGAAACAGGGGAAAGAGTTGAAAGTATTACCTCAAGAGTGTGGGAGATGTGGCCCAAAAAATGCCATTTTTTCATTATGTATCTAATATTATTTGTTGACTTCTTAAACTATGTACATGTTTTACTGCCATAAAATTCAATGAAAGATTAGGCTGCGTGGGAGGCAGTGCGTGGGAGGAGACTGTCGCAGATTGTGAAATGACCCGCAGTGAACAGTGCGAGTCCTTCTCGGCCTCAAAAAGCCCCCTTTAGATTCAAGGTCACGCTTTTTAAATGAGGCTAGCCAGGGTGATTACACGTCTTCCTCCAGCTACGCTTCTCCAGGCTTACGGACAGGTGCAGAGCGAAGAGTTGAATTCAATCAACTGTGATCTGTCCAAGTGGTTATGATAAATAACAGTGGAAAGGGAATCAAAGATATTTGCAAGGAATATGACAACTGAGCATGGAATATAAGACAGGTGAAGAGGGAATGAGGTTCAAGGGGATGAGATTCTTGATGTTGGGCTGCCAAAAAGAGTGAAACAGAAGAACGGTGGTGTTGGTCAGAGGGGGCGGGGCATGAGACTGAGATTATGAAGACACAGCAGTTATCGGTGATGATAAGGGTGAAATGTAATCAGGCGAGTGAGTGACTGAGGATGGATGAAGGACCAGACGAAGAGAAAAGCTCAAGGAAGAGAGGGGATGAGACTCACTTTGGGTAAAGGACCACACATAATAGGAAGAAAAACTGAGGGGACAGTTGTTGGCTCCCACAATGACAGGTGTCATCTTCATATTTCAAGTCTGTGATACCATGGCTCCTGAGTTTATAAATTCAGGATGAAGGGGCGCCTGGGTGGCTCAGTCGGTTAACTGTCTGACTTGATTTCGGCTCAGGTTGTGAGCTCATGGTTCATGAGATAGAGCCCCATCTCGGGCTCTGCACTGGCAATGTGAAGCCTCCTTGGGATTCTTTCTCTCCCTCTCTCTCTCTGACCCTCCCTGGCTCGTGTTACTCCTCTCTCTCTCTCTCTCAAAATAAACAAATAAACATTAAAAAATAAATAAATAGGGGCGCCTGGGTGGCCCAGTTGGTTAAGCGTCCAACTTTGGCTCAGGTTATGATCTCACGGTTCGTGGGTTCGAGCCCCGCATGGGGCTCTGTGCTGACGGCTCAGAGCCTGGAGCCAGCTTCGGATTCTAGGTCTCCCTCTCTCACTGCTCCTCCTCCGCTCGTGCTCTGTCTCTCTCTGTCTCTCAAAAATAAATAAATGTTAAAAAAAAAAAGGTGTTTTTTTTTTTAATAAGTAAAAATAAATTCCGGATGAAAGAGTTGTTTTACTCAGTCTACAATAAGCTCTGGGGTACACATCTAGGGGAAAGAGGTGGGGTATACAGAAAATCCCTGCAGATGGCTGCAACAGTGTCTTCAGTTCAGAGGTTCTTTGGTGGTCTTTAATGTCCTACAGAATAAGGTACTTGTTTGGGAGCTTTTGTCCATTTCAAGGGACGTTCATCGAGTTCCACCGTGCGTCTACTCCATTCTGTACCCAAACTGGATCAAACCCAGCCAATGTGAGTACATGAAAGCCTACTGCCAAGACCTGCCTTCCATACTCAGCTCTCCTATCCCTCGACTCCAGACTTTATAGAACCTAACTGCCATTTCGAGGTAGACCTAGGCCACGTCTTGTAACTCTTCATCCAGTTACCTTGGTTTTGAACCTGAACCGTGACCCCTTCCTCTTCTGGGACATTCTCGGCTTCAAATAATGCATTCTGACAGCCTGTCCCAGCCCCACAGGTGGGCGGGGGCATTTGGCATGTGAGTCATTGTGGGGGAGGGGGTGCATACACACCCTGTTCCAGGCACTTGTGTCTCGCTTTCTCATTAAACAAGGGACACGTGTTGAAAAAATAATCACGGGGTATATACAGTCCCCTTGGATTTTAGTCCCATGGCAGCATCTTCTGGAGATCAAGATAAATATGAATGATCAAAAACCTCCCCCCACCAGAATAGGTATTCCTGTACCATGTCGCCAGCCCCTAAGATAATCTTTTGCTTTCCATCAGAACCTAGCATGTGCCTGGCACTGTGCTAGGGAAGGGGGAGTTACAAAACCAACCAGGACATAGTCAAACTTTCCACTAATCCCTTAATACCTCAATTTCACAAGCGAGTTTTACTACAAATTCTCTTTGCTTTTGGAACGGAAGTCCTTGTCCACTAAAACGAAGAATGATTTTTTTTTTTTTTTTGCTCTCTACCCTGATTTGATGGAAGTCCTAAAACCTTCAATGCAATCAAAGCTTTGCTGTCAATTACCTCTAAGTCTTTATACAATCTTTTAATTAAGGAATTTACACAGCCTAAAAATAAAGTTTAAGCAATTATTTTAATATTTAATTTACAATTTTTCTGATGGCTATTTCAAGGGTATTTTAAATTATTTTTCCCAAAGACACTGGATTCAGCACAATTAATGGACTCTTTTTAATTTTTTTTTTTTTTTTTTTTTTTTTTTTTTGAGACAGAGGGAGATGGAGCATGAACAGGGAGGGACAGAGAGAGAGGGAGACACAGAATCTGAAACAGGCTCTGGGCCCTGAGCTGTCAGCACACAGCCCGACGCGGGGCTCTAACTCACGGACTATGAGATCATGACCTGAGCTGAAGTCAGACGCTTAACCGACTGAGCCACCCAGGCACCCCTAATACGTTCTTTTTAAACCTGCCTTGATTTTTAACTTTTCACCTGCCTTACTTCCCCAACTAGGACAGGAATTATTCTTTTTTTGTTCTTAATTCCAGTGTAGTTAACACACAGTGCTATATTAGTTTCAGGTATATAACAGAGTGGTTCAACAATCTATATATTGCTCAGCGCTAATCAAGATGTACCCTTAATCCCCTTCACCTATTTTATCCATCCCCCACCCACCCGCCTCTAACCTGCTAACCATCTGCTTGTTCTCTCCAGTCAAAAATCTGGTTTTGGTGGCTCAGTCGGGTGAGCGTTTGACTTCGTCTCAGGTCATGATCTCATGGTTCGTGAGTTCAAGACCGGCATCGGATTCCTTGCTGACAGTGTGGAGCCTGCTTGGGGTCCTCTCTCTTCTCCCTCTCCTTCTCTCTCAGCCCCTCCCCTCCCTCTCAAAATAAATAAATAAACTTTAAAGAAGAAACAAGATTCTCTTTGGGTTGGTTTCTTTTCTTTTCTTTTTTTTTTTTTTTTTTTTTTTTGTTTCTTCATTAGTTTCATTCTATGAGTAAAATCATATGCTATTTGTTTTTCTCTGACTGGCTTAATTTGCTTAGCATTATATTTTCCATATCCATCCATGTTGTTGCAAACGGCAATATTTCATTCTTATAATATTCCATGGTGTATATATACATCTTCTCTATCCATTCATCTCTCAATGAACATTTGGCTATTGTAAATTATGCTGCCATAGACATCAGGGTGCATGTATCCCTTTGAATTAGTGTTTTGCATTCTTTGGGCAAATACCCAGTAGTGTGATTACTGGATCATAGGGTGGTTCTATTCTTAATTTTTGGAGAAACCTCATACAAACAGGGACTATCTCTTAAATTTTCCTCATATTGGTCACCATTGCCAACATCACGATGAACACACAGCATGTCCTTAGGACATGTGTTTTTGGAGTTGGTAGGGAGCAGGGGCTGTTTTGTTTTGTTTGCAGTAACGCACTCCTCAAGAAAGGTCTAGAGAATGTATTTGTTTTCTTAAAAAGCTTCATGCATTCTCTAATAACTGCACTATGGTTACGCAAGAGAATATTCTTACTCTTAGAAAACACCCACTGAAGTATTTAGGGGGAAAAGGCCACAATTTCTCCAATTTACTCTCAAAAACACAGGGAATAAAGAGAGAAGGCCAAAAAGCAAACGGGGAACATTGTCAACAGTTGGTGAATCAGTAAAGAAGGGTGTATGAAAAAGTTCCCTGTGCTGTTCTCGCAACTTTGTTGGAGCTTTGAAATTATCTAAAAATATAAAGTTATGCCAGAAAGTCAATATCTAGAAAGAAGTATACCCTAGAGTGAAAAGGCCTATATTGCTATGCACTAGAAAGCAAGAGGGAAAACTTTTTAGAGTGCTGAGTTCCAGATGATGGATGAGGTGGTAAGTTCTCCGCTGTTCCAGTAGGGAAAGAGCCCCGATGGCAAATGAATTTTCACTCTGGAGAGGCTGGGTTTGGCTCTCAGACAAACTCACCAGCCAGGCTTTAAGGAGCTCTGGGAAAATCTCAGTGCACATGTTCGAACACTCTCTAGGACTGCTTCTGGAAGCCCTGCCCTGAGACAGGTCCACCCTTGAGACACTGTCCTATGGAAAAGGAAGTCAGTGGAACAATGAGTTATAATTACAAGGGAGACGAGATGGCTGAGAGCCTGGGAAACAGCTGACACCTCTTTGCTTCTGAAAGCAATTCAAGGTTAGCTCCTGAAACCTCAGATGCTGCCTTCTCTTCCCCCATAAGTCATCAGCAAACGCCAAAATGTATCAACTCGTGTGCTCCAGCTCCTGTATGTTGATGGGAATTTGCAAGGCAGAGACTAGCATCTGGGCGCGTTCTGCAAGTACCCTGGTGTTCGGGCTCCCCGCTGATGCAACCTACTGAACCCTTGCATGGTGACCTATGAAGCCCCTGGTGGGTTTATTTACTGTAAACTGGCAAGGAATTAAAGTCCAGAAGCTGCAAGGGAATGAACAGATGCTCAGAGAAAGCAGGGGAATGCCGAGGCCTGACCACAATCGAAAATGTCTGAGTCAAACGTCAAGAAGTCATTCACATGCCAAGAGCCATTTCCTCCACCTGGCCCCCACCCCGCTACGCTGGAAGTCAATTCTCCACAGCGCATGGTGAGTCAGGCGTGAGTACTTTGATTACGGCTCAGCTGATGTCATTCAAGAAAGCAGGGGGGTCACCCACTGCATCAGAGGAAGAGACATTTGACTGAGACAGGTCCACCCTTCAACCCTCCGGGGAGCCTGACATTTCCAGGACACAAAAAACAAACTTCCTCTTAAGAAGGAATATGCTTTCAGTGTGGGAAAAAAAAGAGAGAGAGAGAACCAGAGAGGGTCAATACGTGCTCACCCTTGGCTGAAAGCCCACACTCAGGGAAATTTCTGTCCTTTCAGAAAAGGTGAAAGCATCAAAATGTTCAACGGCAGATCCAACTCACGGCACGTACGCAGAGAAAAATGCAGTCTTGGCTCCACAGGGCGGGCTGTGCCAAGTAACCTTGTAACTCCCTTTCAACTGAGCTCTTTGTTCTCCCAAGAGTTAACGCTTCGTACATGTAATGAGCCTCTACGGAGAGACTACCTACTGTTCGGCACCAGAGCCATCCTTTGTGGTGGGGAGAGAGGATCCAGATACAAGAGGGCCAGTAATGTAAGCACCTGTTGTTACAGCTGACATTGAGTTCTGTTCGGCCACTCATTTTATTCACGTGGATTATTTTGAGCCTCCGCAATCTTCCGAGATACGTACTATTACTTCTCCACTTCATTAGTGAGGAAACTGAGACACCAAAACTTTAAGCAATTAGCCAAAATCACACAGCAAGTGAGCGGGGGAGCCAGGGTTTCAACCCAGACGGTCTAGACCAGCGCTATCCAAGAGAACTTTCTACAATGATTGTATGTTCTTTATCGCACCATCCAATATGGTAGCCCCTAGCCATAGCGGTAACTGAGTACTGGTGATGTGATGGGTGCAACTGAAAAACTGAATTTGAAGTTTTTATTTTTTTTTTTTATTTTTTTTTAACGTTTATTTATTTTTGAGACAGAGAGAGAGACAGAGTATGAACGGGGGAGGGGCAGAGAGAGAGAGAGGGAGACACAGAATCGGAAGCAGGCTCCAGGCTCTGGGCCATCAGCCCAGAGCCCGACGCGGGGCTCGAACTCACAGACTGCGAGATCGTGACCTGAGCTGAAGTCGGACGCTTAACCGACTGAGCCACCCAGGCGCCCCGAAGTTTTTATTTAATTTCAGTTACCAAATGTAGCATTGCCAGTGGCTGCCATATTGGATAGCACAGATCCAGACCAACTCGGAACCAATGTACTTAAGTACTAGACGCCAACATGTGGGATCAGCCCTCACCTTCTTTTAACCAATGGGGAGCCAACTTAAAATAAACATCCACATCATCCTTGAAGGGCAAGAGGGGCATCATGTGCCTTGAAGGAGTGTGAAGGAAAAGCGTGACTGGCAGTTGCCAGGAAGACAATGGAGGCCCACCCTGCACTCTCCTCCAGACACTGAAGGCCTGTCTTTAGAAACACTAAAGGCACATATCTCACCTTGTCAGCTATGTCCACCTGCCCACCCCCACCCCGCCCCGGCCCTATCCAGCCATGAACAGCCTCCCTACAACTTGACCCCTGGTCCTGGAGCTGGGCCCACTGGTCCTGAGAGCACAGGCCCCCCAGGACGTTTCTCCTTCTCAAAGGCACTGTGTTCAGCACCAAGGAGGATGCCAGAGATATATCTGCTCTGGCCACCTGCCCTCTAGTAGCCCACACTCTAAAAGTCAGGAATGTACATGCCTGAGCTCGGCAAGGTATATCGCAAGACAGCGTGTGAATGGCTGCAGGATCAATTTGGGGTGGGGGAGGAGATAAGGACAACAAATCTGGGCTGGCTGAACAGAGATAGTATTTTGGAGGAAGAAGGACTTGTGACGTGCCTCAAAAAAAAAAAATGGGTGACACTAGAAAGAGGAGAGGCAATGACCTTGAAGGTGGAGTAGAAAGCATGAACACAGACTGGGGTGAGCGAGCACAGTTGTCGTGAGGGGCCTGAGAAGAGAGCAGCCAGGCAGGATACGTGTGCGAGGCCCGGCGGTGGTCAACATTTTGGCTCGGCCCTCCTCCCTACAACACTGGGGCTCTGTTAATAGCATCTTTGTTCTCAAAAAGCCAGAAGACAGGAGCACCTGGGTGGCTCAGTCGCTTGAGCGTCTGACTTCAGCTCAGGTCATGATCTCACGGTCCATGAGTTCGAGCCCCGAGCCAGGCTCTGTGCGGACAGCCTGCTTTGGATTCTGTGTCTCCCTCTCTCTCTGCCCCTCCCCATTCACACTCTGTGTCACTCTCAAAAATGAATAAACATCTAAAAAAAATTTTTTTTTAAAATTTTTTTAAGCCAGAAGAGAAACTGAGAGATGAGTTAAGCTGTCCGTTGGTCCCAACCTGAGCAGTTTATTTAAATATATAGATTTCAGAGACTGACCCTAGAGATTCCAGAGGACGAGAGTGTGAACATGGGGTCGGTTGGTTTTGTTTTACCATGAAAACCAATGAATGGGATGATTCTGATGCTTCTGAACCCTCACAGATGTTTGAGGACCACAGATTCGGAAAAGGACTTACCTGGCTGCCAGAGGTGAAGGAGAATTTACCCTATTTTCAAAGTGTCCAGGCAGAATGACCTGGACTCCCTGGGGAAGCCCTTCTGGTAGGTTCCAAGCTTGCCGGAGGGGGAGCGTCTGTCAAAAATTAGGGGCAACTTCGAGGTGCCACACTGGAATTAAAGATTTCTTTGCAGGAAATTTAAAATAGTCTCTCTGATCCCTTGGTTTTATAGTTGAGTAAGGGGAGGCTTAGAGAGGAGAAGCAACCCTATGGGAGTTCAAACCGCCAATCAGGCCACACACAGCAGATGAAAACGGGTGACCTTGACTCTGCTTTGTCGCATCTCTTCAGCCCCACCCTGTACAGAGCGGACCTCTTCCCTCGGCATTGACTCTGGAGTGCTACCCCAAAAAAAATAAAACCTTTTATTTGGGGGGGGGCGGGGGGTGGGGGAGCCTTTTCGGGCTATTTCCATTAAACTATTTTACCTGACAGCAGTTCTTTATTAAACAGCTGGCTCTTGGGGCGCCTGGGTGGCTCAGTCGGTTAAGCGTCCCACTTCAGCTCGGGTCATGATCTCACAGTCCGTGAGTTCGAGCCCCACGTCGGGCTCTGTGCTGACGGCTCAGAGCCTGGAGCCTGCTTCAGATTCTGTGTCTCCCTCTCTCTCTCTCTGCCCCTCCCCTGCTCATGCTCTGTCTCTCTCTGTCTCAAAAATAAATAGAAACATTTTTTTAAAAATTAAAAAAAAAAAAAGCTGGCACTTATCTTTCAAGGGCCGTGTCCTTTGTTGTATCATCTCGATATTTTCCAAAGACTCAAGGAGATCCAGGAGAAGATAAACCTCTGCCAACAAGATAAATGTTAGCATTTATTAAAGGGGAGGGGGAAATCCAGTCCCTCAATGTTTGCTGCCCCTGTGGGAAGACAGTGGAAGTGAAATCTTGTTTTCACTCTGAATTTCCTCCGAGTGAATGCAGGTCTTGTTTATCTTTGGTTTCTCAGCCAAGTCATCATATTTGCCTCTCTTTTCTTCTACTCCTGAAGGCACCGTTCGCCCTGCCTGCTCTGGTGTTCTGGGGCGGAGGGTGGCGGGGGGGTGTCTGACTCAGACAAAGGTGCTACTCCTCTTTGCACTCATGGTCATCGCTGTCTTGTGCACGCCTACCATGCTGGGCACCTATCAGAGGCCAAGCGCTTGGAAGGATCTTAGAAAAGGCAGATGCCAGACATCTGCATGCGTGATAACGAAACCTTCCATTCTCCTGGGAGGACCCACCTGCCATTCCCGAGGAGCACCTCCGATCCCTGCTCGTGCACCCCCTGGCAACCGCTTTATATAGAGCAGAAAGGACCATGGAGGGGTTGCAGTTGTAAAGGACGTTCCATTCAGCCCCATCGTTGTGCGAATGAGAACTGGGGTTCAGGGATTTTAAGGGCTCTGCTAAAGATCACACTCCTATTTGGTAGCAGATTAAGAAATCAACCTCAGGTCTCCTGAGGTTGTACAAAGAGCTGTTTGTTCCCTATTATCACTTGGGAACATCGCATTAGGTTTTGGTCCTGACTCTGAGATTGATTTCCTGTGTTCCTGAGACTCTCCATGCTTTACTTCCTTTGTCTGGGAAACCGGGATTAAAATTTCTACTCAACACACCTCACAGAGATGCTAGGAAAATCAAATGGCATCACGAAAATGAAAGTGTTCTAAAAAGTGGAAAGCACTATTTTTTAGTTTTTATGATACATTTCCCATCTCAGGCTTATCTTCTAACAACCTCCCAAAAAAGGGTAGTGATTTTGATGTGGCTTTTGAAAAAGTAGCCTCTCAGGAAGGAAAAAGAAAAAAAACAGAGGCAGGAAAACACAAGCAGAGCTCATCTCAGAGACAGGTTGTTTGTTATCTGATGGCAATCCCCCAGTTGTGAATATATTTGACAACAAATTGGTTCACGGGACTGAGGATATGGCTGAGGAGTGTGGAGAGGGACTATTCCATGTGGATCATTAGTCATAACTGGGCCTTTCCTATTTGAAAAAGCATCCCACATACAAGAGTAACTGGAAACTCATTCCTCATTCTCGAGCTGCTTCTATGTTTGTGATAGAACATGACAGAAACAAAGGGAAGTGCTCTGACGGTCACAACCTCCGCTCCAGAAATTAAGGCCCAGGGTATGTCTGATGATGTTTTGTTTTTGCTTTCCCTTTCAGTCTAGAAATTAACTAAAGCCAAAAGTAAGGACTCCTAAGAGGCATTCTGATAGACATGTGGGGCCAGGGTCGCTGCTAAAAGACAGAGTACAAGCCATCCCAAATGACACGCAGGGGACATTAAACTGGCTGTCCTAAGCCCTGCATCCCTGCCCCCTTCCCAGGCCAACGCCAGCCTCACAGTAGAAGAGCAGTGGATGTTTTGAAATAAACAGCTATTTCTCTGGGCATTTAGTAGAGTCAGAGTATGCAATCCATTTACTCGGAACCAGAGTTTTATGCGGTGTTTTCTTATTTTTTCCCTTGTAAGACTTTTCTTCCCCAAAGAAGAGTACTCATTAATTTCAACCATAGCCCTTAGGTATTTTGAAATCTTCTACTCATATTGGTTGTCACAAAACCTAAGTTCAAATACCAGTCTTTTTCTAAAAGCAAATATCCATCAATACTAAAACTGAATTGGTTCCTCTGCAAGGCACAGACCAACACCCTCCTAGAGGCTCCAGGTCCTTGGGTGATGATGTCACAGAAAGAGGGTGGTATTCAGGGCTTTGCAAAGTTGGTTTGTGTGTAGGTCAGGATAGGTTGGGTTATGCCGCAAGAACAGAAACGCTTCCAAAATCTCAGTGGCCTGACACCACGAAAGTTCGCTTCTTGTTGACTCTTGTGCTGACAGCCCATTGGCCAGATCTACCTCTGTAGTCCCAACCTACCATTTGGTGAGCTCTGACTGTAATGGCCACCAGGAATGTCCTTCTAAAGTCTCCAGGGACTTAGTAGAAAGAATACTGTTCTGAAGGATGAGGCTCCAGGCCCAGATCTCGGGGCTCCCTGGTGCAATTCTTCCAAGTATGGGACCCAGAGGGCCCATATTTTCCATGCCTGTAAATTGGGATTTGTCTCACATGGATGCGCATCTAGCTGCCGGGTTACTGGCTACTGAGACATGACAGGTACTTTGAACAAGTTCCATCCACCCCCAGGTGACCTGGGCAGATGACTCCCTTTCTGAGCTGCAGTTTCCTCGCTTCTCAAATGATGTGATGACACTATCATCCTTCAAGGTCTGCTCCAGCACATTTTCTGAATCTACCAGTGAATGTCTCTTATAAGAGACATGTACCAAGATGTCGTTGGCACCCTCGGGCGGATATGGAAACGTCTGTCAACGTGAGACAGAGCTGTTCTGTGGCCCAAGTCAAGCTCACCGTTTTGCTTGGATGGCGGGCTTGGGGAGACCATTTGCCAACCTAACGGAATGGGGTCAGCGGTTCATGGCAACTCCCAATCCTCTGAAGATGTTGGGAGATTTTTTGTTGGTTTTTACACCTAATAAAAAGCAATTTCCTCCTTTCAAAAAGCACCTTTTTTTTTTTCCTGTTTTGGAAAGTTAGTGGGTTTTGGTTTACATTTAGCTTTTGTTTTTAAAATTAAAAGAGCATCACCTTTTCAGGCTGGGGGTGTGGGTAACAGGAAGGACATGTAGGCTAGCCTCATCACACCACAAGAGCAGAGGAAGGGGTAAAACCCGCTGCCCCTGGATGGGCCTCATCTCCAGGCAGGAAACCATTCTTGGATAAAAACTGTTGCCAAATGGTCGGTGATGAATGGGTGTTAATAGGTCCCAAACATGGATTTCATATCCTTTTGAACACATGAAGAAAAGGAGCCTTGGTAGAGTCGATTTTGGCCCAATCCAGCACATAAAAAAAAAAAAAAAAAAACCAAAAATAAAACCACCAACTGAGACACAACCTTGATCCGACCCAGGGGACAGCTCCTCTCTGGCACCTTCTGGGAATACAGCAATTCTGCCTCTTCTGGAAATGGGATTGAGGGCAGGTATAGGGAGTGGACAGTTACCCATTGGCCAGCAACCCTTCCTTAAAAGTTATTGGCTATGGGCTATCTCTAGACTGGACGATGAACAGCTCATATACCATGCTGTGTCCCCACGGTGTTCCCACCACCACCCCGTCACGCAGGCCCCTAAAGAAACATCCTGGAATGGGGGAAAGAAAATTAGTAGGCCTCTCACACCCTTTCTTGGCAGCGTGAATACCCCTAGGTGTGTCTAAAGGGCAAGCTGTTTAAGCCACTGCTTTTTCTGTTGTCCCAAGTAACTGCTTGCCATCCAGGACAGCATAGTTCCCAAAGCTTTGAGGGGACAGTCAAGCTGACCCAGTGGTACCTTAGGGGCCTTGACAATACCCCAAAAGTTTCATAATAGCAGTATCTGAGCTATCAGTGCTCTTCCTTTGCCCAAATGAGCCCTGATGTTGCAGTAATGAAAA